>NW_027182507.1:600000-900000 GCF_040938575.1 Ambystoma mexicanum | reverse complement strand
TGATATTTCCTGAAGAGGGACAAGTGTTTTGACGGACAGAGATAAGAGCGGAGGCGCCCTGTTCTGGTGGCTGCCCGTTGAGTGTCTTGCTTCTTCATAGCCCCTTAGTATAAGTCCATATTGATTCCTACTCTTTAAAGCGCATCTTTCATTTTTTAAATCTTGACCTTGTTTCTGAAAAATCTACCTTCACAAAAACCTCTGTAACTTTTGAACCGCACGTCCTAGAACCGAAATTTAACTATCATTTTGAAGCTAAGATCCTACGTTTTCCAACAAACTCAAAACGACATTCATTATAGTTTTTCCGTAATCGCGATTCACGCACACGGAAAAATTGCTGCAAATTGCAATTTAGCTTCATTTCACCACATGTCAAAATAGCTGTTTCTTGTTTTCAATTGCTGAATTCGTTTTCAATCTAATATTCATTCATGAATCATTGCTAGTATTGACCTGAACCAATCCAAAGTAACTATCACCTATCCTGAATCTCCTTTAGTGAATTAAAATCATTTTAGCATATTTTCCCATTCATTTCAAACCACCATACAAAGCAACTGACCTGTTTAAAATCATACCTGTTCTCTCTAAGCTTGCTGGGGGAACTGGGATTGAACTGCATTATTGATTGTATTCCTAAAGCCTGTGTGTCCTCATTCCATCTCTTCATACTTTATATAGGGGGATTGAGTCATAACAGGGGGAAAGAGTAATTACATTGGGCCTCATTACGACCCTGGCGGATGGACCATGGTGCTAATAGCACCATGGTCCATGCTGGTAACTTTCCGACTTCGCCATGGCGGAATGGGGAATTACCACCCCATTCCGAGGTTGGCGGAGTGGTAATTCCCCCTTCCACCATGGCCCTTCCCATTCCCATTTTTGCCCCATAGGGCATAATGGGAATGGGGAAGGCGCTAAGTACGGTGCCGCAAATTGCAAAAAGCAGGCGTTAAAATCACCATCCCGCAAAGGGACCTTGTAATCAGGCGTTAAGGGTCGGCGCCGTTTACGGCGCCGTAAAACCCTTAACGCCTGACTCGTAATGAGGCCCATTGTCTTTTAATTGAAGTCATATCAAGTTTTATTTCTGTGTTGCATTCTTTCATATCTTTGCATTTCCTAGAACTCATAGGGCCTCATTAGGACCCTGGCGGAGGGGGTTTTACGCCGGCGTAGAGCATGGCGTACCCCTCCGCCCTACTACGAGATTCCTTACCGCCATGGAGATTTTAACGCCTGCTTTTTGCAAGCGGTAAAATCCATGGCGGTAAGGGACCTTGTTGTTAATTACGCCACCGTAATCTACAGTGGCGTAATTAACGCCTTCCCCACTCCCATTATACCCTATGGGGCAAGAATGGGAATGGGGAAGGGTAAAATGGGGATTGGGGATTTACCGCCCCGCCTGGGTCGGAATGGGGCGGTAAATCCGCCAACCACCATGGCGGAGTTGGCAGCTTAGCGCCATGGACCATGGTGCTAATAGCACCATGGTCCTCCGCCATGGTCGTAATGAGGCCCATACAAAGTATTCTCTGCTACATTATCCTCCTATTCTTACTCCGAATTGATTAAAGAGATTATTGATATTGTAATATTACCCATTGATGATCATTGTTCATATTCATAAGTGTGATATTAAGATATTATTCATATTCATAAAAGTGTAATCTTTATATTGTTCAATTCTTCAAATAAACCTTTTAATTTGCAAAACAAACCTATTTCTTGGTTCAGTGAGACCGGGGGTTCCAAAAGAGAGGGGCGTTATATAAGGGTTCATCATCCAGATTTAAAGAACTTTGACATAAGGGCTTCCATTGGGCATCCCATACTGGGCATTGACGTAGTTGGAGTGCTGGATTGAAGTCACTTACAAATTGGGGGCTCGTAGCGGGACTTCTGGATTAGGCTACTACTTGTGCAGCTTAATACAGTGTGCTAACTAATAAGATACATAAATCCTGTTGGGCTACCACGCTGTGTCACGCTGTAAAAGCACCCCTCAAAAGGGAACGCTCTAAGGAAACGGTCTGTTTTGCAAAATAAAATAACAAACTTCTGTAAATCAGGAAGGAAATCAATTTCCAGAATGACGACACTCGTAGACATCAAAATAGCGATAGAGCACCTTTTACATAAGCTATTTGTTAGAGGTGAGTGGGCTGAGCAGGACCAGACGGTGTGGTTGCAGGCAATCACACAACAGGTCCCTGCAACTGGGTTAGATATCTGGAGAGATCAGGGTCCCTTACATGTGGCCCTGAGTGAACTATACCTGGCCCCTAAGGCCAAGGATGAGCACAACAAGATTGCCAGGGTAGCGGCATATTTATATTCATCTATGGGAGCCATACAGGACAAACGTTCTGAAGGCCAAGACCTGGCAAGTAGGCAACTGATAGCACTAGAAAAGGCCCAATCTGACCTGGACTCTTCTGAGCAGAGGCTGCAGAGGAGCCAGGAGTCAGAAAACGAAAGTGGGCAGTATCTGGTTAAAATCAAAGAGGATATGGGTATCCTGCAACAGGAAAGGGCAGACCAGGATACCAGAATTCTGGCCTTGCAGAAGGAGCACCAAGACAGTTTGGACTCCTTACTGCAGAGCCAGAAAAAGCTGTAGCAACAGATCAATTTCAACAGGGCATGCACAGAGCAGGTAGCCACCCTGCAAATCCAACTAGATAGTGAAAAAGAGGAAAGCAATAAATTGATTTTGAAAGACCTGGGCACCCAGGCAGAGTTTGACGAAGAGCGCCAGAAAGCTGGTGCCCTTCAAAGGCAGAGGAACGACCTGGCGGCACAGAAGCAGGCTCTTGCTCAGGAAAGGGATACCTTAGGCCAGGAAGTCTATAACTTAAAATGGAAGCTGGAAGAAAATCACCTGGCCCTCCAGGGACTGGGTGACCTCCAAAAAGAGCATCAGAACTTGTTAGAGCACACCAGGAGGGTGGAAGATGCTCTGGCAAGAAAGGAGCAGGCCAGTAGGGAAGGGACCCAGGAGGTAACCCTCCTGCAGCAAAGACTGGCCCAGTACTCCAGGACAAACCAGGAAGCACAGAGAGAGAATGAGGCTCTCTGTCAGCACAATGATAGGCTCCAGCAACAGGTAGCCATGCAGGAGAGACTGATAGAGTTTAGTAAGGCCTTGATTTAGGAACTGAAAGCACAGGGTCTTGCATGGCAACAGGGAGCAGAGGTTGATAGAGATGAAGTTCGCTGGGAAAGGGAAACACCTGAGCATAACCTCAGGAGCCCTAGTACCAGAGGCCTTCATCTCTCCCAGTCCCTGGACTCTGCCATCCCCATGTCCCCTTGCGCACATGAGCCCAGGGCCAGAGGGATGGCAGATTACTATCCAGTCAGAAGTATGGGCCTCATAGGCCAGTACTTCCCAGGAATGGATGGCCAGGCATCTGGGTATGAGCACCCAAGTACTGTGAAGTTTAGTGGGGTACCCCAGGAGAGTAGGCCCACTAAGGGCATCCTGAAAACCTCCGCCTAGTTAGGACATTGGGGGGGGAGGTTCCGTCAAATCCTATGAGCAAGGAGGAATCAGAAGACTCCTCTGAGCCCCCCAGGACACAGGAGACTAGGTCCCCAAATTCTGCCAGCCATTCCCAGGCTCGCAGAATCCGGGAAAACCTGGAAGATCAGACGGGCACCTCTGGGAGCAGTGCCTCTGAGTCAGAGGATGAATGGACCAGAGTTACCCGAACCAAGAAGGCCAATAAGGCAAAAAGGGCCTTGCTTAAGGACCCCTTAAAACAGATTAAGTCAATAAGGAGTGTCATCACCCCTTACCACAAGAACGCCAAGTAGTCTGTGTGGGAACACTTAGAGCTATTTGAGCAAATGATGGAGACGTTCCATTTGAAAGACAGCAGTAGCTGCATTCAGTACGTAAAATGGACATTCTCCCCAGAATACTCCAGTTTCTTTGCGGGGCTGGAGGACCAAAACCATTCAAGATGGTCCACATATAGGGCGGCCATCTTAAAGCACTTTTCTGTTCATAGAAATCCCCAAGAGGCTCGCAAGGCAGCCTACAATTTGCAATGTGGGGAGGATCAGGCCCCACAAGAATTTGTGCAGGAGTTGAAGCGTGCTTTTGCGCAGACTACCAAAAGGGTGCGCACGGATAGCAAAGAATTTGTTAACACTTTTTTCCATGCCTTACCCAAATACATCATGACCCAGCTAGTGAGAGATTTTCATGAGAAAAGGTCACTAGACTGGGTCATTGTTTGTTTGTTTGTTTGTTTATATTATTTATAATGCGCAAGCGTACACAGAGGTATCAGGGCGCAGCATTTACAAGGATTTTCGAAGCTTAGTTGCAGTCATCAATACATAAACATAGGACAATGGGTAAACACGTGTTATATACAAAGCAGCAGTGAGGTAGACAGGCATATTTACATGTAAACAGGTGAGCACACGTGGTTACAGTGTGTGCGGGTAGTGCGGTATTTAGATGTCCTAGTGGGCCTCTGTTTGCAGCCATGAAACTACTTTGGAGCGGAAGTTCTGGTAGGGCAGGTCCATTCTGAGATTTGGAAGCAAGGAGATCCACAGCTTGGCTGCTTTTACCGGTAGCTGGTTCCCCCTATGGTGGCACGTTTGTAGTTGGGAATGGATAGGCAGTCTTTATATGCAGTTCTTATGGGTCTTAAAGAGCATTGTCTGTGGAATCTATTGACCAGGTATGTTGGGGCAGCGTTGTTGAGAGCTTTGTGGAGAGCCAATTGTTCTGTTGGCTGAATCCTGTTATGTGTTCTCTTCTAGGGATGCCCAGGCTGCTCTGAGAGCGTTGTTCTGGAGGGTTTGTATCTTGCTGGTGGTGGCCTTGGACGATCCCAAGTAGAGGGCGTTGCAGTAGTCAAGGCGGGACAGTATGAGGGCTCTGGCAAGTGTAAGGCAGCTATTGTCCGAAAGAAAAGGTTTGGCTGCGCGGATTAATTTGCATGTGTATGCCGTGGAAGATGCTAAGGAGCTCACCTGTTTTTTGAAGGAGAAATTGGAATCCAAGTAGAATCCCAGTGTTTTGACCTCCTGTCCGACTGTGATGTTGTTCCCGTCAATCATGAAGGAATTGTAGGCCGGGCCCAGTTTCTTTAGGCTGGAGGTGGTACCTAGGATGATGAGCTCTGTTTTATCATCATTCAGGCATAGTCCGTGAGTGGCCATCCATGCCTGGATGATGATGTATACCCTATTTAGCAAGGCCAAATCCTTCCCATAATCTCCAGAAAGCGGAAGGAGGATCTGGGTATCATCTGCATAGTTAGTGTAGGTGATACCTAGATAATCCAAACCATCGAAGAGGGGCTTGGTAAATATATTATACAGAATAGGGGAGACACAAGAGCCCTCTGGTACACCGCAGGTGATGGGTATGGGGGTCTGCTGCAGCAGTGGGAGAGAAGACCCTCATGGTTCTGCCGTTAAGAAATGATGTGATCCAGGTGATAGCCTCAGTAGAGAAGTGCGCTGAGGTGTGGCGGTGTGAGCATAGGACAGAATGATCGACCAGATCGAAAGCTGCAGATTAGTCGAGGAGGAGGAGTAGGGCAGCTTGTCCATTGTCTCTGTGCGTGTCAATCTGAGCTTGTAAGTCGATGAGTGCGGTTTCAGTCCCGTGTTGAGGGCGGAACCCTGATTGTCTGGGTCCTAGTAGTTGGTGATCTTCCAGGTGCTTCTGTATTTGTACATAGGCAACCTTGTCCAGAATTTTCAGTAAGAAGGGGACTGTTGTTATGGGTCGATAATTAGTGGGTGTGGCTGGGTCAAGTGTAGGTTTTTTAGTAGTGGTCTTACCCAGGATTGTTTTAAATTGGCGGGAATGGAACCGGTTGTGAAGGAGGCGTTGATCAGTTTCGTAATGAAAGGGGAGAGTTCGCGGGCAGCGTCTTTGATAAGCTGTGCTGGGCACAGATCTCCCTGGCAATTGGATGGTTTCAAGGATAAAATGATTTTTTCAACTTCAAGTGTATTGACTTTGGAGAACTTGAAGCGGATGATATCTGTGGGTGTGGGTTTGTCCGGGATTTTTGGGGGGAGAGTGACATTAAGGGAGGCTTTTTTACTAGAAATGTTGCTTTGTAAGGTCGCGATCTTATTCGCTAGGGCACTTTGAATTTCTGAGCACCAGTTTTTATCTTTGGTACAGGTGTCAGGAGGTACTATGGGGGTTTCTATTTCTTTAAGGATAGAGAAGAGTTCCTTCATGTTGGATTTAGCTTGGGATATGCGAGAGTCAAAGTAGGTTTGTTTAGCCAAGTAAATTTATTTTTTGTAGAGTGCGGCTATTTTGGTAAGTTTGAGTTTGTTTGCGACTGAAGGGGATTTTTTCCAAGTGGCCTCGCAGTTTCTTTCCTGCTGCCTAAGGTTTTTGAGGAATGGTGTGTACCATTTGTTGAGGTGTGTTTTTGGTTTACTTGGTCTGAGTTTGAGGGGGGCGTTGAGGTCCAGCGAGGTGGCCATAATCTTGTTGTATTCTTCGACCAAGGTGTCCGGGTCGAGGTTGTCAGAGAGTGTATTGAGTGTGGGAAGTAGGTTTGGGATGAGTCTTTCTACTGTCATGTTTTTCTTGTTTCTAGTGAGAGCCGGTGGGGCCCTAGTTGTAGGCGGAGGAGTGGGTCTGTCAGTAGAAAGTATGAACGATACTAGATGGTGGTCAGTCCAGGCCAGGGGTGAGATATTTGTGATATTCGCTTGGCAGTTATAATCGGCTACCCAGTCAAGTGTTCTACCTTTTGAGTGAGTGGGTGCTGTGCATCTTGGCGTGAAACCTAGTTCAGTAAGGGTGTTAACTATAGTACTGGCAATGTGGTCTTCCCGGTCATTATAGCCTAAATTAAAGTCTCCCAGGGTGAGAACTTGAGTAGAGGTCTTAAGATTGCTGGATAGAATAGAATTCAGGTCTTCGTCGAAGGTGCCAATGGGGCCTGGTGAGCGGTAATATTGAGAGTTTGGGAATTGGTAAGTGGGACTTTGATTGAGAGTGTTTCGCATGATAGGATATTGAAAAGAGTTGCTAGTCTCATGGTAAGGCTACATTTATGGATAAGGAGTTGCTAGTCTCATGGTAAAGCTACATTTATGGATAATGGCGACACCCCCTCCTCTGCCGTTGGGGCGATCTTGTCTCAGGATAGAGTAGTTATCTGGGACTGCCAGCATGAGCATGGGGCCTGCTGCTGGGTGAAGCCAGGTCTCCGTAATAGCAAGGAAGTCAAGGTCTTCCTTGACTTCCAGACAACCTTGACATTGAACAGGCCACCTGAATCTATGAGGTGCAGAAGCCCATAGAAACTAAAAATAATGCTCAGAAAAACCCCAAAGCGACCAGCACCCCTGCCGCTGCTAAGGTGGCAGAGGTAAAGTTTGCCCCCATTTTAGATTTGGAGATGGGGGCCTAAAAACCTGCCTGCACAGAATAATTCTAAGCCCAGAAGGCCCTCGGGCCAGTCACAGACAGGGAGCCAAGGAGATAGTCCCACAAATGGGATCCCTCGCTCCCCTGACTACATAAGTCCCCGCTATAAGGGGAACAGTCCCATCCTGGGTTATGTGTGGACTCCTCCAGCCCAAAGGGGGGGATCCAACCAAGCACCTAACCCACGTAACTTCCCTCCCAACTTCCCCCAGGAGGGAATAAATTCCCCAAATCCTGGGCAGAACTTTTTCCCCAGGTACCCACAGACTTCCAACCCCAAAATCATCCATCCTTCTTTCCCCACTTTCCTGAGCCCAGACAACCTAATCCGGGAGAGGGGAGGCCAAGGGTGGAGGGGTACCCAAATCTTCCCAACCCGGGGTATTAACAGAGAAGGGATAGCTACCCTTCCCGGGATCAGCCCAGGGGAGAAAACAGAACCCCGTATCAGCATGAGCGGGTTTCACAGTTAGAGCACCAGGTCCAAAATATGGCACAGGATCTGGATCGCATGCTGAGGGCTCAGCAGAACCCTCAGATGGGCATGCCGGCACAGAATGCCTCCAACTCAGGACCTGGTGCTCCAGAACAATGACGGAGCAGCACCCCGACAACCCACCAGTTCCCAGGGAGGAGGCACAAGGGGAAGGGGGGTGTATAGCCTTGGAGGAAGCTTCCTTCCACACTTGTAAACAGCCCCTGGAAACCCAGGAACCGGAAACAAAATCTCCTGCCCCCGAAAGTCTGCCACCCAAGGAGCAGAGGGGGGGTAGGAGAAACAAAGTACCCAAACAGACCCATTTTGTGGAGGAGGTACAGATCTTCCAATTTGAAGGAGAGGGATCCTCAGAGATTTCTGGGAAAAGAATCTTCTCCTTCAGAGATGGGGGAACTCCTTTCAAGGAAAAATGGGTCCAAGGGATTCCAATTCAGACTGGGTAGATGTGGGGACTGAGCCAGCACCACCCATCATCCTATCCCAGAACCAATAACAGAAAAATCCCCTGGTTCAAACCCATCCTGGTGACTCCCTCCAAAAAGGGGGGCGGCCCAGAACCGGAACCAGGGGAACTCAAAACTTCTCCTATCTCCAGTTGCCAACTTTCTCTTTCAGATTGCCAAGACTCTCCACAGATTTCTCCCCAAATCTCTTCTATCTCCATGTCCAAAACTAAAAAACTAGCCCACCAGTTGTCCAAAAATGTGCATTATCTGTGCCCCCTTGCGGAGAAGGAGGGAAGATACTATGCCCCGGTTCAAGTACAGGGGCAGGGTACAATTTTGCCACTGGTGGACACGGGATCCCAAGCTACCCTTCTGTCAAAAAGGGCCTTTGATGAACTGAATTCAGGAAGGGGGGAGAATTATCAAATTCCTCTCACCTCTCTTCCTGGACAACTTCAGAACTTTGACGGGAAGGAAATTCCCGTCGAGGGGACTGCAGACTTGTACATTAAAATTGGGCGACACAAGGTGAAGCACCCGGTCATAGTTGTGACTCCAGAGGGCACCCCTTGTTTACTAGGGAATGACCTCCTGTGAAGGTTGTCACCCCTAATAGATTGGACCCAGACTAGCCGACCAATAAAGCTGAAACAGAGTGTCAACCATGTTAGTTTAAACGGCACATGCCACATGGTTGAAGAAAAAACTGACAAAGTAGAATTTCACTTCCAGAATAATCAAATTCCAGACATGACAGTAATAGCAATAGGACAACAGACTGGTGATGGGGGGTCCTCTCTATTTCTGAAAATCAACCTTCCTTCCAGTCTTAGGTGGCATTCCACACTGGAAGGAAACACTCTGAAATCCTTTACAAATTCCCACTCCTATAGTCCAGAAAGATGTGAAATCAGCTCAGAGCCTGGCTGATATTCAGCAAATTGGAGAGCAGTTGTTCATCCCTGTTAAGTTAAATGAAGAGAAGGACTCTGTTCTCGCCTGAGTGTGTGTGAACAACGGTAAGAGCTTCATCAGCGAAGCCATTATCCGCCAACTCCCAAAAGTTCCAGCCGTTCCCACATTTAGACTGATAGACAAATGGGAAATGGATCTGGGAAAACCCAATGCTAAACATCTCCTGCCAAGCAGGTGTATGCTCAAAATCTCCATTGGCAACAAGAGCATAGTCCATAATTGTTGGGTCGTGCGAGATGTCACTGCCGCCTTTTACTTAGGCAGTGATATTCTCAATCGCTTTGCCATTAGTTTGTACCTAATAAACTTCAAAGCTTGGTCCCGATTAGCGGATAATCCCATGGGCTTTGATGACCAAGAGAAAGCATTTAGGTCAGCTCAACTGCTACCTTATGCAGTTGAAATTCAGATTGGAGAGGAAGTCACCATCCCAGAAGGGACCCGACAATTCTCCTTGGAAGTGAAAGTTAAAAGAGGACAAAAATTGCAAAACCCTGATGCTTATATTCATCTAAATGCTTCTCTCCAACAGGAAGGGTTAGGGGTAAACCCAACACCACTAGTCAACATAGAACACAACATCATTCCAATAGAGGTGGATAACAGCGACTTAAAGAGTATCACTCTAGCCACAGGCACCATTATTGGAATGGCGGTTGATGACCGACATTTTTCCATAGATTTAGGTAATGAACTGTTAGGACCGATCACCAAGGACTGTTTTGACAGTGACAATGATGACAACACAACACCAGACAGGATCTTTACCCGGCATGGGCGGAACTTACTGGTGTACACTTCCTGTCCTTATGGTAAGGAGGATGTGACTTGTGACTTCAGGAGGGATGAGGTGATTTTCCAGATCCATGAGGGCTGCCTTACCCACCTGAAGCCACCAGTCCAAATCAGCATTCTGACCAAGGACGTCTCCACCCAGCTGGAGGAGGCCGCTGAGATAGCGAAACCAGAAGTCTTTCCAGGCTTCAGGCAGATGGTTGAAGAGAGAGTCAACCTAGCTGATGCCTGTAAGACTCTGGAGCAGAAGCAAAAGTTGAAACAAGTTTTCCTGGATTTTCAAGATCTCTTTGCGGTGGACTCATATGACTGTGGTCGCACCGACATCCACACAACAACAATTCCCACGGACCCTGGCATGACTCCAGTGTTTGTGAAGCAATATCGCTTGCCTCTCGCATCAATGGAGTCTCTTACTGAAATAATTAAGAACCTTGAGTCCCGTGGGATAATCCGTCCAGTCCACAGCACCTTCAATAATCCGGTGCTGGGGATATTGAAGCCAAACGGCCAGTGGAGACTCTGTGCTGACCTTAGGGAGCTCAACAAACGGGTCCATACTTCCCGTTGGCCTCTTCCCTACATTGACCAAGGGCTGGCCCAGATCCAGGGGTCTCAGGTATTCACTGCAATAGACCTGACCAATGGATACTGGACTGTACCTGTCAGTAGGGAGGACCAATACAAGCTGGCTTTTACCTTTGGGGGCCAGCAGTACACGTGGGCCCAGACTCCCTTCGAATACCTCAACTCCGGCAATGAGTTCAGCATTTTTCTACATAAGGCCATGCCCGACCTGGGTGTGAGGGGTAACCTGGCTTATGTAGATGATGTCCTCATTAAAAGTTCATCTGTGGAGGAACATATAGCGGAGATCCGTTATGTTCTGACACAGTTGAGGGCCGCCGGACCAAAACTTTCCTTCCAGAAAGCACAGTGGTGTAGAACCCGTGTAAATTTCTTGGGGCATGAGATCACTCCTCAGGGTCTCTGTCCCCAGGAAAAGAAAGTGGAAGCACTCCAGAAACTGAAAGACCCCACAACTCTGCAGGAACTAAGGAGCCTCCTTGGACTGACTAATTACAGCAGAAAGTTCATTGAAGGCTACGCAGAGATCACTAGACCCCTGATTCATCTCTTGAAGGGGGGGTCAAGTGGGAATGGGGTCCAGAACAATCCGAGGCGGTAAGACAACTCAAAAGAAGCCTCTCACAAGCGCCTTGCCTAGCTTACCCTGTCAGAAACAAGGAGTTCTTCCTAGAGACGGGGTTCTCTAATACGTGCTTGACGGCAGTATTATACCAAAAGCATGACAAGGTCAATAAAGTAATCTCCTATGCGATCAAAACTTTATCCTCTGTGGAGGAAAAATTCAACGATTGTGAGAAGGCACTCCTGGCAACGGTGTGGGCATTGAAGAATTACCGCCCATTTATCCAGGGGGAACACATCATAGTGGAGACTCCACACCAGCCTCTGCAATATCTCCAAAGTGACAGAATCCGGCCCGGAAATGTGAGTAATTCCCGAATAACTTCCTGGTTTCTGTCAATGCAAGGCTTTCCTGTAGAGGTCAGATATGGCCAAAACAAGAAGAGTCCCCTCGCGCAAGGTCTGGCTGACTTGCATGATTGTGCCAGAGAAAACTGTCTCGGGGATGAAAGTCTAAAAATCAAGGACAACATGGAGGCATACCTTAATTCCCCACACAAAGTCTTTGAAGAGGACAAGTGTGAGGGAATGCCCACTGTCTATGTGCATGGATGCTCTTACCATGTTGACAACGACGGAGAGAAAGAACTGGTGGCTGGCGTAGGGAATGCATTGGTGAATGAATCCCCAGAACCCTCCGCTGGGTACAAGATTTGTCCCCGAAGTAGTCAAGTGGCAGAGTTGATGGATGTGCATCAAGCCATCCTCACTGCTGTCCAACATCAACTCCACGAACTGGTCATAATCACAGATTCGGATTATGTACGGAACGCGTTCGTGGAGCACCTGGTTAATTGGAAAACCAGAGGCATGTTATGTGCTAATAACAAACCCTTGAAACATGGGAAGTTAATTCAAAACATTGATGATCTGGTCACCTCGAATGGGATGACCATCTACTGGAAAAAGATCAAGGGTCATTCCAAAGTAGAGGGACCAGACAAAACTGGAAATGACTTAGCTGATCAGCTGGCCAAAACCGGGGCCATCCAAGGGGATCTAATAGAGATCGAGTCCCTGTTGGGGGAAATCCAGATCACTGCTATCACTAGGTCCCAGACAAATGCTCACAATGATCTTTCAACTGCACAATGGAGTAAGGAGACCCCTGATGCTGATTTGATTACGGCTCAAAAAGGGGATCCAATAATTGGTAAGTTTTATCAACACATTGAGGACCCTGAGAACTTTCCCCTGACGGATACCGATTACATAGGGAAAGAGGACCTCAGAGTGTTGATGAAATGTCCAAAAATGTTCCGAATCCAAGACGGTTTGTTGGTAAGGAAATCCCTAGCTGGCCATGATCAGTGGGTGGTTCCTACCTCATTCCGAAGCCTGATGTTAAGTCACGCCCATGATGTGGCCACAGCCGGTCATAGGGGGTTTCATACAACACTTGAAATCTTAAGAGAGGTTGCATACTGGCCACACATGGGGCAGGACCTCGACCAATACTTGAAGGGGTGTCTTGTGTGTGCACAATTTCAGCCAACATCCCTCACACACCATGCGCCTCTCCAAAAGAGGGGGATGACACTGCCATGGTCAGATTTGCAAGTAGATTTCATTGGGCCCGTGATTCGCTCCTCTAGGGGAAACAAGTACATGTTGACCGTGACATGCTTGTTTACTAAATGGGTGGAATGTCTCCCGGCCCCAAACTGCAAGGCAGAAACAGCAGCTGCTCTGATGATCAACCACATCTTTTCGCGTTTTGGTGTACCCCAAAGGATTGAGTCAGACAGAGGTAGCCATTTCACAAGCAAAGTCATGACAAAGATGTGGGAGATACTTGGGGTTAAAGGTAGCTACATATTGCTTACCGGCCAGCCTCTAGTGGTGCAGTAGAACGTTACAACTAAACCATTGTGAGCATATTAAAAAAGTTTGTGGCAGATTCTGGGCCAAGTTGGGATATTCGATTACCTCTTGTCCTAATGGCCATCAGATCTACCCCTTCATCTGCAACTAAAATGTCACTGTTTGAGCTGATGACTGGACGCAGGATGGTGCTTCCCCAACATCTTCTCTACAGAACCCAAGAGCAGACATTGATCAATGCTTCCACAACTCATGAATATGTTGAAAATTTAAGAAAGCACCTTTAACATGCTTTTGCCTATGCTCAGCGAAATCTAGAGAGATCTGCAGACAGCATGAAGACCAGGAAATAATACAATGTAGGAGACCGGGTGTATCTATACAATTTCCAAAGGAACCAGGCCAAACAGTGAAAATTTCTGCCTACCTGGAAGGGACCTTTTGAAATTGTAGACAAGATCTCACCAGTCGCCTACAAGATCCGCATCCCCAAAGGCAGTTTGGCAGAAGGGGAAGACAAGTGGGTCCATATTAATCAGCTAAAGTGTTGCCATCCTAGGCACACTCTGCAGCAACTGGAGGAGTCCTCTGGAACCCCAGAGGGGGCCACTCCAGATCCATAGAATATCAACCATAAAATATTCCACATATAGTCTATAAAATACAATAATAGAAATGTCTCCTGATTTATAAAATGTATATATCCGCCCCACTACATTAATAGTGGTGGGGAAATGTCTACAAATATGTTTTTTGCTTTGTCATCCTAGGAGAGAAAGAGAGAGAGATAAACCATGGAGACTAACCAAGGAGGACTACCCAGGGACCGGGAGCAAAGATCCGAAGGGCCCGGAGTATCGCTCAATACTCCCATCAGGACTGGCGAGGAGAATCAATCGACCCACCCCTGATGGAGGAAAAGATGCTGAACTTTGCCATTGGTGGAATCCGGAGAGATGAGGCTGACAGCCCAGTCTTGCGAATTTCCATTGATGGAAGATCAACGGCCATCGCTAGTGGGATGTATCACCCCACTCATCCAAGCCCTGCAACATCACTGTGCATTGCTGGCAGCAGAAACATCATAATGGCCACTGGGAAGCATGCTGCTCACTAGAAATCACCAAAAATAAATTGCGCAGTGAAAACCTGAAAAATAGGCCACCATCTACTTTTGCCTATGTCAGTAGTGAGCACAGGAGATCACTGCCCAAAACCACCATTGGGCTACCCACAAAGTAGCCTGAAACCACTTGGAAATAGCAATGCTGATTGAAAAAGGAACACAGAGCTGCTTGAAAATCTGTTTTCTTGATTGTCAAAAATTGCTAAAATCATGGCTCAGAAACCACCCAAAAAGATCCAACCTCTTTGTGGGTGTTCCACATCACTTACTGCAAGAATCCACATCAATACAATGTCAGCAAAAATCATACGTTCTCAGAACAAAATCCTCCTTTAAAATACTTGATGGAAAGACAGCTGTCAAAAATGGGTGCAATACCGCGACTCACCTCTACCAGAAGCCGGCGTTTTAAAACCATTTTGTGTAAAGTTGAACATTGAGCGCAAACTATCAAAGAAGAGAATTCCATCAAAATGCCATATAGAGTGCCACACATTGATGTAATGTTGAAAAAGACTGGATTTAAAGATATGTTGCTTATTTTATATGTATAAATGTATTTTTTTTATAAGGAACTATGTTGCAATTGACCAGAAAGTAACTTCACGCAGTTAAAACTCCAAAAGGCTTTCTTCCCCTGAGAACCCTTCACACCTTGTCATTCCCACCAGAAGGAGGATGTTGCATAGACATGTTAATCAGATAGGAGAGGAGATTCCTCTGCTGGCAGGAGAAATAGACAAGTCTTTCAGCTGAATGGGGAATGCTAATTTGGGGTGTAACTGACAACAACTGCTCTGGCAGGAAACAAGACATGTGACCCTCTGAGTCAGCCCAGCTCTAGGGAGTGGAACAGACGGAGATGTGAATTGAATTGAAAGCAAATGTATGTTTGATAAAAATGCTTATAACAAATTGTACCAAGCTGACAAAAATGGGAAACTTTGAGATTCTTAAAATGAAAAAAATCCCTCACGATTTAAGACTAAGCTGGACGCTGTGTGATGTTCTGAGACCAAACCCCGGAATGTATTCAGATTGTAGACACTGTGTGTATGCTAGAAACATAAAAACTTCCAGTGATATGTCCAGACAGGATATGCATGCGTGTATCAAATTTGGTGCAGAATTAATATTGGGAAACCCTCCAAAAGCGTGAACAAGTTGTCATTTCTGAACCCAAGCTCGTAGAAACATGGGACTTGAACAGAAATTGACCTTAAGCAATATGTCCTGTAATTATGTATTCTCAACAACTTGTGTATCTGGGAAATATGTTTTTGGGAAAAATAGGTTTTCTATGTAAAAGCAAAAGGGAGGGATTTCTTTTGGACCATAAACACAGCATCACATTGACTTATTCTGACACGCTGATCCTTTCTCCAATCAGGGGATAGGAAATCCTCAAACCTATCAGATCCTTAGAAGGTTGGGCATTGGAGAATCAACCTTCCCACCCACTTTGAAAATACATAAATAGAGACTGCTTAGGACAGATAGGACACACACACTTTTCCACTACTCAACTAATTTTGGCGCAGCACCCTGCAGGAGGACTCCAGACTCTAGATCCAGACTCCAGAACCAAACTCCAGAACCAAACTCTAGAACCCTGAAGCAGAGGCCTAACACAAAAACTGAACTCTTTGCAGCAGGCCTCATAATCTTTTGCAACCTGATTCTAACCCCTAACTTCCAAGGGGCATCTCAAAATCCAACAGCCTGGCTGAGCTGTTTTGCTGTTCTAACCAAGAACCCTGTGCTAGAACCCAGATCCAGAAAAAGAGAGCAGAGCTGTATCCAGAACCCGTCAGATCCAGCTCAAGAGGCCACCCAGACCGCCGTGCAGTGCTGAGAGCAGAACCCAGACCAGAACCTGCCCGGTGGCGAGTGAAGCCAAACCCTTGACCAGATCTTTTGACGAGGCACACTCCATTCCAAAGCCTAGGAGTGAGTATCTAGTCTAGAACTGTGCATAGTCATCTCTTAGTTTAAAGTAATCTTATTCCAACCATTCTACTTATCCAGAACTGCATTATAGAATCCTGTGTCTATCCTGAATTCTTCTCTCCTCCACATAACTCTTGATATTGTAGCTATAATTATCTTCACGCTGATATTTCCTGAAGAGGGACAAGTGTTTTGACGGACAGAGATAAGAGCGGAGGCGCCCTGTTCTGGTGGCTGCCCATTGAGTGTCTTGCTTCTTCAGAGCCCCTTAATATAAGTCCATATTGATTCCTACTCTTTAAAGCGCATCTTTCATTTTTTAAATCTTGACCTTGTTTCTGAAAAATCTACCTTCACAAAAACCTCTGTAACTTTTGAACCGCACGTCCTAGAACCGAAATTTAACTATCATTTTGAAGCTAAGATCCTACGTTTTCCAACAAACTCAAAACGACATTCATTATAGTTTTTCCGTAATCGCGATTCACGCACACGAAAAAATTGCTGCAAATTGCAATTTAGCTTCATTTCACCACATGTCAAAATAGCTGTTTCTTGTTTTCAATTGCTGAATTCGTTTTCAATCTAATATTCATTCATGAATCATTGCTAGTATTGACCTGAACCAATCCAAAGTAACTATCACCTATCCTGAATCTCCTTTAGTGAATTAAAATCATTTTAGCATATTTTCCCATTCATTTCAAACCACCATACAAAGCAACTGACCTGTTTAAAATCATACCTGTTCTCTCTAAGCTTGCTGGGGGAACTGGGATTGAACTGCATTATTGATTGTATTCCTAAAGCCTGTGTGTCCTCATTCCATCTCTTCATACTGTATATAGGGGGATTGAGTCATAACAGGGGGAAAGAGTAATTACATTGGGCCTCATTACGACCCTGGCGGATGGACCATGGTGCTAATAGCACCATGGTCCATGCCGGTAACTCTCCGACTCCGCCATGGCAGAATGGGGAATTACCACCCCATTCCGAGGTTGGTGGAGTGGTAATTCCCCCTTCCACCATGGCCCTTCCCATTCCCATTTTTGCCCCATAGGGCATAATGGGAATGGGGAAGGCGCTAAGTACGGTGCCGCAAATTGCAAAAAGCAGGCGTTAAAATCACCATCCCGCAAAGGGACCTTGTAATCAGGCGTTAAGGGTCGGCGCCGTTTACGGCGCCGTAAAACCCTTAAAGTCTGACTCGTAATGAGGCCCATTGTCTTTTAATTGAAGTCATATCAAGTTTTATTTCTGTGTTGCATTCTTTCATATCTTTGCATTTCCTTGAACTCATACAAAGTATTCTCTGCTACATTATCCTCCTATTCCTACTCCGAATTGATTAAAGAGATTGTTGATATTGTAATATTACCCATTGATGATTATTGTTCATATTCATAAGTGTGATATTCAGATATTATTCATATTCATAAAAGTGTAATCTTTATATTGTTCAATTCTTCAAATAAACCTTTTAATTTGCAAAACAAACCTATTTCTTGGTTCAGTGAGACCGGGGGGATCCAAAAGAGAGGGGCGTTATATAAGGGTTCATCATCCAGATTTAAAGAACTTTGACATAAGGGCTTCCATTGGGCATCCCATACTGGTCATTAACTTAGTTGGAGTGCTGGATTGAAGTCACTTACAAATGGTACAAACTGAATTGCAAACATTAAAGTTTCTATTACTTCAGTGCTCAGGCTCTGTAGCTGATATACTCTACAGTAAAGTATTTGTGATGTCGCAAACTGTCAGGATTCAGGTATCAAGACACTCTTGTTTCTTGTTTCCTGAGAAGATATGGATGACACTCCCAAATACCATTGCAACATGTTCCTAGATTTCCTGCATGTCTGTGTTTCTCTGCATTGGCGAGAGCTCTTCGGGAAAAATTACCACTGATAGAAGGAAAAAGCAAGAGCAAAGGTACACATAGAAGCAAAGAACAGGAGGAACTGTGACATGTGCCCCTGCCAATCACTAGCTCTATACGGAGAACTCAAACGAATAAAGAAGAACAAGTCACTTACCAACTGTAACGTTCTTTCGATTGGATGTTCCTCCCACGTATTCCTCATCTTAGATTTTTGTATCTTCAGCTTTGCTGCTTCGGAAAAAATGTTTCCACACCAGAGGGTGCTATACTCGATGTCATGGCATTGATGTCCCTCGAGGGTTGCCGTAGAGTGTCGACGTCATCTGCAGTATAAATGGCTCGATCCGCGCCAGTTGGCTTCAGTTCTGTTTTTTCGATATTCTCAATTGAAGAGTTAATAAAGCGTCCCCTTAGACCGTAAGCTCTTAAGGAGCATTGAGTGTAAAATACACAAACTGTACGGTCGGGTAGGTTGGGAGGGTCGATGAGGAATACGTGGGAGGAACATCCAATCGAAAGAACATTATAGTTGATAAGTAACTTGTTCTTCGAATGGATTGTCAATCGAAAGAGCATTACAGTTGGTAAGTAACTTGTTCTTCAAATGGATTGTGTCTTCCCATGTATTCCTCATCTTAGATAGACTCCCAAATCAATGAAAATTTGAAGGAGGGAGTACTAATTAATTTTACTCATGGACCGTATGTAGAACGGCCTTAGCAAAATGACCCCCATGCGATGAGGTGGAATGTAAACAAAAGTGTTTCACAAAAGTATGCATTGATGACCAGGTGGCTGCTGCCAAAATATCTTGCACCAGGACACCCCTCTAAAGAGCCGTCGAAGTCGCCATGCCCCTAGTAGAATGAGCCCTTAGCCCATCTGGAGGTTCTTTACCTGCCAGTCTGTAACACTCTCCAATTGCTAGAATTATCCATCTGGATAAGGTCTGTTTCGTTACTGCCAGGCCCAATTCGTGGCCGGTGTATCCAATGAAAAGTTGGTCACTTTGCCAAAATTTAGACAGTCTACAAATGTAAAATCTGAGAGCCCTTTTTGGGTCCAGCCTGTGGAGCCTTTCTTCCTCCTTACTTGCATGGGGGGGGGATAGAAAGATGGCAATGTGATCTTCTGAGACAAGTGAAAGTCAGAGACTATTTTTAGTAGAAATTAAGGTTTGACTTTAACATCTTTAACTTTGTCTTTATGAAAGATTGTGTGAGGAGGCTTACGAGAGAGAGCCTGTAACTCACTCAACCCTAGTAGGATTGTCTTCAAAGTGAGAAGCCTTAGCGGACAAGAGTGTAAAGGCTCAAAAGGAATGCATTTAAGGAATTGTAATACTACATTTACATCCCAAACAGGGACTTGAAAAGGGACTGGATGGTACACGTTAGTGAGACCCTTTAAGAATTGAACAATCAGTGGAATTTTAAAGTAAGATACCTCTTCTGAGGAGCACTTAAAAATAGAAAGCGCAGCTAGATATCCTTTTATTGTGCCAATCTGGAGGCCTCGATTGGCAAAATGTCATAGGAAACGAAGCACCACAGGAATGTGCCACATAGGAAAGGATCCACATTCTTATACCTGCACCAGTTACTGAACTGGTTCCAACGACACCGGTACAAGGATTTTGTTGCTGGCCTTCTGGTCGAAAGCAAAATCTCCACCAAGTCATCCGGGAGGTCCCAATCCTTATATATCAGCCTCTCAGAAACCATGCATGAAGGCTGAGTGTCTTCACCTCTGGATCGAGAACCCGACCTTCCTCTCGTGAGAGAAGATCCTCTCTTTGTGGAAGACGTATTTGAGGGCAGATGGACATATCCAGAAGGTCCGGGTACCACGTCCTCCTGGCCCAATCCGGGGCAATTAGGATCATGGATTTCCTGAACTTTCTCAACCTTCTGATTACGTGAGGAATGACGGGGAGTGGAGGAAACGCATATAGGAGTGGAAATTCCCAGTCCACTACGAACACGTCCCCTAGAACTCCTCTCGGGGGAAATTCCCTTGAGCAGTACAGTTCATACTTCCTGTTGACACTGGTCGCGAACAGATCCACTTGTGGGATTCCTCAAAGGGTGAAGATCTTTTCAAGGATTTTCTGAGCTAGTTCCCACTTGTGGAAGATTGTGCTCTGCCTGCTCATAGCATCCGCCGCCATGTTCTTCTCTCCCGCTAGGTGAACTGCCGACAGAGAGATTCCTTCTCACATTGCCCAGAACCAGAGCTGCATTGCCTCTCTGCACAGTGGTAGTGACCCTACGCCTCCTCTATTGTTGAGGTAGTACATGGCCACTGTGTTGTCTGTCATTATCAGGACATTCTTTCCCCATACAGAGGGCAGAAAGGCCTTCAGCACTAGTCTGATTGCCCTCAGCTCCAAAAGGTTGATGTGTAGTTTGGACTCCGATGGAGACCAACGACCGCTGATGGTCAGATCATTGGTGTGAGTTACCCACCCCGTGAGTGAGGCGTCCGTCCCTACTGTTATTTCTGGCCATGGTTGCCAAAAAGATTCTCCCTTGAGGATATTGTCCATGAAAGCCCACCATAGAAGATCTTGGTCCACTCTGGCCGGAACTTGCAAAACTTCTGACCTATTCCCCGAAATTTGGGACCATTGAGTCCTGAGGGCCCATTGAAGGGATCTCATTCTCAATCTGGCCTCTGGTACCAGAAAAATGCAGAATGCCATAAGGCTGAGCAACCTCAGAAAATCGAAGGCCGGTCATGCTCAGATGTTCCTGGGCCTGTTCGGGTGAACGTGCCCTGATTAACCAATCGTCCAGGTAAGGGTAGACATAAATCCCACCTCTCCTGAGACTCGCTGCCACTTCCGCCATCAGCTCGGTGAAAACCCTTGGAGCGGAGGACAACCAGAATGGCAGAACTCGAAACTGATGGTGAGAACTGCCAACGGTGAACCTCAAGTACTTTCTGTGCTTGGGATGCATTGGCACATGAAAGTAAGCATCCTGAAGATCCAATGATACCAACCAGTCCTGGAATTGGAGAGCCTGAAGGATCTGAGAAAGGGTTACCATCTTCAACTTGTCCTTCCTGAGGAACTAGTTCAAATTTCTTAAGTCCAAGATGGATCTCAATCCTCCGTCCTTCTTTGGGATGAGGAAGTATGGGGAATACCAACCCTTGTTCCTCTCTGCTACAGGTACATGTTCTATTGCAGCTTTCTCTAGCAGGGTTAAAACTTCCGGTGGATGGTCTTGGGGCCTTTTTTTAAAAGGAAGGCAGTAATCTTGAGCCACTGTTTCCAGTGCCCAAGCATTTGAAGAAATGCCCCACCATTTATTCTGATTTTGAGAGATCCTGCCTCCCACCGGGGTCTTGTGGATCAAGGCCTCAGAGTGGCTTTGCGGCGGCTGCAGCAGTGGCTGAGGGGACAGATGCCGCTGCTGGGGCTGATCTAGCACCCTTTCCTCATCCACCACAAGGAAATTTCCTTTGCCCTCTTTGACTGGCCTGTCCTCTTCCTCTTCCAAATGAGGAATAAAAAACGAAAAGGATGACCCCTCCAGGAAGATGAGCCTGAGTAGAAGTGTTGCTGAGGTTGTCATATAGAGGCGCTAAGTGACTTAGCCTCTGCCTTAGAGGTCTGCAGCTTCTCCAAACTTTCAACTGCCGTGCTGCCGAACAACCTCAAGCCGTCAAATGGCATATTGAGAAGTCTGGTCTGCACATCCGGTGCAAAGCCCGACTTTCTCAGCCAGACAACCCTGTGTAGCACTGTGCTAGATGCCATGGACCTGCTGATGCTGTCAGCAGTGTCAAGTCCTGAATGAGGGCATTCCCCCATAGCCTCCTTTCCATCTTTCACAATCGCAAGGAAGCCGTCTCGCTCCTCGCCCTCAGGAATGTGTGCAGCCGCTGCACTAATACAATTCGCCAACACTTTCTTTCCCCCTCCACCTCTGGCTGACTCACACCCTGATACAGCCCTTTCCATGCTCCACTCTTCTGATACTCTCGATGTACTTGCCCCTGTCATGAGGATTCTGCTTGAAGCCCAAATCCAAGTGCAACTCCTGGTACGACTCAGACCGTCACCCTTAAACGCAAGTGTAGGGTGGCTGAGAGGAAATGGCTGGCATCTTGTGCATCCTCTGACAAACTGGCCTGCCGCCTGCTCCAAAGGCAATACCGACTCTCTGTCCTCACTAAGAAGAGAGCTCACATCCAAGCCCACGTCCCTGCAGCATCTAACAACTCGACCAAACTCTTTAAAATCTGCAAGGAGCTGGCCAATCCTGCTGCAGTCTCTACCTCTCCTGTTCACTCCCATGCTCTCTGTACCGCCTTGGCTTCTCATTTCATCTCTAAAACCCAGGACATCCACCCACCCTCTCGTCCTCTCCTCCTCCTCCTCCTCCCTCTATTCTCTCCTCTACCTCGGGCAGACCTGTGGCCACCTCTCATCCCCCCTTTTCTGCCTTTCCTCTGTTCACCCCTGATGAGGTTTCTAGACAAGTCTGATCTATGAAAGTCTCCTCAAACAGGTTCTTCCCTGTTCTTCCAAAACCATCAAGGACCACATTGACACCCTCGCTCCAGCCTTAGCTGACTTCTGCAATCACTCTTTAGCCACTGGAACCTTACCTTCCCCCCTGAAGCACTCTCTTGTGCACCCTCTTCTCAAGAAACCCTCAGCCGACCACTCCTGCCCAGCTAACTATCGCCCGATCTCCATCACTCCTTTCCTGGGCAAACCCTCGGAAAATCAGGTCATCTCCCAGCTTAATCTTCACACTGAATCTGTTGGTTGTCTCCATGACCATAAGTCTGGCTTCAGATATGCCAGAAGGATGTAAACTGCTGTTCTGAACATCTGTGAAGACCTGCTCTCTAACCTTGATGCTAATCACCCCTCTGTCCTCATCTTACTCAATTTCTCTTCTGCTTTTGACATGGTCAACCATGCCATCCTGCTCAACCGGCTTCGTGATAACCTGGGTATCACTGATCAGGCCCTGGCCTGGCTGACCTCTTTCCTCTCGGACAGATCCACCATTGTCCAACTTGGGTCCAACCTGGGTCCTCCCTCTCCTCTATCGCTACCTGTGGTATACCCCAGGTGTCTAACCTTTCTCCCTGGCTGTTCAACCACTATCTGGCACCTCTTGGCCACTGCATTGCTGCTCTTTGCTCCAAATTTCCATGCTATGTGGATGACACTGAGCTAGTTTTCAGGCTCCCCTCTGCCGCCTCTTCTCCCTCTCTCATCTTGGATTGTCTGTTGCAATCCAGGAGTGGTGTGCCGCCAAGCCAATGATCTCTGCCTTAATGCCAGTAAGACACTTGCACCTTCCTTTCCTGTCACTCTCTGGCCGGCCTCCCTTGGCCCTCTTCCTGCTCCCAGCTGTGAGGCTAAGAACCTCGGGGTCATCTTCAACTCCACACTCTCCTTCTCTCCTCACATCTCTGATGTCGCTAAGAAGTCACACTACCAGCTGCACCTTCTCAGAAGTATTCTTCCTTTCCTCTCCTTCCCCCAGAAGCTCACCGTCTCCAGAGCTCTGGTTCTCTCTAGGCTGGACTACTGCAACAGCCTCTCTTAAAATCTGCCTGCCTCTTTTCTCCTCCTTCTGCAACTCATCCAAAACAAGACTGCAAGACTTGTCCTTGGCCTCAAGCCCAGGGATCGTATCTCTCCAGGACTGAAATCTCTCCATTGTCTCCCAGTGGCGGTGAGGATCAAGTTCAAGTTTTGACTACTGGCCCCTGCTCTGTGGAATATTCTTCCTAAACCTCTTGTTGAAAGTAAATCATCTGCTCTACCTCCAACTCTCTCTTCCTAAATATCTTCCTTCTCAAGCTCTTTGCTCCTCGACCTGCAACTCCCTCAGGGTCAGTCGCTTCTCAAAGCAACTAGTTGGTGGTAGATCTCTTACTTCGGCTGGGGCCTCCCTCTGGAACAGACTCCCGGCCTCTCTGATACTTGAGCAGAACCATCTCCTGTTCCAGAAGCACCGCAAGACCTTCCTCTTTGCTTATGCCTTCTCTCTTCCTCTCCCCTTCTGGTCTCCTGTCTGATTCTGTACTGCTCACCTGGCTACCCTCTGAATTCGGGCCCAGGTCTCTGCCCACCAAGTTGCACACCTGCACTGCCTCCGGGCAACCCCTGCACTTGGATCTGTATCTGCAACCCTACAGTCCCCTTACATGCACTTATTGGCCAACTGATGTCTGCACTTAACCCTCGCACTTGCCACCTGTTGGACGCACTACTTGTTGTTTTTGATCCCTTGTATGGCAATCACCTATCCTCCCCTGCCTCTTGCACTTTTCCCCTCCCCTCTCCCCAGCACTTGCGCAATGTCACTAGGCCTAGTAAGATCGTTTTATTTGTCCTCCCTCAGTTTTCCCCTCCCGTCGTTGTCGCGTCTTGAAACACTTGTGTATAGGCGTGCTATAAATGCCATATCATTTCATAGACAAGGGTTTGGCACTTTGAGACTACTGCAGTGGTGATTCAGCATAGCACAAAAGTATGGAAACATAGCATAACATGAAGAGGGCTGCAACTTATGCAACACGGTTACTGATGACCACTACGGTAGCTGTCGAACAGCAGCATTATGCATGCCTCTATCTACTATACCACATCAGGCAGCAATATTCTTGCAAGCTTTATGCACGAAACAGTGCTTTAATTAAGGCAATTGCTGACATTCTGTCTCTGTGGCGCAAGGCTTACATTTCTAGATAAATGAAAAAGGTATAACACTGTCATGGAGGATTGTACCCGGGTTGCTTGGCTCTTCTCTTTCAATGTTCAGTGTCCAAACCTTTACACTACCAGTGCTCTCAAGACAATGCCCGTACACGCCCTGAGATTAATAAATGACTAAGCATCGGGCGCCATCTTGGGAATGGCATTCAGTGCTGCCTAAGCCGCAGGGCATTGGATAATCTGACATGTTGGGTATGGCTAGCTTTCCAACATGTACATGGCACATACCTTGTGGAGTTGCGCAGTTCGTTTTCTTTAAGGCATATCCAGGACAGGGGAAAATAGGTAAATGTGTAACGGGTTCCAACATGTAGGGTCTCATACCATGGCAAGTGGCAAACCTTGCCATGTCTGTGGAAAGAACTGTGCATACACTTCTACGGTTCCGGGAACAGTCGTGCCAGAGATGTCCTGGAGGTGAGAAGTGGCACTCCCTGATGAATCCTTCTTAAGGAATATCGCCAATATACATGGAAACTGTAATAGCAGCTGTGAGCAGCAGGGTAACTAGATTCCTTTTATAAAACTGGAGGCACTACATCTAAAACAAAGATTGAATGCATTAAGGTTTAATGACTAGACTGTCTAAATGACAACTAATTAAGGGCGAAGCCCCTCTGGCTTCTGTTCCTTCCTGACGGACTCCATAGTACTAAGAAAGTTGGACCCTTCTTCCTTAAAAGCACAACTCAAAAATGTGGGTCCCGCAGGGATCATCCTTATCTCCCTGGTTTCTTAATGTTCTACACCTGGCCTTCGGTGGCTCCAATTGACCAATTTCATTTGACATTGAATATCTATGCAAGGATAGTCACCTGGGAATCCAACTGGATGAGAACCTCACCTGGTCGGTCAGAATTGCAAACAGCTTATCAACCTCTGCCCCAATCCCAAGCAGCTGATGCTGCGACGCTACTGGATTCTGCTCTACAGGTTTCGGTCCACCCCCATCGGGGCGTGGCCCCCAACATCTGGTGACTAAAGTCCCAAGTTGTGGCCTAAACCTTGACCAAAAGCTCCTGTTCATCATGCAAATTGCAGCTCTCTCCGGAAGCTGCCCCCCGGAATTTTACAGGGTGTAGCGTATTCTCCCAGGAAACATACATCTTTTATAATTCAAGATCTAGGCTCTGGTGCTAGCAAAACATGAGAGCTGGCCTACCTACGACACACATGACCAAACTGCCACACATTCAGTACAGAGCAGAACACATGATCCGGTACCTAAACAAACAGGGTCACATCACTAAATGAAAGTTTCAACACAAATAATATCATAAATCACATTTAACTCACCACTGGGCTCCATGGGACTCGACTGTGCTCAGGGGGCAATATCACCTGGAAACAGAAATGACACATGTGAGTCCAGCATCCAATGTGTATAGTTATCCAGCCACACAAACACCTTCTATGCCCTCTGCACACAGTACAGGGAGTAAGTGCACATTTGCATCTAGTGTACTATGTGCATACACCAGAAACCCAAAGGCATCTGCTGCTGAATAGAATGCTTTGGTTTCAATTGTGATGGGCCCTGCCTCTTCTTCAGGGACCCAGAGAGTACATCACATACAGCCTCGGTGGCGCAGGGACGTACAGACAGAGCGAGCTCAGGCAGACTACGAGAGGGAAGGGAAGAATCCCAGGCACGTGTAGAAGAGGAGGGAAGGTAGGGGCAGCAGTGAAGAATCGCCAGAGGGGTGTTCCTGGATGATATACAAAGAACAGTCCAGTACTTGGTGTTCCAAGGGGATAACCTCCCTAAGCAGAGCCCTGAAAAAGGTTTACTTACATATCCCATGTAAGTGTCTGGAGAGAGGCTGCAGAGAGAGTGGTAGTCTAGAGGTAAACGCACAGTCACCTACTGCCGCCTCATGCCACGTCAGTGAGCAGCTGCCACATATGGATTTCAGGGAGCTTCTACTCTGGCTCATGCCGGGATACTCGGCCCGTTCTTTGTTAATGAAGCACTATCATCTGTGTGTGCTGTCACTGAGATCTCCAGCATTAAAGGTTTCAAATATTTAGGGTTCCCACCACTTAAGATACAACTCCCAATGCATTTGGTAGGTCAGAATCAGGAGGCGGTCAAGGAGGCATGTTTTCTGTGTCCTTTTATTTAGAGTTCAAAATGACTGCTCTTTCTCTAAACCTTGTTGGGATGGTCAATAAAGATCTCAATGGGAAAGAAGGGTTTGCGTTGCGGGCGCCATTTTGGTGACTAGGGTGATGGCGATGTTATCCAATGTTTCGATTTAGCATGTATCCAGTGTAGTTAATCAGAATGGGATAAGTGTTACTATGTGTGTTACTTTGTGTATAGTTTATACATTTTAGATTTGCATGCACGTAGCAACATAATGACAAGTCTGCTGATGGCATATGAACACAATGTAGACGCGTGGCGTGCCATGTAGTGCCAATAGATGAGAAGCAAGGAGCTTCATATGCGCAAGTGAGAAAGGAGATTTGCGGATGGTGAGGCCACTGTTTGAGGGGAAGCAGTAATCTTGAACATACATGCACAAACATACATGCACAGGGATTTCAGGGAAATGTGTTTGGGATAGTTGTAGAACAAGGGGTACATGGCGAGTCCATGAATCTGTATACCGCGGGTCCCTCACAGAAACCTGGGGTGACGAGAAACTCTGTGCAACCTGGGAAGCTGGTTGATCGAGCTTGAAGGCTGGGGGAAGGCAACAAACTGCATTCCGGAAGGGGCAATAACATCAAATGGTCAGTTACAGCCAGGCAGGGTTTTACGACTTGGTGCTATTGTGGAGAGGAGATTTTTAAGTACAAGGGAGTCTGTTATTCAGTGTTCAGGGAAGTCTGGCCACCTGGTAGGGTCAGCAAGGCATAGGTCTAAATCTCTCAGACTGCAGAGAGAGCAAAATTAATACTACTTCAAATTAGACCTCATGGGTCAGATTGGGGCCAGGTAATAAACCCGGTGCATGGGGTGCTTAAGGGCAGAGTAGACAAATGGTTTATGGGTTTCAATCACGTTCTCAAGAATGAGCAGGATGTGGTCAGAGGCCATGTGTGCTGAAATGTTAGTCATTACGATTAGATTGAAATGAGGACGCCAGCAAGTCTAGGAGGGAAAGATGCTTATCGTCAGTTCAAAGTGAACTTGTTTGTTTCTCTCTGTCCTCATATTGTTGAAGTATCCTTGGTAAAGCCATGTGCGTCACACCTGGGGATAAAGGTCCCCGACCAGATGGAACCTGTAATAAATTAGGATTGTTGTGCCTGAATATGTAACCATGTGATGATGTCATGACCTACTACAGAAAGATCCCAAAAAGGGGTGTGCTGTATATGAGATAATGCAAATGTATGTCGAAAGGGGATGGTGTTTAAATTAATGTATCCAATGAGAGTGTGGGAACTGAGGGTGATTAGATTTCTTTGTATAGTGTTTATCAATCATGTTTGGGGGATGTCTTTTGTAACAAAATATGTGGGAGTGTGATAACTGTTGCAAAATGTATATAATGTGAAATCTTTGTGTGGTTCGAGGAGAATCTGGTTAGTTCTGTCTTTAAAGAGTCATCTAGCCCGTCCCGGCTGTTTGCACAATAAACTTGCTTTACGGACAAACGGGTACTCGCTTGTTAACAGGTGAGCCTACTTTAGGGTAAGGAGATTGGAGGTCCACTGTTACGCTCACCTGGTATCCACAGGGACGCCACCCAGCCGGATTGGTCGCTGGTATACTTCTCAGTGGTTCCCAAATGTGGTCTGCGGGGAAAGTTCCGCCTGGATATATAGGAGGGCTGTGTTCAAGACTGGCCGACTGAGGTAAGTATTTTCCCACCACCCCGTATGACTTCAGCCCATCTGGGCCCTCTCCTCACCTTGTTGTAGAATTAGGCATGCTCTCCGTCCTGCCTTCTTGGCAGGGGCGCGTTGTCTTTCGTGGGCGTGTGCGGTCCAGTTAGTTCACTGACGCCAGCCCGATTGATGTCTTTCAGGTAGGTCTTATTGCTGTTTTTTCGTATGATGTTGTTATTCCTGCATGCCTTTCTTTGTTTAATAATGTCTCTTTTTCTCCCTTAGATATGTGGAGCTTCAGCGTGGCGAACTGGCTCAGTTGGGCCTCGCCGGTAAATTAAGGCGCGTAATGAGCGCTATGATGCAGTAAGTAAGCACTATGCACAGCACTGCAATGTCTTGCCTTTGCTAACTTGTTTTTCCTTCTTTTCTCGTAGGTCGCGGTGTTCTCCCAGCATGTGTGGAATTCCGGAGCGATGCCGGCTGAGAGGCGACCAGCCAGGTAAGCCTTTTGAGCAGTTCGTAATTTTGCAATGTCTCTAATGCCTTCTTTAATGTTGTCTATTCCTTCCTCTTTCAGGTTTTTCGGTCTGGGAGGCGTGCAGATTCAAAGGAAGCTGTTCACAGGAGCTGCGAGTGGATACAGATGGAGATTGCAGGTAAGATGCTGCTGCTAACGATGTTCCTTTTGTCTCCTTGCAGGTTCTGCTTCACCGAGGCTCGTGGGTATAGCTGGACGCGGTGAGCGTCACGTTGCAGACTGCAAAGTAACGCGAAGCGTGTTGTCTTGTTCGGGTTTGGTTTAAATAGCCTCAACAAAGTAGTCCAGGTAAAATAGTCCCTAGGCCACCACACCCAAAACACTATACCGCATAGCTTGGTTCCTAGGAGCCAAGCTATGTGGATGCCTCCATGTTGGCTGAAAGCCTCAAATAAAATAGTTTCCTGAACACATGTCTTTCACGGTGCATGAGCCTGGCGCCATAGGCGCCAGGACTGGCCCCAAGTGGGCTTTGGAAATGGATGCCAGGCCTTATTAGAGACCCAAGTCCTGATCCGACCTGGCCAATGGGCTTGCCAGTGGGGATCTGGGATGAGTGTCGTGACAGCACTCCCCCCCCAAGGCCCCTCCCACGGTGTTACTTCTGTCTGGCCCAGGTTTAGTTGGGAAGTTCTGATGAAACTTCCTGATCAGACGTGGTGCGTGGATGTTCTCACTGGGCTCCCAGGATCTATCTTGGGGTCCAAATCCCTTCCAATCGACGAGATAATATAACTTGGACCTAGAGTATTTAGAGTCCAGGATATTTCTGACTTCGAATTCTGGTTCTCCGTCAATAAGTATGGGTTTTGGTGGTGTCCCAATCCGTGTATCGGGTTGCATTGGTTTTAAGAGGGACACATGAAAAACCGGTTGGATTTGTAGATTAGGTGGTAAATCCAGTTTGACGGCTGCTGGGTTGATAATTGCCTTGATGGTATAGGGTCCTAAGTATCAAGGATGAAAGGTCCGGGTTCCCTTGATGGGTACAAATCTAGCGGCTAACCAAACCTTGTCTCCTACTTGTGTCAAGACCGGTGGGGGGGTCTGTACTTCCGCTCTCTATATGGTAGAGGAGAGGCACAGAAGACCCCAGCCAAGATTCTCGATTACGGTAGCGATGGACGAGCAATCAAGGCCTAGCTTCTCAGGAGGTGATGCAGGCTGGTTCTTAAGTACAGTGTATCCCCAAGCCCCCCTCAAAGGAATGTCCACACACTGTATTACTGAAAACACAGTCTTTATATAATTAATATTCAAGGGTTATGTACACTTATCACAACAATGCACTTTGTGCTCAGGAAAACCAATAATGATAAATATCTACAATTCTAAAGTGGTACCACTAATATTAGACCTCATTAAAGTGCATTCACAATACTGTAAAAATGGCACACAGATCAATAAGAAGGAAACCAGCAATAGAGAGAGGAGAGATAAAAGATGGTTGAAACAATAGGCAGAATACTGGCCCTAGCTACTGGACACAGTTCTGTGTGGAGATCCCCCCACCTGGGCAACCTGTAAAATAAAGGGATATGACACAAGCCCAGTCCATATATTGTTCAACAGTCTTATTCTCTCCTACAATGTTTTTACCCCCCCAATGTACCTGGTGGAGTCGAGTTCTTCGAAGAGGCGTCGACAGATCCTTCTTGAATGACCCCCTTTTAAGCAGGAGTCACGGATCGTCGAGAGGCGTAGAGAAACGTCGAAGACCTCGGGGTTCGGCGACGGGGAATCGACGGCCCTTCTTGAATGCCTTCCCTTTCAAGCGGGAGGCACGGGGCGTCGAACGTCCGTCGACAAACGAGGTAGAACGATGTCGAAGAGGCGGCAGCTTCGTCCGAGCGGTGCTCGTCGGCGTCGGGGCGTCGGCGTCCTGCAAGGCGGAGGTGTGCGGGGCACCTCGATGACAATAGTTCTGGACCGCAAAGATTGTAGAGACGGGAGCCCAGCAAGGGCGTCGAGTCGCTCGAGTCTTTGGGATCGTGAGGTGGCGGGAAACCCACCGGCGGATTCTCCTCGGCGCGTTGGTCGTCCTCGACTTTCTCCGGCAGGGCAAAAGCGGTCGACGGTGCGGACGAGGGAGTCCTTCGAGTCAAATGTTCTTAGGCAAGGAGCGGACGGCTCCGGTCGTCGGCGGCACGGCGTCAAGTGGTTCCCACGGCTGGGCAACACAACTTCGACGGGCCTCCAGCGGTTACACAGACCTGCGAACCCTGGTCGACGGCAATGGACTTCGACAGCGTCGAGGTCCGGGTGCTTCACTTCGATCTCCTCGGCGGTCCCGTCTCGGGTCGGCAGCCTTTCGAGGGTCTGACTTCCAGGGCGCTTCGGCGAAGATTCAGCGGTGCTCGATGGTCCCTCGGAGCACGGGAAGAGGGCGCCTTACCAGGTCCTCTCTCGGGTCAGTCCTCGACGATTTCGACAACCTTCAGTTCCGTCGAAGCAAATGCCACAGCAAGTCTTCTTCTTCCAGCTGGACGTCGAGGATCAGCAAATCCAGTTACTCTTGAGTGGAGACTCAGCTTCTGAATGCTTCTGAACAATTTCCAGTGGTGAGAGGTCCCCAGATATACTATTCTGTCTCTCATCCACACTGCTGGCACACACACAGCAGCCAATCACACAGAAGGGCATTCATGCAGTCAGTCAGCCAATCAGGCACACAGTGCATTCAGGCCACACTCCTCCCTTTCAGACACTCACAACAAGGAATGTGGATTGGGACAAGTACCCAGCCATTCAACACTACACACTGCATTCAGGCCAGTTTCGGGCAGGGCTGTCTCAGTCTTTGTCTCTCATGCCAGAAACCAGACAACCACAACAAGGAGTGTATATTGGTCACACACTCCATTCACCCAGGTCCCACCCACAGGAGGTACCCATAACATACAGTCACTGGGAAGGCTCCAGTCAGTCTAGCTGGGCCTTTACAACAACACCATATATGGAACTTCCACCCAACAGCCAGTCAGGGGGAAGGGACAGAGTCAGGGCTTCCCAGGACTTTGGGAAAAACAAGATAACAGGCAATAGAAAGCAAGAGGCCACAGGGGCCATCTTGTTTCCTATCAGGAATCAACTGATTCCAATGGCAGGGCCTGGGTATCCCAAAATGGAGGACACCCAGAGCACCTGTCAAATTCAGCATGGAGCTGCCACCAGCCCATACCCTGCTCTGTGGGCCACCCACAGGTGCCCAAAAACATACACTAGGGGCACAGGGTTGTACCCCTACCCATGGGTGCCATAAGGGTATCCCATGGGTCTGTTCACCAAACCAAAAGAGAGCTGCACTGCCAGGAGTCCCTCATGGACTCCTGGGCAGAAAACATGACAGAACACACGGTAAAAACAGAAAAAGGACAAGGATTCAGAGGCCCTGTCCCTCAGATGCATTTCCGGCATCACAGTCGCCCCCCCCAGACTGAGGTGGAGGGTGCCTAATCTCCCACGGGATAGACACCCTCATCCAGACGGTCAACATACCTTCTGGAAAGGCCATCTGCATTATCGTGACTCTTCCCTGGTCTGTGCTCTATGGTGAAGTCTAGCCCTTGCAGGCTAATGGACCACCTGAGCAATTTCGGGTTCTCACCCTTCATCTGCATAAGCCACTTCAGGGGCTTATGATCTGTTTGGACCTTGAAGGTGGACCCCGTAAGGTAGGGCCTAAAACGCCTAAGGCTCCAAACTATACTAAAACATTCCTTTTCAACAGTAGCCCACCTAAGTTCTCTACCCTTGAGTTGTCTACTGATGAATATGATAGGATGTTCTCTCCCTTTGTCATCTAACTGGGACAAGACAGCTCCAATTCCGGTGTCGCAGGCATCCGTCTGGACGATAAAGGGTCGGCTGTAGTCAGGCGCACTCAACACAGGTGCCCTACACAGACTTTCTTTCAAGCCATCAAAGGCCCTCTGACAGTCTTCAGTCCAATTAACCTTCCTAGGCTGTTTGGGTGAAGTTAGAGCTGTCAGGGGTGCAGCTATGGTTCCATAGTCTGCCATGAAATTGCGATAGTACCCAGTGAGGCCCAAAAAGGCTCTCACCTGGGTTTGAGTAGTGGGAGTCTCCCAGTTCTGTACGTCCTGTACTTTACTGGAGAGAGGTTGGATTTGACCCCCTCCTACCTCATGACCAAGATAGGTAACTTTCCCCTGAGCTATCTGGCACTTGGTGGCCTTGATAGTGAGGTTAGCCCTTTTCAAGGCCTGCAACACCTTATCCAGATGTGTCAAATGCTCTTCCCAGGTGGAACTGTAGACGGCAATGTCGTCTAAGTAAGCCACACAAAAGGCTTCCAGCCCACTGAGCGCATGGTTGACCAATCTCTGGAAGGTGGCAGGGGCATTCTTCAACCCAAAGGGCATGACCCTAAACTGGTAGAGTCCCTCAGGTGTGGAGAATGCCGTCTTTTCCTTGGCATGGTCCGTCAGAGCTATTTGCCAATAGCCTGAGGTAAGGTCAAAGGTGCTCACAAATTTGGCAGCACCTATAGTGTCCACGAGCTCATCAGCCCTGGGCAATGGGTGCGCGTCAGTTTTGGTGACGGCATTGACTCCTCGGTAGTCCACACAGAACCTCCAATCCTTGGTACCCGCCGGGGAACTTGCCTTGGGGACAAGGACCACTGGACTGGACCAGGGACTGGTGGAGGGTTCAATAACACCCAGATCCAACATCTTGGCGACCTCAGCCTGGATGTGGTTTTTGACGGTATCTGACATACGATAGCTCCTGCTTTTGACAGGCACACTGTCACCAGTGTCAATTTCGTGCTTACACCACGGTGTAAGGCCCGGTGTCAGTGAAAACAGAGGGGCATACTGCTGGAGCAAAGCCCGGCAGGCCCTCTGCTGCTCTGTTGTCAAATCGGGAGAGAGTTGTACTCCCTCCACTGAGCCATCCTGAGGGTTGCTATGCAGCAAATCAGGAAGGGGCTCACTCTCATCCTCTTCTTGCCCTGAAGCTAGCAAGAGACATGAGACCTCTGCTCGCCTGTGGAAAGGCTTGAGCCTGTTGACATGGAATACCTGGGGGGCTACCCCAGAGGCTCCCATGTCCACCAGATAATTGACTTCGCCCATCTTGGAGATGATCCTGAAGGGTCCAGTCCACTTGTCTGCCAAAGCTCTAGGCTTGGTAGGCTCCATCACAAGGATTTCCTGTCCCGGAGTCCAATCCACTTGCGAAGCTTTCAGGTCATGCCAGTACTTATTCAATTCCTGGCTGGCCTTGAGATTTGCTGTTGCCTGACCCATCATTTGTGTCATCCTCCGCCTGAGGCCTAACACATAGTCCCCCACTTGCTTGGCGGGACCTGGAGGGGTGGCTTCCAAGCCTTCTCGGATCAAGGCGAGGGGCCCCCTCACGGGATGTCCAAAGAGTAACTCAAAGGGGCTGAAACCAACACCCTCTTGAGGTACCTCTCTGTAAGCAAACAGCAGGCATGGCAGGAGGAGATCCCATTTCCTCCTTAGGGGCTCTTCCAAAGCACCTAGCATGCCCTTGAGAGTTTTGTTAAATCTCTCAACCAGACCATTGGTCTGGGGGTGGTAAGAGGTGGAGAACTTGTAGGTTACCCCGCACTCTTTCCACATGGTTTTCATGTAACTAGACATGAAGTTGGATCCTCGGTCAGAGACAACCTCCTTGGGGAATCCAACACGGGTGAAAATGCCCAGGAGAGCCCTGGCAACCACCTTGGCAGTAACAGTCCGAAGGGGTATTGCCTCAGGGTACCTGGTGGCATGATCTACCAAGACCAGGATGAACCGATGTCCACCTGAAGTGGGAGGGTCAAGGGGACCGACGATGTCGATGCCCACCCTCTCAAATGGTGTGCCAACCACTGGTAATGGCTGCAGTGGGGCAATGACCCTGCCTCCAGTCTTGCCAGACAACTGACAAGTTGGGCAGGTCCTGCAGTGGGACTCCACCTCTACTCCCATCCGTGGCCAGTAGAAATGGGCAGAGAGCCTCTGCTTAGTCTTCTTGGTCCCAAGATGACCAGCCAAGGGCACCTCATGCGCCAACTGCAGTAGGAAGGGCCTGTAAACCTGGGGTACCACCAACCTCTTGCGGGCACCAGGTTCGGGCTTAGTGGGCTCACTAACAAGGAGCTCACTCTCCCAATAAATCTTGAATGTCCTAGGCACTTCACCTTGTGCCTGGGACAGGGCCTGTTTCCTCAGGCCCTCGAGAGAGTGGCACTCTCTCTGTCCCTTACAGAAGTCTGCCCGGGAGGGTCCCCCTTCAGCTAACAAGCATTGAAGGTCGGGATGATCCTCCGGGTTGAGAACCTCTCCCACAGGAGAGTCTTCTGTCTCTTCTCCCACAGGAGTTGAGTTTGGGTTTTCCGCTGGACCCAGCCCGTCCGGAGCATGGATCCCATTGGGTGCTGTCGGAACAGCAGGAAGAGAAGGTGTTCCCTCCACAGAGGTGGCCTTCTTGGTCTTCCTTCTTCTTGCCTTAGGCCTCGCCTTTGGCTCGGATACCTGACTCACAGCCAGACCCGGTGTCACCTGTGACCTAGTGACTGCAGCAGCAGTCATGGGAAGACCATCCGAGATCAACCCCAACTCTACTAGATCATTTCCTAACAGAATGTTAGCAGGGACATTGTCCTGAACCAGGACAGGAAGCTTTGCTGTCTTGTCTCCAATCATGAGTGTGACTAGGGCTACAGGCGATAATTTGGGAGGCCCACCAGCTAACCTGGTGGTTTGCAGAGGAGCACCTTCATAGTCCTCTGGCTTGAGCAGGGTCCTGTCCACCACTGTCATGCTTGCCCCAGTGTCTCTCAAACCAGTAGAAGGCTGGCCATTCAAGAGGACACTTCTCAAAAATCTACGGGTGTTCTGTGGGATAGTCGCCAGTACTTCTGCGTACTGGTCCCAGGCCCCAAGGGACACTAAGGAAATCTCTACTGGAGCACCAAATGTGATTCCTGTAGAGGAGGGGAGGACAGTGGCCTCCACCTCAGACACGGGGTAAGGGTAGGTCAGGCTGACAGCCTGTACTCCAAGTGCCTTACCTTTACACTTGGGGTCACCCCTTTTGTGATCCAGAGCCCCACAATCCCAACAAGTGCCAGGAGTGCGGGGTACGGTACTGGAACCACTGGGAGCCTGCTTTGCAGCAGGTGGACCACTACTCTTATTCCCACCCACAGAGGACTTATCCCCACTAGATTTTTGGGTCTTAGGAGAGGAAGGTTTTGGTTTACCCGACTGTGACTGCTTTTGGGACTCCTCAGCTTTCTGAGAGGCCCCCTTTTCTTTGTCCTTGTCCTTCCCACTGGAGTCCTTAGGGGACACCCGGTGGGAGACCCACTTGTCAGCCAACCTAGCCAGCTTAAAGGGGTCCAAAATGTTCTGGTCAGCCACATACTGACGCAGCTCTGGTGAACAGGCTTCAGAAAAATGCTCAAAAAACAAGAGGTGGGACAACTCAACAAAAGTTTTCACCTTGTATCCATCAATCCACCCCATCATGTTCATGTGCGCAGTACTCACCCAGTCAACCCAAGACACATTCTCTCTTTTCTTAAATTCCCTGAACCTTTTAAGGTATTGGGCAGGTGTCTTGCCAAACTTGGCAATCAAAGCAGACTTCATACACTCATACTGACCCCTTTCTTCCACACTCAGCTTCAGAATACAGTCATATCCAGTTTGAGGCACTCTGCTTAACAAACACTTAGCCCAATCTCTTTTATCTACATCATGAATTGCACAAGCCATTTCAAACGCTTCAATCCATTGGAGGATATCTGAACCCTCCACAAACACACCAACCAAATCTTTCATAAACTTGGTGGCTGGGGACCTGCCACTCTCAATTGGTCTAGCTGAAGTCTCCACTCTAGCTCTCTCTAGCTGGATTCTCTGACATTCAGTGTCCTTGTCTTTGAGCGCAAGATCCCTATTCTTGAGTTCCACTTGCTGTGCCAGCTCCTCTTTCTTAAGCTCAGCTTCTATTTCCAACTTGCGATATTCAAAGGCCAATTTCATCCTTAATAACTCAAGTTCCATGGAATTGCTGGGGTTTGGAACAGAGGCAGCAGGAATGGTGGCATTCCCAGAAACAGATTCAGCGACAACCCCAGGGGCAGAGTCCTCACTGGTTGCATCCCCCCCTTCATCAAGGGTTTCACCATCAGTCTGGTAGTCCACCAGGGCAGCTATCAGCTCAGCCCTAGACTTATCCACAAAGTCCAACTCCCTGGCTTCACAAGCACTCTGGAGAGCCTCTAAGCTCATCCGAGTCAATTTACCATTTGCAATGGGCTCCATTGCCTGTAATGCAGTTATTTGGTACACACCCAAACCTTAATCTAATAAAGTGCGGATATTTTGTAAGTGGCACGGTTATACACTGAGTCTTAAAACCATAAGCATCCCACCGCTGCCACCAGCTTGTCAAGACCGGTGGGGGGGTCTGTACTTCCGCTCTCTATATGGTAGAGGAGAGGCACAGAAGACCCCAGCCAAGATTCTCGATTACGGTAGCGATGGACGAGCAATCAAGGCCTAGCTTCTCAGGAGGTGATGCAGGCTGGTTCTTAAGTACAGTGTATCCCCAAGCCCCCCTCAAAGGAATGTCCACACACTGTATTACTGAAAACACAGTCTTTATATAATTAATATTCAAGGGTTATGTACACTTATCACAACAATGCACTTTGTGCTCAGGAAAACCAATAATGATAAATATCTACAATTCTAAAGTGGTACCACTAATATTAGACCTCATTAAAGTGCATTCACAATACTGTAAAAATGGCACACAGATCAATAAGAAGGAAACCAGCAATAGAGAGAGGAGAGATAAAAGATGGTTGAAACAATAGGCAGAATACTGGCCCTAGCTACTGGACACAGTTCTGTGTGGAGATCCCCCCACCTGGGCAACCTGTAAAATAAAGGGATATGACACAAGCCCAGTCCATATATTGTTCAACAGTCTTATTCTCTCCTACAATGTTTTTACCCCCCCAATGTACCTGGTGGAGTCGAGTTCTTCGAAGAGGCGTCGACAGATCCTTCTTGAATGACCCCCTTTTAAGCAGGAGTCACGGATCGTCGAGAGGCGTAGAGAAACGTCGAAGACCTCGGGGTTCGGCGACGGGGAATCGACGGCCCTTCTTGAATGCCTTCCCTTTCAAGCGGGAGGCACGGGGCGTCGAACGTCCGTCGACAAACGAGGTAGAACGATGTCGAAGAGGCGGCAGCTTCGTCCGAGCGGTGCTCGTCGGCGTCGGGGCGTCGGCGTCCTGCAAGGCGGAGGTGTGCGGGGCACCTCGATGACAATAGTTCTGGACCGCAAAGATTGTAGAGACGGGAGCCCAGCAAGGGCGTCGAGTCGCTCGAGTCTTTGGGATCGTGAGGTGGCGGGAAACCCACCGGCGGATTCTCCTCGGCGCGTTGGTCGTCCTCGACTTTCTCCGGCAGGGCAAAAGCGGTCGACGGTGCGGACGAGGGAGTCCTTCGAGTCAAATGTTCTTAGGCAAGGAGCGGACGGCTCCGGTCGTCGGCGGCACGGCGTCAAGTGGTTCCCACGGCTGGGCAACACAACTTCGACGGGCCTCCAGCGGTTACACAGACCTGCGAACCCTGGTCGACGGCAATGGACTTCGACAGCGTCGAGGTCCGGGTGCTTCACTTCGATCTCCTCGGCGGTCCCGTCTCGGGTCGGCAGCCTTTCGAGGGTCTGACTTCCAGGGCGCTTCGGCGAAGATTCAGCGGTGCTCGATGGTCCCTCGGAGCACGGGAAGAGGGCGCCTTACCAGGTCCTCTCTCGGGTCAGTCCTCGACGATTTCGACAACCTTCAGTTCCGTCGAAGCAAATGCCACAGCAAGTCTTCTTCTTCCAGCTGGACGTCGAGGATCAGCAAATCCAGTTACTCTTGAGTGGAGACTCAGCTTCTGAATGCTTCTGAACAATTTCCAGTGGTGAGAGGTCCCCAGATATACTATTCTGTCTCTCATCCACACTGCTGGCACACACACAGCAGCCAATCACACAGAAGGGCATTCATGCAGTCAGTCAGCCAATCAGGCACACAGTGCATTCAGGCCACACTCCTCCCTTTCAGACACTCACAACAAGGAATGTGGATTGGGACAAGTACCCAGCCATTCAACACTACACACTGCATTCAGGCCAGTTTCGGGCAGGGCTGTCTCAGTCTTTGTCTCTCATGCCAGAAACCAGACAACCACAACAAGGAGTGTATATTGGTCACACACTCCATTCACCCAGGTCCCACCCACAGGAGGTACCCATAACATACAGTCACTGGGAAGGCTCCAGTCAGTCTAGCTGGGCCTTTACAACAACACCATATATGGAACTTCCACCCAACAGCCAGTCAGGGGGAAGGGACAGAGTCAGGGCTTCCCAGGACTTTGGGAAAAACAAGATAACAGGCAATAGAAAGCAAGAGGCCACAGGGGCCATCTTGTTTCCTATCAGGAATCAACTGATTCCAATGGCAGGGCCTGGGTATCCCAAAATGGAGGACACCCAGAGCACCTGTCAAATTCAGCATGGAGCTGCCACCAGCCCATACCCTGCTCTGTGGGCCACCCACAGGTGCCCAAAAACATACACTAGGGGCACAGGGTTGTACCCCTACCCATGGGTGCCATAAGGGTATCCCATGGGTCTGTTCACCAAACCAAAAGAGAGCTGCACTGCCAGGAGTCCCTCATGGACTCCTGGGCAGAAAACATGACAGAACACACGGTAAAAACAGAAAAAGGACAAGGATTCAGAGGCCCTGTCCCTCAGATGCATTTCCGGCATCACAACTTGATAGTCAGGGGCTTTCTTTCGGTGTTGGTCGGCGAATTGCTTTTGTTTTTCCTTGGCATAAATGAGATGTTCCTTCGCCTTTTTGAAAGCCTGAGTGATGGTTGTGTGAAGAGTCTTCACTGCTGGCATTTCCAAGCTGGCTGGAAGGTCTAGTTCAGAGGTACGTGGGTGTCTGCCATAAAGGGTATAGAATGATGTTTGTCCCGTGTTTGAATGCAAGGAATTGTTATATGCATACTATCCATAGTAAGTCTTTCCAATTCCTTTGTTCGTGGTGCAGCATGCACCGTAAATATTGCTTGAGAGTCTGATTGGTCCTCTCGGTTTGGCCGTCCGTTTGGGGATGATGATGGGTAGATAACCGGACGTCAATCTGCGCCATTGAACAACATTTTCTCCAGAAGTTGGATACAAACTGGCTGCCTCGATCAGAGACCAGAACTGATGGGAAGCCATGTAGCTTAACAATGCCCTCCAGGAACACTTTTGCTAAAGTGGATGCATCTGGGAGGCCTTTGAGAGGGATAAAGTGTGCCATCTTTGAGAATAAGTCCACAACTACAAGAATGGTGTTAAACCCTTGACTGGGACGTAGGTCATTGATGAAGTCAAGGGAAAGAGTGTGCCATGGAGCGGGAGGAATGTCCAATGGTTGTAGGAGACCAGATGGTTTTTGTTTCTGTGATTTATTTTGTGCGCAGACACCGCAGGACTGAATATACTGGATGATGTCCTTACGCCAGGTAGGTCACCAAAAGTTCTGTTTCACCTTAGCTAGGGTTTTGGCAATCCCAGGGTGCCCTTCGATCAGTGAATCATGATAATCTGAAATAATATGTTGTTGTAATTCCTTCTTGGGTACATATAGATGATCCCTAAAAAAGGGTAAGTGGTCCTTGATGGAATATTGTTCTCCTTGAGTTTGCCATGCAAGGAAAGCATCAGAGTTCATTGTCCGTTGAATTTCATTTCATAGTTCTGCTTGTGTTAAGGCTGTCGTGAGACCCAAGAGTTTGTCTTCAGGTATAATGGGAACTGGGTCTGGAGTTGTATATACCATTTCATCAATGCCCATACGAGATAAGGCATCAGCCTTTCCATTCCTGACCCCTGGTCGAAACGTGATTACATAATCATATTCAGCAAAGAAAATGGCCCACCGCAATTGGCGCGAGGATTGGGCCTTGGCTGTTTTGAGATATTTCAGGTTTCAGTGGTCCGTGATGACTGCAATGGTGTGTCTGGCCCCCAGAAGGTAGTGCCGCCAGGCTTTAAAGGTGGATTTGATAGCCAGGAGTTCTTTGTCAGTGATGGCATAATGAATCTCCGAAGGTGAGAACTTTTTCGACCAGAAGGCAACAGGATGTAGCTGGCCGGTTTCTGGGTCTCTCTGTGAAAGGACAGCCCCCATTGCCATACTGGAAGCATCAGTTTCAACGACATAAGGGAGGTCTGGACGAGGATGTCGCAGGATTGGAGCGGAGGTAAACCTTCGTTTAAGTTCCTGAACAGCTTTTTCTGCTTCTTCGGTCCAAGCAAACCTTTTATTGTTTTTTCGTAACAGTACTGTGATCGGTTGCACAACCTGAGAGAAGTCTGGGATGAACCGGCGGTAGAAGTTCCCACAGCCCAGCATGCTTTGTACCCCTTTCAGAGACGTCGGTGATGGCCATTTCAAAATGGCGTCTACCTTGTGCATGTCCATTCTGATGCCCCCTGGAGTAAGGATAAAACCAAGAAACTCTACTTCGGTGACATGAAAAAAGCGATGTTGGCAGAGCTTGGTGAGGACTGAACGAACGTGCTTGATATGATCTTGTTTCGAGGCTGAGTACACTAAGATGTCATCTATGTACACTAAGGCGCAAACGTCAATTAATTCTCTCAAGACGTCATTCATGAAATATTGAAACGACGCGGCAGCGTTGCATAACCCGAAGGGCATGACTTCATATTCATACAAGCCGTATTTGGTACGGAAATTGGTTTTCCACTCATCTCCGCTTCTGACTCGGACCAGGTGGTACGCTCCTCGAAGGTCCAATTTGGTATAAATCTGGGCATCCTTGACTTGGTCTAGCATTTCAGGAATAAGTGGCAAGGGGTAGCGGTTCTTCACGGTGATCTGGCTTACTGCGCGGTAGTCAATACAGGTCCTCAAGTCCCTTTCTTTCTTCGGTACGAAGAACAAAGGACTGGCTGCCGGGGACTTCGATGGGCGGATAAATCTGTTTGCAAGGTACTGGTCTAAATAGGATTTCAGATGGAGGTTTTCTGGTTCTGTGAGAGCGTAAATCCTGCCACAAGGGATTTGTGCACCAGGAACAAGGTCGATCTGACAGTCATAGGGCCTGTGCAGCGGCAATGTGTTTGCTTGGTCCTTTCGGAATACATCCTGGAAATCGTAGTATTCACTTGGTAAGGTATTAGTTCCTCCCAGGGTTGATACTGTAGCTCCGGGAGTCATGGAGATACAGAAGTCAGGTTTCTGCTCTTGATAACAGCAGGCAGGGGAGCATTCGCCGGGGAAGGTTAATTTCCGTGCCCGCTAGTCTGTCAAAGGGTTGTGAGCTACTAACCATGGCATCCCTAGTATTAGCCGGAACTGAGGTGCTTTGATGAGATCGAACGAAATAGACTCCTGATGTCCATCCTGGCACAGCAAGGTTACACAGGCTGTGCACTGGGTTTCTGGTCCGGAAGCGTTTTCTGTCCCATCCACGGTGGTTACCTTGTCCATGGTCGGCTTGGAACATAAAGGAAGCCCCATCTCTGCTGCCAGCTCTTGATCAGTATAATTTCCAACTGCTACGCTGTCGATGTATGCTTCAACGGCATGCATCCTTGACGACCGTTGGTGGTTAATTAAGGTCACTGGTATTGCAAAATGCGAGGTCAGCGACTCTTTCTTCTCACTCGACAAACTGACCTCTACGTTTGCTGAGCTTGGTAGTTTTCCGATTCCTTAACTTCATCCTTTTCTGTGGCCCAACTATTCTCCTTGGGGGTTTTACTGTGCAGTCCTTCAGGAAATGTCCTGGTTTTCCACAATACAAACAAAGTTGTTGTTGTCTTCTTTTATCCCGCTCTTGTTTTGTTAATGGAGGTTGTATCCCTCTGATCTGCATGGGTTCTACAGCGTTTTCTGGCACACGTGATGCGTTGTCCCTTGGTCGAACCTACACGACCCGAGGGTCTGTTTTAGACCGGTCTGCTTTTCGGTCCTGCAACCGGTGGTCTAGCTGCATAACCAAATTTATAAATTCAGTACAGTCTCTGGTGGGATCAACCACCTGGGCTAAGACGTCCTTTAATTCGCCCCGTAAGCCTCGATGAAATAACGTGGTTCTTTTGTTTTCTGGCCACCGGGCTTCGGCAATCAGTCTATTGAAGGTAGCAATGTATGTTAACAAGTCCTGATTCCCCTGTCGGAGGGATAAGAGTTTGTTGTCTACTGCTTGTTCCTGGGTATGGCGAGCAAAATATTTTTCCATTTCTCTCTGGAACCCACCAAAGTCATGTAATAGAGGATCGTCATGGGTTACCAACAGCACCGACCAATCTGCTGCACTACCACTCAGGTATGACAAGACAAAAGCTACCCGAGCTTGGTCGTTTGGAAATGCTCCAGGCCTACAAAGAAAGTGAAGGGGACACTGATTTATGAATGCTGCATACTTCCGTGGGTTGCCTGAGAACCTTTCTGGTGGTGCCAGGGGAACTGTTCCAGGTAACGTGATCTGTACTGGAGTGGGGGTAGTGGATGGTAAGGGGGGATTTTGCATCAGTGGGTTGCTCCCAGGCAGAGGAGTCTGTCCTGCCTGTGATTGCAAGAACTGCCTACCGATCTCCTCAGTGCGATCCTTGGTCACTACTAGGTCTCTGCGGAGAGCATTAGTCTCTTGTCAGGCAGAATGAACCTCGGCACGAAGTTCCCCTAACAATTGGGCCAATTGGGCCATTTCCGATGTCTCCATGGTGCCCAGGTGGATTAGTTATGGTAGGCTTCGCGTTCTGCTACGCTCACCTGGTATCCACGGGGACGCCACCCAGCCAGGCTGCTCGCTGGTATACTTCTCAGTGGTTCCCAGATGTGGTCTGCGAGGAAGGTTCCACCTGAAAATACAGGAGGGCTGTGTTGCAGACTGGCCGATCGAGGTAAGTATCCTCCCTCCACCCCGTATGATTTCAGCCCCTCTGGGCCCTCTCCTCACCTTGTTGTAGAATCAGGCGTGCTCTCCGTCCTGCCTTCTTTGCAGGGGCTCGTTGTCTTTCATGGGCGTGTGCGGTCCAGTTACATCACTGACGCCGGCCCGTTTGATGTCTTTCAAGTAGGTCTTATTGCTGTTTTTTCAAATTGTTGTTATTCCTGCATGCCTTTCTTTGTTTAGGAATGTCTCTTTTCTCCCTTAGATATGCGGAGCTTCAGTGTGGTGAACTGACTTTGTTGAGCCTCGCCGGTCAATGATGGTGCGTAATGAGCGCTATTATGCGGTAAGTAAGCGCTATGCGCAGCTCTGCGATGTCTTGCATTTGCTAACCTGTTTTCCTTCTTTTCTCGTAGGTCGCAGTGTTCTCCCAGCGCGTGTGAATTTTCCAGAGCGATGCCAGCCGAGAGGCAACCAGCCAGGTAAGCCTTTTGAGCAGTTTGTTGTTTTACAATGTCTCTAATGCCTTCTTTAATGTTGTCTTTACCTTCCTCTTTCAGGTCTTTCGGTCCGGGAGGCGTGCGGATCCAAGGAAGCTGTTCACAGGAGCTGCGAGCGGATAAAGATGAAGATTGCAGGTAAGATGCTGCTGCTAGTGGTGTTCCTTTTGTCTCCTTGCAGGTTCTGCTTCTCCGAGGCTCGAGGGTATAGCTGGACACAGTGAGCGTCACGTTGCAGACTGCAAAGTAACACGAAGCGTGTTGTCTTGGTCGGGTGTGGTTTAAATAGCCCCAACAAAGTAGTCCAGGTAAATAGTCCCTAGGCCACCACACTCAAAACACTATACCGCATAGCTTGGTTCCTAGGAGCCAAGCTATGTGGATGCCTCCATGTTGGCTGAAAGCCTCAATAAAGTTCCCTGAACACATGTCTTTCACGGTGTATGAGCCTGGTGCCATAGGCCCCAGAACTGGCCCCAAGAGGGCTTTTGAAGTGGATGCCAGGCCTTAGAGACCCGAGTCCTGACCCCACTTGGCCAAAGGGCTTGCCAGTGGGGATTCGGGACGAGGGTTGTGACAGAAAGGTTCTATAATTGTAATGGGGTGTTCAGTAACGTTGTATGTGGAACATTCTCTGTTTGCCATTTTAGAAACTTCAAAATTTACTCTGACTATACAAAGATCTTCGGCATATGAGATCATCATTTCTAAACCCTATATTTATGTGGTTAGATGCATAACAGTGAACCCTGCCGCCTTTTCAACGGACATGCCTACTACAGAGGACTTAATGACATACGACTGTGCCACGCACGAGCGGGAGGAGAATGACATTCCCATAGCAAGGGACTGTGCATTGACAGAGGGTGAGGTACTTTCTGTTGATGGGTCTTCCACTATTGATCAGGATGTTGGGCAAAGACAGACAGGGGCAGCAGGGGTACAACTTGAGGAAGGAGAGTATAAGATAGTATGAAAGGGTTGCCAATGCATTATTCTGCACAGACGGCGGAACTCATTGCACTCATCGAAGCATTCAGAGCGCCTAGAGGGTGCTATGTCACAATATATTCTGACTCGGCATACGTCACAACAACAGTACACGCCAGTCTATCCTGCTGGAAGAGCACAGGTTTTCGAGGGGGGGGCGGATGCATCCCCGATACAGCATGCAGCACTGCTAGAAATACTTATAGAAGCATTATCCACAGCCATAGGTTGTGGCGGTCCTCAAGTGCGCAGCCACGCTAATGGAACAGACGAAATATCAATGGGGACCGCAGCCACCGACACGGCAGCCAAAATGGCAGCTTATCTGCCAACTGAATTACCCGCGGAGTACATTGTGACTGCCCCACCAGCAAGTGAACATCCAGAACCTTACACTGCATTGCCCATCTCCCAGATTATTGAAGTACAAGGAAGGACACCTGAAAGGGAGAAAGAGTTGTGGTCACTGAGAGGTTGTAAGCTATCTTAAACAGATTTGCTATGGAGGAAAGAGAGGTCTGGGAAGACAATAATGGCCCAGGAGCTGCGAGCAGTAGCCTTTGAACAGTTAAACTACCCATCTTACAGTTACAGCAACATATAGCAACAGACTTCCAGGACTGGTTTATACCAAACATCCAGAAAAGCATTACAGAAATGGTCATACATTGCACCACATGTCAAAGTTTCAGTACAGGGATGACACTACAGATGTTATGGGGCACCCTGCCCCGCCCTACTGGGCCATTCTGTGAATTACACATAGATTACGCTGATAAGAGTTTGTGTTGTAATGGATCTAGGTACCTCATTGTAGTGATTTGTCCTTTCTCAAGGTGGGTGGAAGCAGGGTTGTGTGTACATCCGGATGCCAAACGTGCTGCTAGATTTTTAGTATGGGAGGTCTTCCCGCAATTGGGTGTGTGCAAGATTTTAAGGTCAGACAATTGCACACATTTTTTCAATGCACTATTTCAACACGTTACAGCACTACATGGCATTAAGCACTGGATGTGTTCGATTTATCACCCACAGGCCAATGACATTGTGGAGAGAAAAAAACAGGCTCCTTAAAAGCAAGTTATCCAAACTGTGTACCACAGTGAAGAAAAACTGGTTGAACTGTTTGCCCCTGGCCCTCTTCAGGTTACGCACGCAGCCAAGCAAAGACCACCATTTGTCACCTCACAAAGCGGTTACTGGCCGGTGTATGCATACTCACATAATCCCTATAAATAGGGCTTCAAATGCACATAGGGCAGCAGCGGTGCTAGACGATGAGTTTAAAGAGTATTTGACCACACTAACTAAGGCCATTCAATGCGTCTCCCAACAGATTGCACCTCCCAGGATTGCGCCGACAGAGACACCAGATGTCGAGACTACTACGGTGACATATCCCAAGCTTAAGCGCTTTGAAACACATTGGGGGTCATTCTGAGGTAGGCGGTAAGGGTTAACGGCACCGGTAAAGGTGCCGGAGCCGTCAACCCCTTACCGCCTCATTACGAGTCTGCCCGCGGGAACCCGCTAAGGACGCCTGGTTTTACCAGGCCCCCTTAGCGGGTACCGCAAGCAGACCAGGGTGCTAACTACGGGCCCGTTATCCCCATTCCCATTGAGCCCTATGGGGGCTCGAATGGGAATGGGGAAGTACCGGGTCCGGGTTCCTTGAAAGACGAATTACCGGGCCCTCCAAGGTTGGAACGGCCCAGTAATTCCTCATTCAAGGATTCACGACCCGGTAAGGGGGTAGCCATGCCGCTAATAGCGGCATGGTTACCTCCTACCTCGAAATGACCCCCATTGTGTATAGGTGCTATATAAATAAACTATCATATTATATCATATCATATGACCACACAACAACTGCTGCGTGGGGACCTCATATACGTCTGCAATTTCGTGCGCAGATGGATTAACCCTCGGTTCCAAGGGCCCTACGAGGTGGTGTTTTGTACTCCCCTCGCCGTGAAAGTCAAGGAATTTTGCTATTGGGTCCACCTCTCTGACGTTTACAGGGCACCTCCAGATAGTACACTGGTACATCAATTATCTTAAAAACAAGGGGAAGCAGTATCTGTAACCAGTCTACCTCACCGGCCTGTCCAGCAGTGATACGTGTGCGGCAGCACGTTCCAGTGGTAGGCCGAAGATTAGCTGTTAACTCTGTAGCTTCCTTTTTTCAGGAGTGCCTTTTTCTTTCTCTCTCCTTTTTCTCTCTCTCTTTCTCAATATCTCTCTCTCTATAAAAAGTAAATTCAGAAAGTGGTGAGAGCACCAAGATCAGATGGTTACTGCGCCTTACTTTTCATAAAATATTAGGTTTGATTGTACATGCAGCCAGTTGTAGGCACCATAGGGACTGTGCTCTTGTACCCCACATCTAGATTAGGTAGGTTTGTGTTGGATTCCTACATAGATGGCGCTTGTACACACTTATAGTTGCTTCCGTTGTTCACTGTTCGTTATAAAGGGGATAGTAGACTTATTTAAGTTTGATACCATTTGGATCTTTATTTATCACCATAGGTGCCGACTCGTGTTTCGACCATCTAAAGGTCTTTATCAAGGCTACAACCATTGTTAAGTGGTTTGTTTAGATATTAAGCATCATATCCAAACATCATCAGGAGGAATGCAAGGTGTCAAGTGATTAAGTGAAAAGGTGTGATGGTTATAAAAAATGTTAAATATGTTTTTAAAAAAAGGCAACATTTATTTTGGCAATTATATGAACAAAAATCACAATGTTGTTGTCAACGTACAATGGTGAGTTTACCAATGTCATATTAAGAGTGTCTATCCTATTTACAGACAGTTTCATACATCATGAGAGAAATTATGAGGAGAGAAATTGGTGCTGGTGCTGGAAAGGGAAGGAAAGGAAAGGAGAAAGCATGTTAGTTCAATAGTTTGATATGTTTGGATTCAAGAATGGGCATGGAGGTAACGTGAAGAGCTCCCCTAGAGGTCAGGTGTCTCTTTTGAAGTGAATATAAGAGGGCAGGTAGCCCTTGCTTTGGTGCATCTGGGGAGAAGAAATTAACATGGTTGGAAAATTCAGTTTCTGATTAGGGTTAAAGGCCTTTAGATGGTCGAAATACGCCAGCACGTCAACACGCCAGCACCTATGGTGATAAATAAAGATCCAAATGGTATCAAACTTAAACGAGTGGACTATACCCTTTATGACGAACAGTGAACAACTGAAGCATTTATAAGAGTGTGTACAAGCGCCATCTATGTAGGAATTTATTAAAAGTATGGTTCTCCTTTTTGTTGTCTTGTGGGTCTGTATTTTCTTTTCAGGAAAGAAGATGATGGAGGTGACTAATGTAAATAATTTGTTAAGTAGGGACCCAAGGTGTAGATGCACAAATGAGAGAATATGGACCTCAGTTTATTATTGTGGGTTGACCATTATCTTAGGTCTCTGTGTGATATTGATAGTACTATTGGGATTGTATTGGGGGGAGAGTTTTATAGGGGGAGGCCCTACGAAGGGGGGCTGGGGGGAATGGGATTGTATATTATCCAAATGGGACAATACGTATAAATGTTAATAATATGAGCAGAGTTATGTGAACACTAATAATAATAATAATGGAAATTAATTTAATGAGCACAACAGGACAGTGGCGGAAACAGTGAAAAGGTTGTTATCAGCAAGTAGAAGATTGTCTACCAATGCAAATCGATATAATGTCATTTTCAATAGCACTAGTAAAGCTGCTAGCCCTGAAAGCATGTATGGAAGTAGGACGAAAGTATGACACGTATCAAGGGCTGGGTTTGGATGTGATTGAGGATATTCATCAGCCCGAGTTCAGCAATCACGGTATTCTGAACTGAGTGGTGTGGTGAGAAATGTTGTGAAGGGAAGCTGCTATGTGTGTTCACTCATTCCACACGCGTCCGGGGCTCCCAAGGTGTTAGTACCGCAAACAGTCCCAATTATAGAGGCACAATGCCTAGTTCATCTTGCAATATACAGAATAAAAGGAAAGTTTCAGGCACATAGGGCCAAATTATGGGTCAGCCGGTCCGGAAACAACGGTGGCGGTAAATCCGCCACCACTGTTGTTTCCGGACTGTCTGATTACGAGTCCTGCAGGCGGGAGGTTGCAGGTCTGACCTGCAGCCGGAAATGGAAACAGGTGCTCCGTCATAGACTGAACCAGTGTTTCCATTGTCCCCATCCCCATGGAGTCCTATGGGACTCCATGGTAATGGAGATTTACTGAATTCCGCCTCCAGAATTACCGGGTCACTGGGGTTGTAATGCCCCGGTGATTCCGGCAATCACGAAGGCGGAAATGGTATGATGGGTCTGGCGGCAGCCTGCCGTTTTTTCCGGCACGGCTACAGCCGGACTCATCATGAGGCCCATAGTGTGCAACTGCAAATGGTGGGTCCAGATTTTGTACAGTGCAGTGGCGATTCAAAAGACATTAAGTGTGTGGAGATGCCATATCTGATGGTGAAGGGACGTAAGCCTGACAATAATAACTGGCAGGACACCACACTACCTTGCTTGGCAGAAGGACTGGTAAGATTTAGCAAGGAAAGAATAGCACGAGTGGACACTTTCTGTGCACAAATCTGGATAGAGCATATTACAAAGTTGACATAGATTGCAACAATGGAAAAGCTGGTGCGAGTGCCCGAGGTAGAAGAATATAGACTCTGTTTCAGCAGCAGGGGTACAGTCTTTGTTGGCTCAAATGAACATTGCTGTAAGACTCTCATGATCACAGACATGAATAAAGGAATAGCAGCAATGAAGGATTACTATTGGGTCTGTGGCGGGCAAGCTTACTTGCACATCCCACCATCACAAAGGGGCTGTTGTTCGCTTGGCACATTGCACTCAGCGCTATTTGTAATCCCAGAAGAACCCCTGAAGGGTGATCACTGCCTGCTGAGGAACCAATTAATCTCCCGACAGTCAAAAATGAAGATAATGGTCTGTTGCCCACACAAGAGCTCCACATCCTGCCAGGAAAAGGACAGTTCCACTAACCAAAGAGGATGAAAAGATCAAATGAAATATCCAAAAACTCTTCTACATTGCCTGCGGAAATACCAGAAGAATACAGGCTCTTCAGCTCAGCAGAATCCTTTTTTGATCTTTACTTTTGCCTGGAGTGAAGGCCGCAGCAAATGCCAAATGGTTGCAGAACATAAGATGTGAACTGGTCCAGCTTGCAAACGACACAGAGAATGGGTTCAACGTGATCAAGGTTGAGTTGCGTGCATTCAGACTTGGAAAACCACTATGTGTTTGACATGTTAACAGCAATGGAAGGTGGGGTTTGCAAAAGATTTGGCGATTCTTGTTGCACCATTGTGCCTACAGAGGATGCAGAGAACGCACCATTATCCCACATCATCGCAGCTGTCCATGGCCTGGGTGTTCGCATGAAGGAGGGAGGAGTACAGGACAGTGATTGGCTTACTTTGGCATTTAGATGGGCCCCATCGTGGCTCGGAGCAATCATGAAGATGTTATTGCCCATCATTGTGTTCATCCTGGTTATTATCTGTACCTATCAGCTGGCCCTTCAATGTTTTGCCAATGTGGAACCTAAAAGTGCAAGAATGATGGTATCAATTGGGGTTCCAAAAGCACCTTGCGAGACAAAAAATATTGAAGTATAAACTGATGTCCCATAGAGTGGCCTTAAATATGTAATGCTCCCCATCCCGTATGGAGATGAAGATGATCATCTATACTGCACTATATTTTCTCCACCCCCTGAGCTAGAAAATTACACAGAAGTTTGGGTGTACCTGGCGGGGGAGGGAGTATGTATCTATATGACTTGCTCACCTGAATAGTATGCATGCAGGGGGGAGAGTTTGCGGTCAGTGTGTAGGGTTTGGGTGCCAATAAATGGGAACTCAGCCATATGTAGAAACTGAGAGGAGGGAACAGGAGCGCAGCAGTATAGCAGAATTTGTTACTGTAGAAGTAACGAAAGGGGGGGAATGTTGGAAATGGGGCAGCCCCCCTACCCTCCTTGGTGCTTTAGAGGTGAGATGCATTCAAAGCACTATGATGGGCTAGGGAGAGGGGGGTGGTGAGAGGACCACCTCCCAATACAAAAGGACTCTACTCCAACATAACCAACTGTAGTCTATCCACATAGTACAGCATAAGGTGCAAGTAAAAATGCTATTTTTGCGTAGCTATTAGTAACTTCAGGTAGAAGAGAAGGCTTGTGCAGTAAATGTGGCATTTATTACACTAGTCCCAAATTGCAAGATAAGAGAAATCTCCAGCCATGCCCGAGCTCCCATGAGGACAGCCCACAACCCCAACCACCACAATGCCTATTCATTGTTCTAACAGTGTTGCAAAGATGTTCGAGAGGAATGTGCACTACAAGGCCACAATCACAGACCGGTGTCTGGTCTGTATGTAATCTCACAGTCACCAAAGCATGACACGTCCCATCCCCGGGCGAACCCGAGTTATAGCAAATGTAACTGACTAAAACATAAGACCTCTGAATTCCATGGCACCAGGTGCCCTTTGACCACCAACCCCAAAGTAACAAGTCCTGATATGTGCAAAGAGGGCGGACAGGGCACATCGTTGAAACGATAATCATGTGATTTGTATAGCGAGGTGCTGGGAGGGATACATTCAAAATGAAGGTGCAGACCTTGGAGCTGGATGAGTGTTAGGAAAGATTTCTAATTGTAAGTAATTTTCCTTCCATGTGGCAACCCCTAAACTTTTTGCTGTTGTTTTACACCCTGATCTAGACTTCGCCAGAGAAGCACGGCCTCCTGCCGCACTCCTCTGGGCTTTCGCTCCATTCTTACGGGGATACTGAAATGCCCTTACGACAGTCAGTACCGGGAAACATTTTTCCGTAGTTCTTTCGCTCATGTTGCAGCTTTCGCGCAGTTAAATTTTGTGTAAGTTAAATTACTGCTCTCTTGGGTCTCTAGTCATTTTGGGCCCTAGATACTCTCAGGGATTGTCTAATGAACGGTGCAAGTGGATCACGGGCGGACTGGTGGCAGCGATCGTTTCTCTTATGTTTGAACCCTTTTCTTGCCCTATAAATCCGCGTTCCCGCGTTTGGCTCGAATAGGTGGTTGGCTTCCAAAATGGCCATGCCACGAGGTTCTTTGTCCTGTCTGCTGACCGTCTTGCCCCCTTCACCTTCATCAGGTCGAGCCGACCCGGGGCCTTCCTTATTTGGGCATGTACTTTCCCACGAAACACGAACGCTTTTGCGGGCTTCTACAGGCCTGGTGTGCGCCTCCAGGATGTGGGCTGGGATGTCTGGTCCCAATACATATCCTGGGTGCCAGAGAGTCTAGTGTGTCTTGAATGCATGGGACCACCATGGTCCGTGATAGGTCCACGTATGGTGTGAGTGTTTTGTGAGCAGATCTCCTATTGGGTCCCCTCCGTTTTGGCGCGAAGGGAAACCTGGATAAGAGGAGGCTGGAAACACCACTACCATGTCGATCTCCTGAGTTCTCACGAACGAAGGGATACAGGAGCCAAGTATCCTGCAACTACGAGGCTGAACCGAGGAATCGCTGGTGACCCGCTGAAGGACTGCTTCTCTGCACTGCTGTCGCTTGTGAAACCCTTTCTGCCTCTGATCGAACGAGAAGGCCTGTACTGGTACTTCGACCCTTGGAATAGTGGGAACAACTATTCTCGGCATCTTCACCATCTCCTGCACGTAAGCCTTCGGAAGTGTCTCTGGGCCATCCAGTTGATTGACCAGCCTACCCAGGAGTCTTGCTCTGTAACCGCTGTCAGGTTGCTGCTGTATCACGAGTCCTTGCCACTCTCACATGATTCGTACACTTGGCATTCCCAGGTCTGAAGTTCCGTTGCCCTGTTGTGGTAACAACCTGTGTGGGTTCATCACGTTTGGGACATCTTCTACTCCAACTTCTGCTGATGCGGAATCTACACGACGACGAGACGTCCCTTGTTCGCATCTGAACCTGCCAGCTCTGAAACTGACGCGGAGAAGCCTGGGTCTGCCTGCATCGGGGACCGGTGAGTAGCAACGCTAGGAACTGGTCGCCCACCTGCAGTAGTCCATAGCTTTTCCTCGCTGTGTCAAACAGCACACTTTCCGTACTCATGCTCTGCTTCTGCCCCCAGTGGAGGCTGCGCTTGAGTCGCGGATCCTTGTCCTTCTTCATTTGTTCACCGATCTGAATTGCCTGACGTCCTCGAAGAGACTTCCTTTTGCCCGTTGGCACCAGCGTGTGCAGGTACTTTTGAGCACAAGGCTCCACTCTTCTTAGGGCTCGGACTTCCTTTTAGTTAGGTGCCTCTGAAGGCGGACCGGGTCTAACCGATATTCACACTGCCTGTTTTCCTCCCCATCTAGGTGGTCTGCATATTTTGTGCGTCTCACTCGTTAGACCTTTGTGGTACTGTATATATATTGTGTATTGATTGTGATGTGTTGGTTTACGAGAGTGTTATTGTGATTATTTGCTATGGTCAGTATTACAAAGGCCTTGTAATAAATGTGTCTATATTTTTGATATAACACCTGTTTGGAGTAATTTGTATGTGTCGTTGCCTCGTGTGCTCATTGCGGGCTTTCAGTCACCCTCACCCCTCTTGAGACCTAGTCTTGACCGCCGCGATCGCCACCTTGATTGGTCTGGCTTGTCCAGAGGTTACCTTGTTCCAAGAAACTAGGCTGGCCTTCTGAACCTCTGCGCCTCCATGACAGAGTTCAGAAATCCGTCTTAACAATGGCGCGGAAGGGAGTGAGTGAAATTTGTGTGTGAAGATTAGAGTGCCCCAGAACCTCCTTGTTAAGACCTGCCAAGTGCACAGTATGAGTGATAAAGTAGTTGTATGGTAGGAGAATAATTAATTTGTTTTCTGACCTTCGACGTGAGAAGAAGATGATCACTTCAGCAGCCACGTTTGTTTGTTTATTGATTTATATAGCGCACCGAACCCGGGGGTGTCTGGGCGCATTACAAGTGAGTACAATTTTCAGTTGCACAAGGAAGAATTACATTACATACATTATGTACAAAATTAAGCACCAAGGAACATACAGTTTGACAGCAATTACAGGTGTGTTCAAATTTTCAGTAACACAGAGAAGAATTGCATACATTATGCATACAGATTGTGCAGCAACGATCATACAGTATGACAAGACAAAAAGCAATAGATATACAGTGGATAATATTCCACATGTTGCACATTGATGGTAAAAAAACATTAAATGACGAGAGTCATAGTGAAGTAGTTAACATTAAGGAGGGTGCCTGGGGCAAATCAGTGGCCTTTATCTGGCAGCCAATTTATTGTGTTTTTTCTGAAGCTGGCGAATGACTGATCTGCTCTCAAGGATTGGGGGAGGGAGTTCCAAAGCTGTGCAGCCATAACTGGGAAGCTTTTTCAAATGAAATCTCGGGACTGTGAGGCAGAATGCGTTTGCAGTCCTGATCGGGCATGTGGATGATTTCCTGATAGGTTTCTGCATTAGATATTGTGGGGCAGCGTCATTAAGACATTTGTGGGTAAGAGAGACCGTTTAAGCAGTATTCTGTCCTTAATCGACAACCAGTTGTTATTTTGCTTAGAATCAGAGATGTGTTGTCTCCTGGGAATGCTTACCGCTTACCGCTATTCTAAGAGCATTGTTTTGGAGAAGTTGGAGTTTGTTGATAATGTAGTTGTTGGCTCCTAAGTATAGGGCATTACAGCAGTCGAGTTATTACAAGATCAAAGCTCTCGTTAATGTAAAGCACCTATCACTCAAGAGGAACGGTTTGCAGGCTTATTATTATTATTATTATTATCATTATTATTATTAATATTATTATTTGAATCAGCTTGCATGTATATGCTGTGGCAGAGGCAGTGGCATTGACTTGCTTGCCTAGATTGAGAGCTGAGTCGAGGTAAAAGTCTAGAGTTTTTACTTCTTTTACAACTTTGATGTTGTTGCCATCTATGGTGAGAGACAAGTATTTGTTGCTGAGTTTGTTAAGGTGAGTTGGTGCTCCAAGTATCAGTAGTTCCGTCTTGTCATCATTCAGGCATAAGCCATGGGAGGCCATCCATGCCTGAATGATGAGATATATTTTGTTGACTAGGGCCAAGTCGCTGTCATAGTCTCCAGTGAGTGGTATAAGGATCTTAGTGTCATCTGCATAATTAGTGTAAATGACACCCAGATTGTCGAAGTCGTTGAATAGTGGTTTTGTGAAGACGTATACATTGTTGGTGAAACACAAGTTATAGGAACAGGATCTGCTGAGGCCAACGGGGAGAAGACTCATAGTCCTTTTATTAAGAAAGGATTGTATCCATGCTATGGCTTCCTGTGAGAAGTGTGCCGCGATGGACAGATGTTTGCACAGTACTTTATGGTCAACCAGATCGAAAGCGGCTGATAGATCCAGTAGAAGTAGGAGAGCAAGTTTTCTGTTGTCTTTAAGTTCATCGATCTGCGTCTTTAGATCTATAAGAGCCGTTTCGTTCCCGTGTTAAGGTCTAAAGCCAGATTGTCTCAACCCTGAGAGGTGGTGGTTTCCAGGTACACCTGGATCTGGAAGTAGGCTGCTCTGTCTATTATCTTAAGTAGAAATGGGACTGTTGTGATTGGCCTATAATTTGTGGGGATTGCAGTGACCAGGGTCGTTTTTTTAGGCGTTGTAGGACCCAAGCGTCCTTTAGATTGGTGGGTACACAACAGGTTGAGAATGTGGCGTTGATAAGTTTGGTGATAAAGGGCGCTAGGTCTTTGGTTGCAAGTGACGGAAGATGGGCGGATTGGCCTGGAACCATTCGCCTGGCATCGCTTATGGGGCAGGCGGATTCTGTATAGGCACTCTCCACCCAGCCGCACAGGATTTTACCCTATGTATTGCGTCATGTATAATGATGTTTTGCTTTACAAGATTCTGCTTTCACTACTTTTTGGCAGAAGGTTCTTAGCAGCAGAGTTCTTTGCTGTGGCTCTCATCTGCGTGTGAGATTAAAATGTGCTATCCTTACAAGACAGACTTGGGCCTTTCTTCCCTAGCGGGTTGTATTCTCTCTGGTGTGAGCATGCAGGGACTTGCTTTCATATCATACATAAAACTGGGGCCCAGATATCCACTTCCTCTATTAGACAGTCAATTGGTACGAGATCGAGGCCTGCCGCTTTGCCACTTTCTAGTGTATTGTGGGCTATTACAACCTCTTTGAAAGACACTGTTAGGATGTCTGCAGCTGGGGGTGTTTGAGGGGGACAAAGGACACCACCGAGCTGCAGGAGTCTGGTACAGGGTGGCAAAGTGCGACCTCCGCCAGTCTTCGTTAATATGACCTAGTAAATGGTGCAGCCTGATTGGAGAGAGGCATGAAGGGCAATCCATTTCCCTTGAGTAAACTCCCTTTCTTTGTGTGCTCCAGGAATTAGCGCCATGGTTCATGCCAGTAAAACACCAGCACCGCCCTGGAAGAAAGGGGAATTACCGCCTAATTCCGAGGTCGGGAAGGCGGTAATTCCGCCTTCTTCCATTGCCCTTTCCCATTCCCATTTTTGCCCCATAGGGAATGGGGTGGCGCTAATTACGGCACCGTAAATTACGCTGTCGTAATTAGCTCCAAGGTCCCTTTGCGGGTTAGATTTTAACGCCTGCAAAAAGCAGGCGTTAAAGTCTCCAACCCGCTAAGGGACCTCGTATGAAGGGCGGTAAGGGTTAACGGTCACCGTTACCATTAACGGTGACCGTTAACCCTTACCGCCGTCCGTGTAATGAGGACCTATGTGTCCTAAGCGCCTACGCTAAGCATATCAGAACACCTATGTGTGTGCTCAACTCACTCAAACTATCCTCCCTCCTCCTTATCACACAGACTGTGACCTGTTCTCCTTACAAGGTCACTCTATGTGTCCTGCTTATCACACTGACTGTGAACTGTTCTCCTTACAAGGTCAATCAATGTGTCCTAAGCTATTATGTCTAAGCACATCAGAACACCTGTGTGTGTGGACATCTCACTCACACTATCCTCCCTCCTGTTTATCACACAGACTGTGACCTGTTCATATTACAATGTCAGTCTATGTGTCCTAAGATCCGATGGCTGAGCACATCAGAACACCTGTGTGTGTGGCCATCTCACTCACACTATCCTCCCTCCTGCTCATCACACAGACTGAACTATTCTCCTTACAAGGTCAGTCTATGTGTCCTAAGCTACGATGCTAAGCACATCAGAACACCTGTGTGTGTGGTCATCTCACTCACACTATCCTCCCTCCTGCTCATCACACAGACTGTGACCTGTTCTCCTTACAAGGTCAGTGTATGTGTCCTAATCTACGATGGCTATGCACATCAGAACACCTATGTGTGTGGCCAACTCACTCACACTATCCTCCGTCCTGCTTATTACACAGACTGTGACCTGTTCTCCTTACAAGGTCAATCTATCTGTCCTAATCTACGATGGCTAAGCACATCAGAACACATATGTGTGGCCATCTCACTGACACTATCCTCCGGCCTTCTCATCACACAGACTGTGACCTGTTCTCCTTACAAGGTCAGTCTATGTGTCCTAAGCTACGATGGCTAAGCACATCAGAATACCTATGTGTGTGGCCCATCTCACTGACACTACCCTCCCTCCTGCTCATCACACAGACTGTCCTCCTTACAAGGTCAGTCTATGTGTCCTGCTTATCACACTGACTGTAACCTGTTCTCCTTCCAAGGTCAATCTATGTGTGCTAAGCTATTATGTCTAAGCATCAGAACACCTATGTGTGTGGCCATCTCATTCACACTATCCTCCCTCCTGCTCATTACACAGACGGTGACTTGTTCTCCTTACAAGTTCAAGCATTGTGTCCTAAGTTCCGATGGCTAAGCACATCAGAACACCTGAGTGTGTGGCCATCTCACTCACACTATCCTCCCTCCTGCTCATCACACAGACTGAACTATTCTCCTTAGAAGGTCAGTCTACGTCTCCTAAACTCTGATGGCTAAGCACATCAGAACAATGATGTGTGTGTGGCCATCTCACTCACACTATCCTCTCTCCTGCTTATCACACAGACTGTGACCTGTTCTCCTTACAAGGTCAGTCTATGTTTCCTAAATGGCGATGCTAAGCATATCAGAACACCTATGTTTGTGGCCCATCTCCCTCACACTATCCTCCCTCCTGCTCATCACACACACTGTGACCTGTTCTCCTTACAAGGTCAGTCTATGTCTCCTAAGCTCTGATCGATGAGCATATCAGAACACCTATGTGTGTTGCCCATCTCACTCACACTATCCTCCCTCCTGCTCATCACACAGACTGTGACCTGTTCTCCTTACAAGGTCAGTCTATGTGTCCTGAGATCCGATGGCTAAGAACATCAAAACACCTGTGTGTGTGTGGCCATCTCACTCACACTATCCTACCTCCTGCTCATCACACATACTGTGACCTGTTCTCCTTACAAGGTCAGTCTATCTGTCCTAAGCTATGATGGCTAAGCATATCAGAACACCTGTGTGTGTGGCCATTTCATTCTCACTATCCTACCTCCTGCTCATCGCAAACACTGTGACCTGTTCTCCTTACAAGGTCAGTCTATGTGTCCTAAGCTACGGTGGCTAAGCATATCAGAACACCTGTGTGTGTGGCCATCTCACTCACACTATCCTCCCTCCTGCTCATCACACACACTGTGACCTGTTCTCCGTACAAGATCAGTCTATGTGTCCTAAGCTACGATGGCTGAGCACATCAGAACACCTGTGTGTGTGGCCCATCTCACTCACACTATCCTCTCTCCTGCTCATCACACAGACTGTGACCTGTTCTCCTTACAAGTTCAAGCATTGTGTCCTAAGCTCCAATGGCTAAGCACATCAGAACAACTGTGTGTGTGGCCATCTCACTCACACTATCGTCCCTCCTGCTCATCACAGAGACTGAACTATTCTCCTTACAAGGTCAGTCTATGTGTCCTAAGCTACGATGCTAAGCACATCAGAACACCTATGTGTGTGGCCATCTCACTCACACTATCCTCACTCCTGCTCATCACGCAGACTGTGACCTGTTCTCCTTACAATGTCAGTCTATGTGACCTAAGCTACTATGGCTAAGCACATCAGAACACCTATGTGTGTGGCCCAGAGGGGCACATTGATTTAACAGAACTTTGCACTCCTCACACTATCCTCCGTCCTTCTTATCACACAGACTGTGACCTGTTCATATTACAATGTCAGTCTATGTGTCCTAAGATCCGATGGCTGAGCACATCAGAACACCTATGTGTGTGGCCATCTCACTCACACTATCCTCCCTCCTGCTCATCACACAGACTGTGACTTATTCTCCTTACAAGGTCAGTCTATGTGTCCTAAGCTACGATGCTAAGCACATCAGAACACCTATGTGTGTGGCCATCTCACTCACACTATCCTCACTCCTGCTCATCACGCAGACTGTGACCTGTTCTCCTTACAATGTCAGTCTATGTGACCTAAGCTACTATGGCTAAGCACATCAGAACACCTATGTGTGTGGCCCAGAGGGGCACATTGATTTAACAGAACTTTGCACTCCTCACACTATCCTCCGTCCTTCTTATCACACAGACTGTGACCTGTTCTCCTTACAAGGTCAGTCTATGGGCCTCATTACACGGAAGGCGGTGAACCATGGCGCTATTAGTGCCATGGTTCATGCTGGTAAAATACCGGGACCGCCCTGGAAGAAAGGGGAATTACTGCCTAATTCCGAGGTCGGGAAGGCGGTAATTCTGCCTTCTTCCATTGCCCTTCCCCATTCCCATTTTTGCCCCATAGGGCTCTATGGGAATGAGGAAGGCGCTAATTACGGCACCGTAAATTACGGTGTCTTAATTAGCTCCAAGGTCCCTTTGCGGGTTGGATTTTAACGCCTGCAAAAAGCATGCGTTAAAGTCTCCAACCCGCTAAGGGACTTCGTATGAAGGGCGGTAAGGGTTAACGGTCACCGTTACCATTAACGGTGACCGTTAACCCTTACCGCCGTCCGTGTAATGAGGACCTATGTGTCCTAAGCACCTACGCTAAGCATATCAGAACACCTATGTGTGTGCTCAACTCACTCAAACTATCCTCCCTCATCCTTATCACACAGACTGTGACCTGTTCTCCTTACAAGGTTACTCTATGTGTCCTGCTTATCACACTGACTGTGAACTGTTCTCCTTACAAGGTCAATCAATGTGTCCTAAGCTATTATGTCTAAGCACATCAGAACACCTGTGTGTGTGGCCATCTCACTCACACTATCCTCCCTCCTGTTTATCACACAGACTGTGACCTGTTCATATCACAATGTCAGTCTATGTGTCCTAAGATCCGATGGCTGCGCACATCAGAACACCTATGTGTGTGGCCATCTCACTCACACTATCCTCCCTCCTGCTCATCACACAGACTGTGACTTGTTCTCCTTACAAGTTTAAGCATTGTGTCCTAAGATCCGATGGCTGAGCACATCAGAACACCTGTGTGTTTGGCCATCTCACTCACACTATCCCACGTCCTGCTCATCACACAGACTGAACTATTCTCCTTACAAGGTCAGTCTATGTGTCCTAAGCTACGATGCTAAGCACATCAGAACACCTATGTGTGTGGCCCATCTCACTGACACTACCCTCCCTCCTGCTCATCACACAGACTGTCCTCCTTACAAGGTCAGTCTATGTGTCCTACTTATCACACTGACTGTGACCTGTTCTCATTACAAGGTCAATCTATGTGTGCTAAGATATTATCTCTAAGCATCAGAACACCTATGTGTGTGGCCATCTCACTCACACTATCCTCCCTCCTGCTTATCACACAGACTGTGACCTGTTCATATTACAATGTCAGTCTATGTGTACTAAGCTCCGATGGCTGAGCACATCAGAACACCTATGTGTGTGGCCATCTCACTCACACTATCCTCCCTTCTGCTCCTCACACAGACTGTGACCTGTTCTCCTTACAAGGTCAGTCTATGTCTCCTAAACTCTGATGGCTAAGCACATCAGAACAACTATGTGTGTGTGGCCATCTCACTCACAGTATCCTCTCTCCTGCTTATCACACAGACTGTGACCTGTTCTCCTTACAAGGTCAGTCTATGTTTCCTAAACGGCGATGCTAAGCATATCAGAACACCTATGTTTGTGGCCCATCTCACTCACACTATACTCCCTCCTGCTCATCACACACACTGTGACCTGTTCTCCTTACAAGGGCAGTCTATGTGTGCTAAGCTACGATGGCTAAACACATCAGAACACCTATGTGTGTGGCCATCTCACTCACACTATCCTCCCTTCTGCTCATCACACAGACTGTGACCTGTTCTCCTTACAAGGTCAGTCTATGTCTCCTAAGCTCTGATCGCTGAGCATATCAGAACACCTATGTATGTGGCCATCTCACTCACACTATCCTCTCTCCTGCTTATCACACAGACTGTGACCTGTTCTCCTTACAAGGTCAGTCTACGTTTCCTAAACGGCGATACTAAGCACATCAGAACACCTGTGTGTTTGGCCATCTCACTCACACTATCCCACGTCCTGCTCATCACACAGACTGAACTATTCTCCTTACAAGGTCAGTCTATGTGTCCTAAGCTACGATGCTAAGCACATCAGAACACCTATGTGTGTGGCCCATCTCACTGACACTACCCTCCCTCCTGCTCATCACACAGACTGTCCTCCTTGCAAGGTCAGTCTATGTGTCCTGCTTATCACACTGACTGTGAACTGTTCTCCTTACAAGGTCAATCAATGTGTCCTAAGCTATTATGTCTAAGCACATCAGAACACCTGTGTGTGTGGCCATCTCACTCACACTATCCTCCCTCCTGTTTATCACACAGACTGTGACCTGTTCATATTACAATGTCAGTCTATGTGTCCTAAGATCCGATGGCTGAGCACATCAGAACACCTATGTGTGTGGCCATCTCACTCACACTATCCTCCCTCCTGCTCATCACACAGACTGTGACTTATTCTCCTTACAAGGTCAGTCTATGTGTCCTAAGCTACGATGCTAAGCACATCAGAACACCTATGTGTGTGGCCATCTCACTCACACTATCCTCACTCCTGCTCATCACGCAGACTGTGACCTGTTCTCCTTACAATGTCAGTCTATGTGACCTAAGCTACTATGGCTAAGCACATCAGAACACCTATGTGTGTGGCCCAGAGGGGCACATTGATTTAACAGAACTTTGCACTCCTCACACTATCCTCCGTCCTTCTTATCACACAGACTGTGACCTGTTCTCCTTACAAGGTCAGTCTATGGGCCTCATTACACGGAAGGCGGTGAACCATGGCGCTATTAGTGCCATGGTTCATGCTGGTAAAATACCGGGACCGCCCTGGAAGAAAGGGGAATTACTGCCTAATTCCGAGGTCGGGAAGGCGGTAATTCTGCCTTCTTCCATTGCCCTTCCCCATTCCCATTTTTGCCCCATAGGGCTCTATGGGAATGAGGAAGGCGCTAATTACGGCACCGTAAATTACGGTGTCTTAATTAGCTCCAAGGTCCCTTTGCGGGTTGGATTTTAACGCCTGCAAAAAGCATGCGTTAAAGTCTCCAACCCGCTAAGGGACTTCGTATGAAGGGCGGTAAGGGTTAACGGTCACCGTTACCATTAACGGTGACCGTTAACCCTTACCGCCGTCCGTGTAATGAGGACCTATGTGTCCTAAGCACCTACGCTAAGCATATCAGAACACCTATGTGTGTGCTCAACTCACTCAAACTATCCTCCCTCCTCCTTATCACACAGACTGTGACCTGTTCTCCTTACAAGGTCACTCTATGTGTCCTGCTTATCACACTGACTGTGAACTGTTCTCCTTACAAGGTCAATCAATGTGTCCTAAGCTATTATGTCTAAGCACATCAGAACACCTGTGTGTGTGGCCATCTCACTCACACTATCCTCCCTCCTGTTTATCACACAGACTGTGACCTGTTCATATTACAATGTCAGTCTATGTGTCCTAAAATCCGATGGCTGAGCACATCAGAACACCTATGTGTGTGGCCATCTCACTCACACTATCCTCCCTCCTGCTCATCACACAGACTGTGACTTGTTCTCCTTACAAGTTTAAGCATTGTGTCCTAAGATCCGATGGCTGAGCACATCAGAACACCTGTGTGTTTGGCCATCTCACTCACACTATCCCACGTCCTGCTCATCACACAGACTGAACTATTCTCCTTACAAGGTCAGTCTATGTGTCCTAAGCTACGATGCTAAGCACATCAGAATACCTATGTGTGTGGCCCATCTCACTGACACTACCCTCCCTCCTGCTCATCACACAGACTGTCCTCCTTACAAGGTCAGTCTATGTGTCCTACTTATCACACTGACTGTGACCTGTTCTCATTACAAGGTCAATCTATGTGTGCTAAGATATTATCTCTAAGCATCAGAACACCTATGTGTGTGGCCATCTCACTCACACTATCCTCCCTCCTGCTTATCACACAGACTGTGACCTGTTCATATTACAATGTCAGTCTATGTGTACTAAGCTCCGATGGCTGAGCACATCAGAACACCTATGTGTGTGGCCATCTCACTCACACTATCCTCCCTTCTGCTCCTCACACAGACTGTGACCTGTTCTCCTTACAAGGTCAGTCTATGTCTCCTAAACTCTGATGGCTAAGCACATCAGAACAACTATGTGTGTGTGGCCATCTCACTCACAGTATCCTCTCTCCTGCTTATCACACAGACTGTGACCTGTTCTCCTTACAAGGTCAGTCTATGTTTCCTAAACGGCGATGCTAAGCATATCAGAACACCTATGTTTGTGGCCCATCTCACTCACACTATACTCCCTCCTGCTCATCACACACACTGTGACCTGTTCTCCTTACAAGGTCAGTCTATGTGTGCTAAGCTACGATGGCTAAACACATCAGAACACCTATGTGTGTGGCCATCTCACTCACACTATCCTCCCTTCTGCTCATCACACAGACTGTGACCTGTTCTCCTTACAAGGTCAGTCTATGTCTCCTAAGCTCTGATCGCTGAGCATATCAGAACACCTATGTATGTGGCCATCTCACTCACACTATCCTCTCTCCTGCTTATCACACAGACTGTGACCTGTTCTCCTTACAAGGTCAGTCTACGTTTCCTAAACGGCGATACTAAGCACATCAGAACACCTGTGTGTTTGGCCATCTCACTCACACTATCCCACGTCCTGCTCATCACACAGACTGAACTATTCTCCTTACAAGGTCAGTCTATGTGTCCTAAGCTACGATGCTAAGCACATCAGAACACCTATGTGTGTGGCCCATCTCACTGACACTACCCTCCCTCCTGCTCATCACACAGACTGTCCTCCTTGCAAGGTCAGTCTATGTGTCCTGCTTATCACACTGACTGTGAACTGTTCTCCTTACAAGGTCAATCAATGTGTCCTAAGCTATTATGTCTAAGCACATCAGAACACCTGTGTGTGTGGCCATCTCACTCACACTATCCTCCCTCCTGTTTATCACACAGACTGTGACCTGTTCATATTACAATGTCAGTCTATGTGTCCTAAGATCCGATGGCTGAGCACATCAGAACACCTATGTGTGTGGCCATCTCACTCACACTATCCTCCCTCCTGCTCATCACACAGACTGTGACTTATTCTCCTTACAAGGTCAGTCTATGTGTCCTAAGCTACGATGCTAAGCACATCAGAACACCTATGTGTGTGGCCATCTCACTCACACTATCCTCACTCCTGCTCATCACGCAGACTGTGACCTGTTCTCCTTACAATGTCAGTCTATGTGACCTAAGCTACTATGGCTAAGCACATCAGAACACCTTTGTGTGTGGCCCAGAGGGGCACATTGATTTAACAGAACTTTGCACTCCTCACACTATCCTCCGTCCTTCTTATCACACAGACTGTGACCTGTTCTCCTTACAAGGTCAGTCTATGGGCCTCATTACACGGAAGGCGGTGAACCATGGCGCTATTAGTGCCATGGTTCATGCTGGTAAAATACCGGGACCGCCCTGGAAGAAAGGGGAATTACTGCCTAATTCCGAGGTCGGGAAGGCGGTAATTCTGCCTTCTTCCATTGCCCTTCCCCATTCCCATTTTTGCCCCATAGGGCTCTATGGGAATGAGGAAGGCGCTAATTACGGCACCGTAAATGACGGTGTCTTAATTAGCTCCAAGGTCCCTTTGCGGGTTGGATTTTAACGCCTGCAAAAAGCATGCGTTAAAGTCTCCAACCCGCTAAGGGACTTCGTATGAAGGGCGGTAAGGGTTAACGGTCACCGTTACCATTAACGGTGACCGTTAACCCTAACCGCCGTCCGTGTAATGAGGACCTATGTGTCCTAAGCACCTACGCTAAGCATATCAGAACACCTATGTGTGTGCTCAACTCACTCAAACTATCCTCCCTCCTCCTTATCACACAGACTGTGACCTGTTCTCCTTACAAGGTCACTCTATGTGTCCTGCTTATCACACTGACTGTGAACTGTTCTCCTTACAAGGTCAATCAATGTGTCCTAAGCTATTATGTCTAAGCACATCAGAACACCTGTGTGTGTGGCCATCTCACTCACACTATCCTCCCTCCTGTTTATCACACAGACTGTGACCTGTTCATATTACAATGTCAGTCTATGTGTCCTAAGATCCGATGGCTGAGCACATCAGAACACCTATGTGTGTGGCCATCTCACTCACACTATCCTCCCTCCTGCTCATCACACAGACTGTGACTTGTTCTCCTTACAAGTTTAAGCATTGTGTCCTAAGATCCGATGGCTGAGCACATCAGAACACCTGTGTGTTTGGCCATCTCACTCACACTATCCCACGTCCTGCTCATCACACAGACTGAACTATTCTCCTTACAAGGTCAGTCTATGTGTCCTAAGCTACGATGCTAAGCACATCAGAACACCTATGTGTGTGGCCCATCTCACTGACACTACCCTCCCTCCTGCTCATCACACAGACTGTCCTCCTTACAAGGTCAGTCTATGTGTCCTACTTATCACACTGACTGTGACCTGTTCTCATTACAAGGTCAATCTATGTGTGCTAAGATATTATCTCTAAGCATCAGAACACCTATGTGTGTGGCCATCTCACTCACACTATCCTCCCTCCTGCTTATCACACAGACTGTGACCTGTTCATATTACAATGTCAGTCTATGTGTACTAAGCTCCGATGGCTGAGCACATCAGAACACCTATGTGTGTGGCCATCTCACTCACACTATCCTCCCTTCTGCTCCTCACACAGACTGTGACCTGTTCTCCTTACAAGGTCAGTCTATGTCTCCTAAACTCTGATGGCTAAGCACATCAGAACAACTATGTGTGTGTGGCCATCTCACTCACAGTATCCTCTCTCCTGCTTATCACACAGACTGTGACCTGTTCTCCTTACAAGGTCAGTCTATGTTTCCTAAACGGCGATGCTAAGCATATCAGAACACCTATGTTTGTGGCCCATCTCACTCACACTATACTCCCTCCTGCTCATCACACACACTGTGACCTGTTCTCCTTACAAGGTCAGTCTATGTGTGCTAAGCTACGATGGCTAAACACATCAGAACACCTATGTGTGTGGCCATCTCACTCACACTATCCTCCCTTCTGCTCATCACACAGACTGTGACCTGTTCTCCTTACAAGGTCAGTCTATGTCTCCTAAGCTCTGATCGCTGAGCATATCAGAACACCTATGTATGTGGCCATCTCACTCACACTATCCTCTCTCCTGCTTATCACACAGACTGTGACCTGTTCTCCTTACAAGGTCAGTCTACGTTTCCTAAACGGCGATACTAAGCACATCAGAACACCTGTGTGTTTGGCCATCTCACTCACACTATCCCACGTCCTGCTCATCACACAGACTGAACTATTCTCCTTACAAGGTCAGTCTATGTGTCCTAAGCTACGATGCTAAGCACATCAGAACACCTATGTGTGTGGCCCATCTCACTGACACTACCCTCCCTCCTGCTCATCACACAGACTGTCCTCCTTGCAAGGTCAGTCTATGTGTCCTGCTTATCACACTGACTGTGAACTGTTCTCCTTACAAGGTCAATCAATGTGTCCTAAGCTATTATGTCTAAGCACATCAGAACACCTGTGTGTGTGGCCATCTCACTCACACTATCCTCCCTCCTGTTTATCACACAGACTGTGACCTGTTCATATTACAATGTCAGTCTATGTGTCCTAAGATCCGATGGCTGAGCACATCAGAACACCTATGTGTGTGGCCATCTCACTCACACTATCCTCCCTCCTGCTCATCACACAGACTGTGACTTGTTCTCCTTACAAGGTCAGTCTATGTGTCCTAAGCTACGATGGCTAAGCACATCAGAATACCTATGTGTGTGGCCCATCTCACTGACACTACCCTCCCTCCTGCTCATCACACAGACTGTCCTCCTTACAAGGTCAGTCTATGTGTCCTGCTTATCACACTGACTGTGACCTGTTCTCCTTCCAAGGTCAATCTATGTGTGCTAAGCTATTATGTCTAAGCATCAGAACACCTATGTGTGTGGCCATCTCATTCACACTATCCTCCCTCCTGCTCATTACACAGACGGTGACTTGTTCTCCTTACAAGTTCAAGCATTGTGTCCTAAGTTCCGATGGCTAAGCACATCAGAACACCTGAGTGTGTGGCCATCTCACTCACACTATCCTCCCTCCTGCTCATCACACAGACTGTGACCTGTTCTCCTTACAAGGTCAGTCTATGTTTCCTAAACGGCGATGCTAAGCATATCAGAACACCTATGTTTGTGGCCCATCTCCCTCACACTATCCTCCCTCCTGCTCATCACACACACTGTGACCTGTTCTCCTTACAAGGTCAGTCTATGTCTCCTAAGCTCTGATCGCTGAGCATATCAGAACACCTATGTGTGTTGCCCATCTCACTCACACTATCCTCCCTCCTGCTCATCACACAGACTGTGACCTGTTCTCCTTACAAGGTCAGTCTATGTGTCCTGAGATCCGATGGCTAAGAACATCAAAACACCTGTGTGTGTGTGGCCATCTCACTCACACTATCCTACCTCCTGCTCATCACACATACTGTGACCTGTTCTCCTTACAAGGTCAGTCTATCTGTCCTAAGCTATGATGGCTAAGCATATCAGAACACCTGTGTGTGTGGCCATTTCATTCTCACTATCCTACCTCCTGCTCATCGCAAACACTGTGACCTGTTCTCCTTACAAGGTCAGTCTATGTGTCCTAAGCTACGGTGGCTAAGCATATCAGAACACCTGTGTGTGTGGCCATCTCACTCACACTATCCTCCCTCCTGCTCATCACACACACTGTGACCTGTTATCCGTACAAGATCAGTCTATGTGTCCTAAGCTACGATGGCTGAGCACATCAGAACACCTGTGTGTGTGGCCCATCTCACTCACACTATCCTCTCTCCTGCTCATCACACAGACTGTGACCTGTTCTCCTTACAAGTTCAAGCATTGTGTCCTAAGCTCCAATGGCTAAGCACATCAGAACAACTGTGTGTGTGGCCATCTCACTCACACTATCGTCCCTTCTGCTCATCACAGAGACTGAACTATTCTCCTTACAAGGTCAGTCTATGTGTCCTAAGCTACGATGCTAAGCACATCAGAACACCTATGTGTGTGGCCATCTCACTCACACTATCCTCACTCCTGCTCATCACGAAGACTGTGACCTGTTCTCCTTACAATGTCAGTCTATGTGACATAAGCTACTATGGCTAAGCACATCAGAACACCTATGTGTGTGGCCCAGAGGGGCAAATTGATTTAACAGAACTTTGCACTCCTCACACTATCCTCCGTCCTTCTTATCACACAGACTGTGACCTGTTCTCCTTACAAGGTCAGTCTATGGGCCTCATTACACGGAAGGCGGTGAACCATGGCGCTATTAGTGCCATGGTTCATGCTGGTAAAATACCGGGACCGCCCTGGAAGAAAGGGGAATTACTGCCTAATTCCGAGGTCGGGAAGGCGGTAATTCCGCCTTCTTCCATTGCCCTTCCCCATTCCCATTTTTGCCCCATAGGGCTCTATGGGAATGAGGAAGGCGCTAATTACGGCACCGTAAATTACGGTGTCTTAATTAGCTCCAAGGTCCCTTTGCGGGTTGGATTTTAACGCCTGCAAAAAGCATGCGTTAAAGTCTCCAACCCGCTAAGGGACTTCGTATGAAGGGCGGTAAGGGTTAACGGTCACCGTTACCATTAACGGTAACCATTAACCCTTACCGCCGTCCGTGTAATGAGGACCTATGTGTCCTAAGCGCCTACGCTAAGCATATCAGAACACCTATGTGTGTGCTCAACTAACTCAAACTATCCTCCCTCCTCCTTATCACACAGACTGTGACCTGTTCTCCTTACAAGGTCACTCTATGTGTCCTGCTTATCACACTGACTGTGAACTGTTCTCCTTACAAGGTCAATCAATGTGTCCTAAGCTATTATGTCTAAGCACATCAGAACACCTGTGTGTGTGGCCATCTCACTCACACTGTCCTCCCTCCTGTTTATCACACAGACTGTGACCTGTTCATATTACAATGTCAGTCTATGTGTCCTAAGATCCGATGGCTGAGCACATCAGAACACCTATGTGTGTGGCCATCTCACTCACACTATCCTCCCTCCTGCTCATCACACAGACTGTGACTTGTTCTCCTTACAAGTTCAAGCATTGTGTCCTAAGATCCGATGGCTGAGCACATCAGAACACCTGTGTGTTTGGCCATCTCACTCACACTATCCCACGTCCTGCTCATCACACAGACTGAACTATTCTCCTTACGAGGTCAGTCTATGTGTCCTAAGCTTCGATGCTAAGCACATCAGAACACCTATGTGTGTGGCCCATCTCACTGACACTACCCTCCCTCCTGCTCATCACACAGACTGTCCTCCTTACAAGGTCAGTCTATGTGTCCTACTTATCACACTGACTGTGACCTGTTCTCATTACAAGGTCAATCTATGTGTGCTAAGCTATTATCTCTAAGCATCAGAACACCTATGTGTGTGGCCATCTCACTCACACTATCCTCCCTCCTGCTTATCACACAGACTGTGACCTGTTCATATTACAATGTCAGTCTATGTGTACTAAGCTCCGATGGCTGAGCACATCAGAACACCTATGTGTGTGGCCATCTCACTCACACTATCCTCCCTTCTGCTCCTCACACAGACTGTGACCTGTTCTCCTTACAAGGTCAGTCTATGTCTCCTAAACTCTGATGGCTAAGCACATCAGAACAACGATGTGTGTGTGGCCATCTCGCTCACAGTATCCTCTCTCCTGCTTATCACACACACTGTGACCTGTTCATATTACAATGTCAGTCTATGTGTCCTAAGATCCGATGGCTGAGCACATCAGAACACCTGTGTGTGTGGCCATCTCACTCACACTATCCTCCCTCCTGCTCATCACACAGACTGAACTATTCTCCTTACAAGGTCAGTCTATGTGTCCTAATCTACGATGGCTATGCACATCAGAACACCTATGTGTGTGGTCATCTCACTCACACTATCATCCCTCCTGCTCATCACACAGACTGTGACCTGTTCTCCTTACAAGGTCAGTCTATGTGTCCTAATCTACGATGGCTATGCACATCAGAACACCTATGTGTGTGGCCAACTCACTCACACTATCCTCCGTCCTGCTTATTACACAGACTGTGACCTGTTCTCCTTACAAGGTCAGTCTATGTGTCCTAAGCTACGATGGCTAAGCACATCAGAATACCTATGTGTGTGGCCCATCTCACTGACACTACCCTCCCTCCTGCTCATCACACAGACTGTCCTCCTTACAAGGTCAGTCTATGTGTCCTGCTTATCACACTGACTGTAACCTGTTCTCCTTCCAAGGTCAATCTATGTGTGCTAAGCTATTATGTCTAAGCATCAGAACACCTATGTGTGTGGCCATCTCATTCACACTATCCTCCCACCTGCTCATTACACAGACGGTGACTTGTTCTCCTTACAAGTTCAAGCATTGTGTCCTAAGTTCCGATGGCTAAGCACATCAGAACACCTGAGTGTGTGGCCATCTCACTCACACTATCCTCCCTCCTGCTCATCACACAGACTGAACTATTCTCCTTAGAAGGTCAGTCTACGTCTCCTAAGCTCTGATGGCTAAGCACATCAGAACAATGATGTGTGTGTGGCCATCTCACTCACACTATCCTCTCTCCTGCTTATCACACAGACTGTGACCTGTTCTCCTTACAAGGTCAGTCTATGTTTCCTAAATGGCGATGCTAAGCATATCAGAACACCTATGTTTGTGGCCCATCTCCCTCACACTATCCTCCCTCCTGCTCATCACACACACTGTGACCTGTTCTCCTTACAAGGTCAGTCTATGTCTCCTAAGCTCTGATCGATGAGCATATCAGAACACCTATGTGTGTTGCCCATCTCACTCACACTATCCTCCCTCCTGCTCATCACACAGACTGTGACCTGTTCTCCTTACAAGGTCAGTCTATGTGTCCTGAGATCCGATGGCTAAGAACATCAAAACACCTGTGTGTGTGTGGCCATCTCACTCACACTATCCTACCTCCTGCTCATCACACAGACTGTGACCTGTTCTCCTTACAATGTCAGTCTATGTGACCTAAGCTACTATGGCTAAGCACATCAGAACACCTATGTGTGTGGCCCAGAGGGGCACATTGATTTAACAGAACTTTGCACTCCTCACACTATCCTCCGTCCTTCTTATCACACAGACTGTGACCTGTTCTCCTTACAAGGTCAGTCTATGGGCCTCATTACACGGAAGGCGGTGAACCATGGCGCTATTAGTGCCATGGTTCATGCTGGTAAAATACCGGGACCGCCCTGGAAGAAAGGGGAATTACTGCCTAATTCCGAGGTCGGGAAGGCGGTAATTCTGCCTTCTTCCATTGCCCTTCCCCATTCCCATTTTTGCCCCATAGGGCTCTATGGGAATGAGGAAGGCGCTAATTACGGCACCGTAAATTACGGTGTCTTAATTAGCTCCAAGGTCCCTTTGCGGGTTGGATTTTAACGCCTGCAAAAAGCATGCGTTAAAGTCTCCAACCCGCTAAGGGACTTCGTATGAAGGGCGGTAAGGGTTAACGGTCACCGTTACCATTAACGGTGACCGTTAACCCTTACCGCCGTCCGTGTAATGAGGACCTATGTGTCCTAAGCACCTACGCTAAGCATATCAGAACACCTATGTGTGTGCTCAACTCACTCAAACTATCCTCCCTCCTCCTTATCACACAGACTGTGACCTGTTCTCCTTACAAGGTCACTCTATGTGTCCTGCTTATCACACTGACTGTGAACTGTTCTCCTTACAAGGTCAATCAATGTGTCCTAAGCTATTATGTCTAAGCACATCAGAACACCTGTGTGTGTGGCCATCTCACTCACACTATCCTCCCTCCTGTTTATCACACAGACTGTGACCTGTTCATATTACAATGTCAGTCTATGTGTCCTAAGATCCGATGGCTGAGCACATCAGAACACCTATGTGTGTGGCCATCTCACTCACACTATCCTCCCTCCTGCTCATCACACAGACTGTGACTTGTTCTCCTTACAAGTTTAAGCATTGTGTCCTAAGATCCGATGGCTGAGCACATCAGAACACCTGTGTGTTTGGCCATCTCACTCACACTATCCCACGTCCTGCTCATCACACAGACTGAACTATTCTCCTTACAAGGTCAGTCTATGTGTCCTAAGCTACGATGCTAAGCACATCAGAACACCTATGTGTGTGGCCCATCTCACTGACACTACCCTCCCTCCTGCTCATCACACAGACTGTCCTCCTTACAAGGTCAGTCTATGTGTCCTACTTATCACACTGACTGTGACCTGTTCTCATTACAAGGTCAATCTATGTGTGCTAAGATATTATCTCTAAGCATCAGAACACCTATGTGTGTGGCCATCTCACTCACACTATCCTCCCTCCTGCTTATCACACAGACTGTGACCTGTTCATATTACAATGTCAGTCTATGTGTACTAAGCTCCGATGGCTGAGCACATCAGAACACCTATGTGTGTGGCCATCTCACTCACACTATCCTCCCTTCTGCTCCTCACACAGACTGTGACCTGTTCTCCTTACAAGGTCAGTCTATGTCTCCTAAACTCTGATGGCTAAGCACATCAGAACAACTATGTGTGTGTGGCCATCTCACTCACAGTATCCTCTCTCCTGCTTATCACACAGACTGTGACCTGTTCTCCTTACAAGGTCAGTCTATGTTTCCTAAACGGCGATGCTAAGCATATCAGAACACCTATGTTTGTGGCCCATCTCACTCACACTATACTCCCTCCTGCTCATCACACACACTGTGACCTGTTCTCCTTACAAGGTCAGTCTATGTGTGCTAAGCTACGATGGCTAAACACATCAGAACACCTATGTGTGTGGCCATCTCACTCACACTATCCTCCCTTCTGCTCATCACACAGACTGTGACCTGTTCTCCTTACAAGGTCAGTCTATGTCTCCTAAGCTCTGATCGCTGAGCATATCAGAACACCTATGTATGTGGCCATCTCACTCACACTATCCTCTCTCCTGCTTATCACACAGACTGTGACCTGTTCTCCTTACAAGGTCAGTCTACGTTTCCTAAACGGCGATACTAAGCACATCAGAACACCTGTGTGTTTGGCCATCTCACTCACACTATCCCACGTCCTGCTCATCACACAGACTGAACTATTCTCCTTACAAGGTCAGTCTATGTGTCCTAAGCTACGATGCTAAGCACATCAGAACACCTATGTGTGTGGCCCATCTCACTGACACTACCCTCCCTCCTGCTCATCACACAGACTGTCCTCCTTGCAAGGTCAGTCTATGTGTCCTGCTTATCACACTGACTGTGAACTGTTCTCCTTACAAGGTCAATCAATGTGTCCTAAGCTATTATGTCTAAGCACATCAGAACACCTGTGTGTGTGGCCATCTCACTCACACTATCCTCCCTCCTGTTTATCACACAGACTGTGACCTGTTCATATTACAATGTCAGTCTATGTGTCCTAAGATCCGATGGCTGAGCACATCAGAACACCTATGTGTGTGGCCATCTCACTCACACTATCCTCCCTCCTGCTCATCACACAGACTGTGACTTGTTCTCCTTACAAGGTCAGTCTATGTGTCCTAAGCTACGATAGCTAAGCACATCAGAATACCTATGTGTGTGGCCCATCTCACTGACACTACCCTCCCTCCTGCTCATCACACAGACTGTCCTCCTTACAAGGTCAGTCTATGTGTCCTGCTTATCACACTGACTGTGACCTGTTCTCCTTCCAAGGTCAATCTATGTGTGCTAAGCTATTATGTCTAAGCATCAGAACACCTATGTGTGTGGCCATCTCATTCACACTATCCTCCCTCCTGCTCATTACACAGACGGTGACTTGTTCTCCTTACAAGTTCAAGCATTGTGTCCTAAGTTCCGATGGCTAAGCACATCAGAACACCTGAGTGTGTGGCCATCTCACTCACACTATCCTCCCTCCTGCTCATCACACAGACTGTGACCTGTTCTCCTTACAAGGTCAGTCTATGTTTCCTAAACGGCGATGCTAAGCATATCAGAACACCTATGTTTGTGGCCCATCTCCCTCACACTATCCTCCCTCCTGCTCATCACACACACTGTGACCTGTTCTCCTTACAAGGTCAGTCTATGTCTCCTAAGCTCTGATCGCTGAGCATATCAGAACACCTATGTGTGTTGCCCATCTCACTCACACTATCCTCCCTCCTGCTCATCACACAGACTGTGACCTGTTCTCCTTACAAGGTCAGTCTATGTGTCCTAAGCTACGGTGGCTAAGCATATCAGAACACCTGTGTGTGTGGCCATCTCACTCACACTATCCTCCCTCCTGCTCATCACACACACTGTGACCTGTTATCCGTACAAGATCAGTCTATGTGTCCTAAGCTACGATGGCTGAGCACATCAGAACACCTGTGTGTGTGGCCCATCTCACTCACACTATCCTCTCTCCTGCTCATCACACAGACTGTGACCTGTTCTCCTTACAAGTTCAAGCATTGTGTCCTAAGCTCCAATGGCTAAGCACATCAGAACAACTGTGTGTGTGGCCATCTCACTCACACTATCGTCCCTTCTGCTCATCACAGAGACTGAACTATTCTCCTTACAAGGTCAGTCTATGTGTCCTAAGCTACGATGCTAAGCACATCAGAACACCTATGTGTGTGGCCATCTCACTCACACTATCCTCACTCCTGCTCATCACGCAGACTGTGACCTGTTCTCCTTACAATGTCAGTCTATGTGACATAAGCTACTATGGCTAAGCACATCAGAACACCTATGTGTGTGGCCCAGAGGGGCAAATTGATTTAACAGAACTTTGCACTCCTCACACTATCCTCCGTCCTTCTTATCACACAGACTGTGACCTGTTCTCCTTACAAGGTCAGTCTATGGGCCTCATTACACGGAAGGCGGTGAACCATGGCGCTATTAGTGCCATGGTTCATGCTGGTAAAATACCGGGACCGCCCTGGAAGAAAGGGGAATTACTGCCTAATTCCGAGGTCGGGAAGGCGGTAATTCCGCCTTCTTCCATTGCCCTTCCCCATTCCCATTTTTGCCCCATAGGGCTCTATGGGAATGAGGAAGGCGCTAATTACGGCACCGTAAATTACGGTGTCTTAATTAGCTCCAAGGTCCCTTTGCGGGTTGGATTTTAACGCCTGCAAAAAGCATGTGTTAAAGTCTCCAACCCGCTAAGGGACTTCGTATGAAGGGCGGTAAGGGTTAACGGTCACCGTTACCATTAACGGTAACCATTAACCCTTACCGCCGTCCGTGTAATGAGGACCTATGTGTCCTAAGCGCCTACGCTAAGCATATCAGAACACCTATGTGTGTGCTCAACTAACTCAAACTATCCTCCCTCCTCCTTATCACACAGACTGTGACCTGTTCTCCTTACAAGGTCACTCTATGTGTCCTGCTTATCACACTGACTGTGAACTGTTCTCCTTACAAGGTCAATCAATGTGTCCTAAGCTATTATGTCTAAGCACATCAGAACACCTGTGTGTGTGGCCATCTCACTCACACTGTCCTCCCTCCTGTTTATCACACAGACTGTGACCTGTTCATATTACAATGTCAGTCTATGTGTCCTAAGATCCGATGGCTGAGCACATCAGAACACCTATGTGTGTGGCCATCTCACTCACACTATCCTCCCTCCTGCTCATCACACAGACTGTGACTTGTTCTCCTTACAAGTTCAAGCATTGTGTCCTAAGATCCGATGGCTGAGCACATCAGAACACCTGTGTGTTTGGCCATCTCACTCACACTATCCCACGTCCTGCTCATCACACAGACTGAACTATTCTCCTTACGAGGTCAGTCTATGTGTCCTAAGCTACGATGCTAAGCACATCAGAACACCTATGTGTGTGGCCCATCTCACTGACACTACCCTCCCTCCTGCTCATCACACAGACTGTCCTCCTTACAAGGTCAGTCTATGTGTCCTACTTATCACACTGACTGTGACCTGTTCTCATTACAATGTCAATCTATGTGTGCTAAGCTATTATCTCTAAGCATCAGAACACCTATGTGTGTGGCCATCTCACTCACACTATCCTCCCTCCTGCTTATCACACAGACTGTGACCTGTTCATATTACAATGTCAGTCTATGTGTACTAAGCACCGATGGCTGAGCACATCAGAACACCTATGTGTGTGGCCATCTCACTCACACTATCCTCCCTTCTGCTCCTCACACAGACTGTGACCTGTTCTCCTTACAAGGTCAGTCTATGTCTCCTAAACTCTGATGGCTAAGCACATCAGAACAACGATGTGTGTGTGGCCATCTCACTCACAGTATCCTCTCTCCTGCTTATCACACAGACTGTGACCTGTTCTCCTTACAAGGTCAGTCTATGTTTCCTAAACGGCGATGCTAAGCATATCAGAACACCTATGTTTGTGGCCCATCTCACTCACACTATACTCCCTCCTGCTCATCACACACACTGTGACCTGTTCTCCTTACAAGGTCAGTCTATGTGTGCTAAGCTACGATGGCTAAACACATCAGAACACCTATGTGTGTGGCCATCTCACTCACACTATCCTCCCTTCTGCTCATCACACAGACTGTGACCTGTTCTCCTTACAAGGTCAGTCTATGTCTCCTAAGCTCTGATCGCTGAGCATATCAGAACACCTATGTATGTGGCCATCTCACTCACACTATCCTCTCTCCTGCTTATCACACAGACTGTGACCTGTTCTCCTTACAAGGTCAGTCTACGTTTCCTAAACGGCGATACTAAGCACATCAGAACACCTGTGTGTTTGGCCATCTCACTCACACTATCCCACGTCCTGCTCATCACACAGACTGAACTATTCTCCTTACAAGGTCAGTCTATGTGTCCTAAGCTACGATGCTAAGCACATCAGAACACCTATGTGTGTGGCCCATCTCACTGACACTACCCTCCCTCCTGCTCATCACACAGACTGTCCTCCTTGCAAGGTCAGTCTATGTGTCCTGCTTATCACACTGACTGTGAACTGTTCTCCTTACAAGGTCAATCAATGTGTCCTAAGCTATTATGTCTAAGCACATCAGAACACCTGTGTGTGTGGCCATCTCACTCACACTATCCTCCCTCCTGTTTATCACACAGACTGTGACCTGTTCATATTACAATGTCAGTCTATGTGTCCTAAGATCCGATGGCTGAGCACATCAGAACACCTATGTGTGTGGCCATCTCACTCACACTATCCTCCCTCCTGCTCATCACACAGACTGTGACTTGTTCTCCTTACAAGGTCAGTCTATGTGTCCTAAGCTACGATAGCTAAGCACATCAGAATACCTATGTGTGTGGCCCATCTCACTGACACTACCCTCCCTCCTGCTCATCACACAGACTGTCCTCCTTACAAGGTCAGTCTATGTGTCCTGCTTATCACACTGACTGTGACCTGTTCTCCTTCCAAGGTCAATCTATGTGTGCTAAGCTATTATGTCTAAGCATCAGAACACCTATGTGTGTGGCCATCTCATTCACACTATCCTCCCTCCTGCTCATTACACAGACGGTGACTTGTTCTCCTTACAAGTTCAAGCATTGTGTCCTAAGTTCCGATGGCTAAGCACATCAGAACACCTGAGTGTGTGGCCATCTCACTCACACTATCCTCCCTCCTGCTCATCACACAGACTGTGACCTGTTCTCCTTACAAGGTCAGTCTATGTTTCCTAAACGGCGATGCTAAGCATATCAGAACACCTATGTTTGTGGCCCATCTCCCTCACACTATCCTCCCTCCTGCTCATCACACACACTGTGACCTGTTCTCCTTACAAGGTCAGTCTATGTCTCCTAAGCTCTGATCGCTGAGCATATCAGAACACCTATGTGTGTTGCCCATCTCACTCACACTATCCTCCCTCCTGCTCATCACACAGACTGTGACCTGTTCTCCTTACAAGGTCAGTCTATGTGTCCTAAGCTACGGTGGCTAAGCATATCAGAACACCTGTGTGTGTGGCCATCTCACTCACACTATCCTCCCTCCTGCTCATCACACACACTGTGACCTGTTATCCGTACAAGATCAGTCTATGTGTCCTAAGCTACGATGGCTGAGCACATCAGAACACCTGTGTGTGTGGCCCATCTCACTCACACTATCCTCTCTCCTGCTCATCACACAGACTGTGACCTGTTCTCCTTACAAGTTCAAGCATTGTGTCCTAAGCTCCAATGGCTAAGCACATCAGAACAACTGTGTGTGTGGCCATCTCACTCACACTATCGTCCCTTCTGCTCATCACAGAGACTGAACTATTCTCCTTACAAGGTCAGTCTATGTGTCCTAAGCTACGATGCTAAGCACATCAGAACACCTATGTGTGTGGCCATCTCACTCACACTATCCTCACTCCTGCTCATCACGCAGACTGTGACCTGTTCTCCTTACAATGTCAGTCTATGTGACATAAGCTACTATGGCTAAGCACATCAGAACACCTATGTGTGTGGCCCAGAGGGGCAAATTGATTTAACAGAACTTTGCACTCCTCACACTATCCTCCGTCCTTCTTATCACACAGACTGTGACCTGTTCTCCTTACAAGGTCAGTCTATGGGCCTCATTACACGGAAGGCGGTGAACCATGGCGCTATTAGTGCCATGGTTCATGCTGGTAAAATACCGGGACCGCCCTGGAAGAAAGGGGAATTACTGCCTAATTCCGAGGTCGGGAAGGCGGTAATTCCGCCTTCTTCCATTGCCCTTCCCCATTCCCATTTTTGCCCCATAGGGCTCTATGGGAATGAGGAAGGCGCTAATTACGGCACCGTAAATTACGGTGTCTTAATTAGCTCCAAGGTCCCTTTGCGGGTTGGATTTTAACGCCTGCAAAAAGCATGTGTTAAAGTCTCCAACCCGCTAAGGGACTTCGTATGAAGGGCGGTAAGGGTTAACGGTCACCGTTACCATTAACGGTAACCATTAACCCTTACCGCCGTCCGTGTAATGAGGACCTATGTGTCCTAAGCGCCTACGCTAAGCATATCAGAACACCTATGTGTGTGCTCAACTAACTCAAACTATCCTCCCTCCTCCTTATCACACAGACTGTGACCTGTTCTCCTTACAAGGTCACTCTATGTGTCCTGCTTATCACACTGACTGTGAACTGTTCTCCTTACAAGGTCAATCAATGTGTCCTAAGCTATTATGTCTAAGCACATCAGAACACCTGTGTGTGTGGCCATCTCACTCACACTGTCCTCCCTCCTGTTTATCACACAGACTGTGACCTGTTCATATTACAATGTCAGTCTATGTGTCCTAAGATCCGATGGCTGAGCACATCAGAACACCTATGTGTGTGGCCATCTCACTCACACTATCCTCCCTCCTGCTCATCACACAGACTGTGACTTGTTCTCCTTACAAGTTCAAGCATTGTGTCCTAAGATCCGATGGCTGAGCACATCAGAACACCTGTGTGTTTGGCCATCTCACTCACACTATCCCACGTCCTGCTCATCACACAGACTGAACTATTCTCCTTACGAGGTCAGTCTATGTGTCCTAAGCTACGATGCTAAGCACATCAGAACACCTATGTGTGTGGCCCATCTCACTGACACTACCCTCCCTCCTGCTCATCACACAGACTGTCCTCCTTACAAGGTCAGTCTATGTGTCCTACTTATCACACTGACTGTGACCTGTTCTCATTACAATGTCAATCTATGTGTGCTAAGCTATTATCTCTAAGCATCAGAACACCTATGTGTGTGGCCATCTCACTCACACTATCCTCCCTCCTGCTTATCACACAGACTGTGACCTGTTCATATTACAATGTCAGTCTATGTGTACTAAGCACCGATGGCTGAGCACATCAGAACACCTATGTGTGTGGCCATCTCACTCACACTATCCTCCCTTCTGCTCCTCACACAGACTGTGACCTGTTCTCCTTACAAGGTCAGTCTATGTCTCCTAAACTCTGATGGCTAAGCACATCAGAACAACGATGTGTGTGTGGCCATCTCACTCACAGTATCCTCTCTCCTGCTTATCACACACACTGTGACCTGTTCTCCTTACAAGGTCAGTCTATGTTTCCTAAACGGCGATGCTAAGCATATCAGAACACCTATGTTTGTGGCCCATCTCACTCACACTAGACTCCCTCCTGCTCATCACACACACTGTGACCTGTTCTCCTTACAAGGTCAGTCTATGTGTGCTAAGCTACGATGGCTAAACACATCAGAACACCTATGTGTGTGGCCATCTCACTCACACTAGCCTCCCTTCTGCTCATCACACAGACTGTGACCTGTTCTCCTTACAAGGTCAGTCTATGTCTCCTAAGCTCTGATCGCTGAGCATATCAGAACACCTATGTATGTGGCCATCTCACTCACACTATCCTCTCTCCTGCTTATCACACAGACTGTGACCTGTTCTCCTTACAAGGTCAGTCTACGTTTCCTAAACGGCGATACTAAGCACATCAGAACACCTGTGTGTATGGCCATCTCACTCACACTATCCCACGTCCTGCTCATCACACAGACTGAACTATTCTCCTTACAAGGTCAGTCTATGTGTCCTAAGCTACGATGCTAAACACATCAGAACACCTATGTGTGTGGCCCATCTCACTGACACTACCCTCCCTCCTGCTCATCACACAGACTGTCCTCCTTACAAGGTCAGTCTATGTGTCCTGCTTATCACACTGACTGTGAACTGGTCTCCTTACAAGGTCAATGTGTCCTAAGCTATTATGTCTAAGCACATCAGAACACCTGTGTGTGTGGCCATCTCACTCACACTATCCTCCCTCCTGTTTATCACACAGACTGTGACCTGTTCATATTACAATGTCAGTCTATGTGTCCTAAGATCCGATGGCTGAGCACATCAGAACACCTATGTGTGTGGCCATCTCACTCACACTATCCTCCCTCCTGCTCATCACACAGACTGTGACTTGTTCTCCTTACAAGGTCAGTCTATGTGTCCTAAGCTACGATGGCTAAGCACATCAGAATACCTATGTGTGTGGCCCATCTCACTGACACTACCCTCCCTCCTGCTCATCACACAGACTGTCCTCCTTACAAGGTCAGTCTATGTGTCCTGCTTATCACACTGACTGTGACCTGTTCTCCTTCCAAGGTCAATCTATGTGTGCTCAGCTATTATGTCTAAATATCAGAACACCTATGTGTGTGGCCATCTCATTCACACTATCCTCCCTCCTGCTCATTACACAGACGGTGACTTGTTCTCCTTACAAGTTCAAGCATTGTGTCCTAAGTTCCGATGGCTAAGCACATCAGAACACCTGAGTGTGTGGCCATCTCACTCACACTATCCTCCCTCCTGCTCATCACACAGACTGAACTATTCTCCTTAGAAGGTCAGTCTATGTCTCCTAAGCTCTGATGGCTAAGCACATCAGAACAATGATGTGTGTGTGGCCATCTCACTCACACTATCCTCTCTCCTGCTTATCACACAGACTGTGACCTGTTCTCCTTACAAGGTCAGTCTATGTTTCCTAAACGGCGATGCTAAGCATATCAGAACACCTATGTTTGTGGCCCATCTCCCTCACACTATCCTCCCTCCTGCTCATCACACACACTGTGACCTGTTCTCCTTACAAGGTCAGTCTATGTCTCCTAAGCTCTGATCGCTGAGCATATCAGAACACCTATGTGTGTTGCCCATCTCACTCACACTATCCTCCCTCCTGCTCATCACACAGACTGTGACCTGTTCTCCTTACAAGGTCAGTCTATGTGTCCTGAGATCCGATGGCTAAGAACATCAAAACACCTGTGTGTGTGTGGCCATCTCACTCACACTATCCTACCTCCTGCTCATCACACATACTGTGACCTGTTCTCCTTACAAGGTCAGTCTATCTGTCCTAAGCTATGATGGCTAAGCATATCAGAACACCTGTGTGTGTGGCCATTTCATTCTCACTATCCTACCTCCTGCTCATCGCAAACACTGTGACCTGTTCTCCTTACAAGGTCAGTCTATGTGTCCTAAGCTACGGTGGCTAAGCATATCAGAACACCTGTGTGTGTGGCCATCTCACTCACACTATCCTCCCTCCTGCTCATCACACACACTGTGACCTGTTCTCCGTACAAGATCAGTCTATGTGTCCTAAGCTACGATGGCTGAGCACATCAGAACACCTGTGTGTGTGGCCCATCTCACTCACACTATCCTCTCTCCTGCTCATCACACAGACTGTGACCTGTTCTCCTTACAAGTTCAAGCATTGTGTCCTAAGCTCCAATGGCTAAGCACATCAGAACAACTGTGTGTGTGGCCATCTCACTCACACTATCGTCCCTTCTGCTCATCACAGAGACTGAACTATTCTCCTTACAAGGTCAGTCTATGTGTCCTAAGCTACGATGCTAAGCACATCAGAACACCTATGTGTGTGGCCATCTCACTCACACTATCCTCACTCCTGCTCATCACACAGACTGTGACCTGTTCTCCTTACAATGTCAGTCTATGTGACCTAAGCTACTAGGGCTAAGCACATCAGAACACCTATGTGTGTGGCCCAGAGGGGCAAATTGATTTAACAGAACTTTGCACTCCTCACACTATCCTCCGTCCTTCTTATCACACAGACTGTGACCTGTTCTCCTTACAAGGTCAGTCTATGGGCCTCATTACACGGAAGGCGGTGAACCATGGCGCTATTAGTGCCATGGTTCATGCTGGTAAAATACCGGGACCGCCCTGGAAGAAAGGGGAATTACTGCCTAATTCCGAGGTCGGGAAGGCGGTAATTCCGCCTTCTTCCATTGCCCTTCCCCATTCCCATTTTTGCCCCATAGGGCTCTATGGGAATGAGGAAGGCACTAATTACGGCACCGTAAATTACGGTGTCTTAATTAGCTCCAAGGTCCCTTTGCGGGTTGGATTTTAACGCCTGCAAAAAGCATGCGTTAAAGTCTCCAACCCGCTAAGGGACTTCGTATGAAGGGCGGTAAGGGTTAACGGTCACCGTTACCATTAACGGTGACCGTTAATCCTTACCGCCGTCCGTGTAATGAGGACTTATGTGTCCTAAGCGCCTACGCTAAGCATATCAGAACACCTATGTGTGTGCTCAACTCACTCAAACTATCCTCCCTCCTCCTTATCACACAGACTGTGACCTGTTCTCCTTACAAGGTCACTCTATGTGTCCTGCTTATCACACTGACTGTGAACTGTTCTCCTTACAAGGTCAATCAATGTGTCCTAAGCTATTATGTCTAAGCACATCAGAACACCTGTGTGTGTGGCCATCTCACTCACACTATCCTCCCTCCTGTTTATCACACAGACTGTGACCTGTTCATATTACAATGTCAGTCTATGTGTCCTAAGATCCGATGGCTGAGCACATCAGAACACCTATGTGTGTGGCCATCTCACTCACACTATCCTCCCTCCTGCTCATCACACAGACTGTGACTTGTTCTCCTTACAAGTTCAAGCATTGTGTCCTAAGATCCGATGGCTGAGCACATCAGAACACCTGTGTGTTTGGCCATCTCACTCACACTATCCCACGTCCTGCTCATCACACAGACTGAACTATTGTCCTTACAAGGTCAGTCTATGTGTCCTAAGCTACGATGCTAAGCACATCAGAACACCTATGCGTGTGGCCCATCTCACTGACACTACCCTCCCTCCTGCTCATCACACAGAATGTCCTCCTTACAAGGTCAGTCTATGTGTCCTACTTATCACACTGACTGTGACCTGTTCTCATTACAAGGTCAATCTATGTGTGCTAAGCTATTATCTCTAAGCATCAGAACACCTATGTGTGTGGCCATCTCACTCACACTATCCTCCCTCCTGCTTACCACACAGACTGTGACCTGTTCATATTACAATGTCAGTCTATGTGTACTAAGCTCCGATGGCTGAGCACATCAGAACACCTATGTGTGTGGCCATCTCACTCACACTATCCTCCCTTCTGCTCCTCACACAGACTGTGACCTGTTCTCCTTACAAGGTCAGTCTATGTCTCCTAAACTCTGATGGCTAAGCACATCAGAACAACGATCTGTGTGTGGCCATCTCACTCACAGTATCCTCTCTCCTGCTTATCACACACACTGTGACCTGTTCTCGTTACAAGGTCAGTCTATGTTTCCTAAACGGCGATGCTAAGCATATCAGAACACCTATGTTTGTGGCCCATCTCACTCACACTATACTCCCTCCTGCTCATCACACACACTGTGACCTGTTCTCCTTACAAGGTCAGTCTATGTGTGCTAAGCTACGATGGCTAAACACATCAGAACACCTATGTGTGTGGCCATCTCACTCACACTATCCTCCCTTCTGCTCATCACACAGACTGTGACCTGTTCTCCTTACAAGGTCAGTCTATGTCTCCTAAACTCTGATCGCTGAGCATATCAGAACACCTATGTATGTGGCCATCTCACTCACACTATCCTCTCTCCTGCTTATCACACAGACTGTGACCTGTTCTCCTTACAAGGTCAGTCTACGTTTCCTAAACGGCGATACTAAGCACATCAGAACACCTGTGTGTTTGGCCATCTCACTCACACTATCCCACGTCCTGCTCATCACACAGACTGAACTATTCTCCTTACAAGGTCAGTCTATGTGTCCTAAGCTACGATGCTAAGCACATCAGAACACCTATGTGTGTGGCCCATCTCACTGACACTACCCTCCCTCCTGCTCATCACACAGACTGTCCTCCTTACAAGGTCAGTCTATGTGTCCTGCTTATCACACTGACTGTGAACTGTTCTCCTTACAAGGTCAATCAATGTGTCCTAAGCTATTATGTCTAAGCAAATCAGAACACCTGTGTGTGTGGCCATCTCACTCACACTATCCTCCCTCCTGTTTATCACACAGACTGTGACTTGTTCTCCTTACAAGGTCAGTCTATGTGTCCTAAGCTACGATGGCTAAGCACATCAGAATACCTATGTGTGTGGCCCATCTCACTGACACTACCCTCCCTCCTGCTCATCACACAGACTGTCCTCCTTACAAGGTCAGTCTATGTGTCCTGCTTATCACACTGACTGTGACCTGTTCTCCTTCCAAGGTCAATCTATGTGTGCTAAGCTATTATGTCTAAGCATCAGAACACCTATGTGTGTGGCCATCTCATTCACACTATCCTCCCTCCTGCTCATTACACAGACGGTTACTTGTTCTCCTTACAAGTTCAAGCATTGTGTCCTAAGTTCCGATGGCTAAGCACATCAGAACACCTGAGTGTGTGGCCATCTCACTCACACTATCCTCCCTCCTGCTCATCACACAGACTGAACTATTCTCCTTAGAAGGTCAGTCTATGTCTCCTAAGCTCTGATGGCTAAGCACATCAGAACTATGATGTGTGTGTGGCCATCTCACTCACACTATCCTCTCTCCTGCTTATCACACAGACTGTGACCTGTTCTCCTTACAAGGTCAGTCTATGTTTCCTAAACGGCGATGCTAAGCATATCAGAACACCTATGTTTGTGGCCCATCTCCCTCACACTATCCTCCCTCCTGCTCATCACACACACTGTGACCTGTTCTCCTTACAAGGTCAGTCTATGTCTCCTAAGCTCTGATCGCTGAGCATATCAGAACACCTATGTGTGTTGCCCATCTCACTCACACTATCCTCCCTCCTGCTCATCACACAGACTGTGACCTGTTCTCCTTACAAGGTCAGTCTATGTGTCCTGAGATCCGATGGCTAAGAACATCAAAACACCTGTGTGTGTGTGGCCATCTCACTCACACTATCCTACCTCCTGCTCATCACACATACTGTGACCTGTTCTCCTTACAAGGTCAGTCTATCTGTCCTAAGCTATGATGGCTAAGCATATCAGAACACCTGTGTGTGTGGCCATTTCATTCTCACTATCCTACCTCCTGCTCATCGCAAACACTGTGACCTGTTCTCCTTACAAGGTCAGTCTATGTGTCCTAAGCTACGGTGGCTAAGCATATCAGAACACCTGTGTGTGTGGCCATCTCACTCACACTATCCTCCCTCCTGCTCATCACACACACTGTGACCTGTTCTCCGTACAAGATCAGTCTATGTGTCCTAAGCTACGATGGCTGAGCACATCAGAACACCTGTGTGTGTGGCCCATCTCACTCACACTATCCTCTCTCCTGCTCATCACACAGACTGTGACCTGTTCTCCTTACAAGTTCAAGCATTGTGTCCTAAGCTCCAATGGCTAAGCACATCAGAACAACTGTGTGTGTGGCCATCTCACTCACACTATCGTCCCTTCTGCTCATCACAGAGACTGAACTATTCTCCTTACAAGGTCAGTCTATGTGTCCTAAGCTACGATGCTAAGCACATCAGAACACCTATGTGTGTGGCCATCTCACTCACACTATCCTCACTCCTGCTCATCACACAGACTGTGACCTGTTCTCCTTACAATGTCAGTCTATGTGACCTAAGCTACTAGGGCTAAGCACATCAGAACACCTATGTGTGTGGCCCAGAGGGGCAAATTGATTTAACAGAACTTTGCACTCCTCACACTATCCTCCGTCCTTCTTATCACACAGACTGTGACCTGTTCTCCTTACAAGGTCAGTCTATGGGCCTCATTACACGGAAGGCGGTGAACCATGGCGCTATTAGTGCCATGGTTCATGCTGGTAAAATACCGGGACCGCCCTGGAAGAAAGGGGAATTACTGCCTAATTCCGAGGTCGGGAAGGCGGTAATTCCGCCTTCTTCCATTGCCCTTCCCCATTCCCATTTTTGCCCCATAGGGCTCTATGGGAATGAGGAAGGCACTAATTACGGCACCGTAAATTACGGTGTCTTAATTAGCTCCAAGGTCCCTTTGCGGGTTGGATTTTAACGCCTGCAAAAAGCATGCGTTAAAGTCTCCAACCCGCTAAGGGACTTCGTATGAAGGGCGGTAAGGGTTAACGGTCACCGTTACCATTAACGGTGACCGTTAATCCTTACCGCCGTCCGTGTAATGAGGACTTATGTGTCCTAAGCGCCTACGCTAAGCATATCAGAACACCTATGTGTGTGCTCAACTCACTCAAACTATCCTCCCTCCTCCTTATCACACAGACTGTGACCTGTTCTCCTTACAAGGTCACTCTATGTGTCCTGCTTATCACACTGACTGTGAACTGTTCTCCTTACAAGGTCAATCAATGTGTCCTAAGCTATTATGTCTAAGCACATCAGAACACCTGTGTGTGTGGCCATCTCACTCACACTATCCTCCCTCCTGTTTATCACACAGACTGTGACCTGTTCATATTACAATGTCAGTCTATGTGTCCTAAGATCCGATGGCTGAGCACATCAGAACACCTATGTGTGTGGCCATCTCACTCACACTATCCTCCCTCCTGCTCATCACACAGACTGTGACTTGTTCTCCTTACAAGTTCAAGCATTGTGTCCTAAGATCCGATGGCTGAGCACATCAGAACACCTGTGTGTTTGGCCATCTCACTCACACTATCCCACGTCCTGCTCATCACACAGACTGAACTATTCTCCTTACAAGGTCAGTCTATGTGTCCTAAGCTACGATGCTAAGCACATCAGAACACCTATGCGTGTGGCCCATCTCACTGACACTACCCTCCCTCCTGCTCATCACACAGAATGTCCTCCTTACAAGGTCAGTCTATGTGTCCTACTTATCACACTGACTGTGACCTGTTCTCATTACAAGGTCAATCTATGTGTGCTAAGCTATTATCTCTAAGCATCAGAACACCTATGTGTGTGGCCATCTCACTCACACTATCCTCCCTCCTGCTTACCACACAGACTGTGACCTGTTCATATTACAATGTCAGTCTATGTGTACTAAGCTCCGATGGCTGAGCACATCAGAACACCTATGTGTGTGGCCATCTCACTCACACTATCCTCCCTTCTGCTCCTCACACAGACTGTGACCTGTTCTCCTTACAAGGTCAGTCTATGTCTCCTAAACTCTGATGGCTAAGCACATCAGAACAACGATCTGTGTGTGGCCATCTCACTCACAGTATCCTCTCTCCTGCTTATCACACACACTGTGACCTGTTCTCGTTACAAGGTCAGTCTATGTTTCCTAAACGGCGATGCTAAGCATATCAGAACACCTATGTTTGTGGCCCATCTCACTCACACTATACTCCCTCCTGCTCATCACACACACTGTGACCTGTTCTCCTTACAAGGTCAGTCTATGTGTGCTAAGCTACGATGGCTAAACACATCAGAACACCTATGTGTGTGGCCATCTCACTCACACTATCCTCCCTTCTGCTCATCACACAGACTGTGACCTGTTCTCCTTACAAGGTCAGTCTATGTCTCCTAAACTCTGATCGCTGAGCATATCAGAACACCTATGTATGTGGCCATCTCACTCACACTATCCTCTCTCCTGCTTATCACACAGACTGTGACCTGTTCTCCTTACAAGGTCAGTCTACGTTTCCTAAACGGCGATACTAAGCACATCAGAACACCTGTGTGTTTGGCCATCTCACTCACACTATCCCACGTCCTGCTCATCACACAGACTGAACTATTCTCCTTACAAGGTCAGTCTATGTGTCCTAAGCTACGATGCTAAGCACATCAGAACACCTATGTGTGTGGCCCATCTCACTGACACTACCCTCCCTCCTGCTCATCACACAGACTGTCCTCCTTACAAGGTCAGTCTATGTGTCCTGCTTATCACACTGACTGTGAACTGTTCTCCTTACAAGGTCAATCAATGTGTCCTAAGCTATTATGTCTAAGCAAATCAGAACACCTGTGTGTGTGGCCATCTCACTCACACTATCCTCCCTCCTGTTTATCACACAGACTGTGACTTGTTCTCCTTACAAGGTCAGTCTATGTGTCCTAAGCTACGATGGCTAAGCACATCAGAATACCTATGTGTGTGGCCCATCTCACTGACACTACCCTCCCTCCTGCTCATCACACAGACTGTCCTCCTTACAAGGTCAGTCTATGTGTCCTGCTTATCACACTGACTGTGACCTGTTCTCCTTCCAAGGTCAATCTATGTGTGCTAAGCTATTATGTCTAAGCATCAGAACACCTATGTGTGTGGCCATCTCATTCACACTATCCTCCCTCCTGCTCATTACACAGACGGTTACTTGTTCTCCTTACAAGTTCAAGCATTGTGTCCTAAGTTCCGATGGCTAAGCACATCAGAACACCTGAGTGTGTGGCCATCTCACTCACACTATCCTCCCTCCTGCTCATCACACAGACTGAACTATTCTCCTTAGAAGGTCAGTCTATGTCTCCTAAGCTCTGATGGCTAAGCACATCAGAACAATGATGTGTGTGTGGCCATCTCACTCACACTATCCTCTCTCCTGCTTATCACACAGACTGTGACCTGTTCTCCTTACAAGGTCAGTCTATGTTTCCTAAACGGCGATGCTAAGCATATCAGAACACCTATGTTTGTGGCACATCTCCCTCACACTATCCTCCCTCCTGCTCATCACACACACTGTGACCTGTTCTCCTTACAAGGTCAGTCTATGTCTCCTAAACTCTGATCGCTGAGCATATCAGAACACCTATGTGTGTTGCCCATCTCACTCACACTATCCTCCCTCCTGCTCATCACACAGACTGTGACCTGTTCTCCTTACAAGGTCAGTCTATGTGTCCTGAGATCCGATGGCTAAGAACATCAAAACACCTGTGTGTGTGTGGCCATCTCACTCACACTATCCTACCTCCTGCTCATCACACATACTGTGACCTGTTCTCCTTACAAGGTCAGTCTATCTGTCCTAAGCTATGATGGCTAAGCATATCAGAACACCTGTGTGTGTGGCCATTTCATTCTCACTATCCTACCTCCTGCTCATCGCAAACACTGTGACCTGTTCTCCTTACAAGGTCAGTCTATGTGTCCTAAGCTACGGTGGCTAAGCATATCAGAACACCTGTGTGTGTGGCCATCTCACTCACACTATCCTCCCTCCTGCTCATCACACACACTGTGACCTGTTCTCCGTACAAGATCAGTCTATGTGTCCTAAGCTACGATGGCTGAGCACATCAGAACACCTGTGTGTGTGGCCCATCTCACTCACACTATCCTCTCTCCTGCTCATCACACAGACTGTGACCTGTTCTCCTTACAAGTTCAAGCATTGTGTCCTAAGCTCCAATGGCTAAGCACATCAGAACAACTGTGTGTGTGGCCATCTCACTCACACTATCGTCCCTCCTGCTCATCACAGAGACTGAACTATTCTCCTTACAAGGTCAGTCTATGTGTCCTAAGCTACGATGCTAAGCACATCAGAACACCTATGTGTGTGGCCATCTCACTCACACTATCCTCACTCCTGCTCATCACACAGACTGTGACCTGTTCTCCTTACACTGTCAGTCTATGTGACCTAAGCTACTATGGCTAAGCACATCAGAACACCTATGTGTGTGGCCCAGAGGGGCAAATTGATTTAACAGAACTTTGCACTCCTCACACTATCCTCCGTCCTTCTTATCACACAGACTGTGACCTGTTCTCCTTACAAGGTCAGTCTATGGGCCTCATTACACGGAAGGCGGTGAACCATGGCGCTATTAGTGCCATGGTTCATGCTGGTAAAATACCGGGACCGCCCTGGAAGAAAGGGGAATTACTGCCTAATTCCGAGGTCGGGAAGGCGGTAATTCCGCCTTCTTCCATTGCCCTTCCCCATTCCCATTTTTGCCCCATAGGGCTCTATGGGAATGAGGAAGGCGCTAATTACGGCACCGTAAATTACGGTGTCTTAATTAGCTCCAAGGTCCCTTTGCGGGTTGGATTTTAACGCCTGCAAAAAGCATGCGTTAAAGTCTCCAACCCGCTAAGGGACTTCGTATGAAGGGCGGTAAGGGTTAACGGTCACCGTTACCATTAACGGTGACCGTTAACCCTTACCGCCGTCCGTGTAATGAGGACCTATGTGTCCTAAGCGCCTACGCTAAGCATATCAGAACACCTATGTGTGTGCTCAACTCACTCAAACTATCCTCCCTCCTCCTTATCACACAGACTGTGACCTGTTCTCCTTACAAGGTCACTCTATGTGTCCTGCTTATCACACTGACTGTGAACTGTTCTCCTTACAAGGTCAATCAATGTGTCCTAAGCTATTATGTCTAAGCACATCAGAACACCTGTGTGTGTGGCCATCTCACTCACACTATCCTCCCTCCTGTTTATCACACAGACTGTGACCTGTTCATATTACAATGTCAGTCTATGTGTCCTAAGATCCGATGGCTGAGCACATCAGAACACCTATGTGTGTGGCCATCTCACTCACACTATCCTCCCTCCTGCTCATCACACAGACTGTGACTTGTTCTCCTTACAAGTTCAAGCATTGTGTCCTAAGATCCGATGGCTGAGCACATCAGAACACCTGTGTGTTTGGCCATCTCACTCACACTATCCCACGTCCTGCTCATCACACAGACTGAACTATTCTCCTTACAAGGTCAGTCTATGTGTCCTAAGCTACGATGCTAAGCACATCAGAACACCTATGTGTGTGGCCCATCTCACTGACACTACCCTCCCTCCTGCTCATCACACAGACTGTCCTCCTTACAAGGTCAGTCTATGTGTCCTACTTATCACACTGATTGTGACCTGTTCTCATTACAAGGTCAATCTATGTGTGCTAAGCTATTATCTCTAAGCATCAGAACACCTATGTGTGTGGCCATCTCACTCACACTATCCTCCCTCCTGCTTATCACACAGACTGTGACCTGTTCATATTACAATGTCAGTCTATGTGTACTAAGCTCCGATGGCTGAGCACATCAGAACACCTATGTGTGTGGCCATCTCACTCACACTATCCTCCCTTCTGCTCCTCACACAGACTGTGACCTGTTCTCCTTACAAGGTCAGTCTATGTCTCCTAAACTCTGATGGCTAAGCACATCAGAACAACGATGTGTGTGTGGCCATCTCACTCACAGTATCCTCTCTCCTGCTTATCACACAGACTGTGACCTGTTCTCCTTACAAGGTCAGTCTATGTTTCCTAAACGGCGATGCTAAGCATATCAGAACACCTATGTTTGTGGCCCATCTCACTCACACTATCCTCCCTTCTGCTCATCACACAGACTGTGACCTGTTCTCCTTACAAGGTCAGTCTATGTCTCCTAAGCTCTGATCGCTGAGCATATCAGAACACCTATGTATGTGGCCATCTCACTCACACTATCCTCTCTCCTGCTTATCACACAGACTGTGACCTGTTCTCCTTACAAGGTCAGTCTACGTTTCCTAAACGGCGATACTAAGCACATCAGAACACCTGTGTGTTTGGCCATCTCACTCACACTATCCCACGTCCTGCTCATCACACAGACTGAACTATTCTCCTTACAAGTTCAGTCTATGTGTCCTAAGCTACTATGCTATGCACATCAGAACACCTATGTGTGTGGCCCATCTCACTGACACTACCCTCCCTCCTGCTCATCACACAGACTGTCCTCCTTACAAGGTCAGTCTATGTGTCCTGCTTATCACACTGACTGTGAACTGTTCTCCTTACAAGGTCAATCAATGTGTCCTAAGCTATTATGTCTAAGCACATCAGAACACCTGTGTGTGTGGCCATCTCACTCACACTATCCTCCCTCCTGTTTATCACACAGACTGTTACCTGTTCATATTACAATGTCAGTCTATGTGTCCTAAGATTCGATGGCTGAGCACATCAGAACACCTATGTGTGTGGCCATCTCACTCACACTATCCTCCCTCCTGCTCATCACACAGACTGTGACTTGTTCTCCTTACAAGTTCAAGCATTGTGTCCTAAGATCCGATGGCTGAGCACATAAGAACACCTGTGTGTTTGGCCATCTCACTCACACTATCCCACGTCCTGCTCATCACACAGACTGAACTATTCTCCTTACAAGGTCAGTCTATGTGTCCTGCTTATCACACTGACTGTGACCTGTTCATATTACAATGTCAGTCTATGTGTCCTAAGATCCGATGGCTGAGCACATCAGAACACCTATGTGTGTGGCCATCTCACTCACACTATCCTCCCTCCTGCTCATCACACAGACTGTGACTTGTTCTCCTTACAAGTTCAAGCATTGTGTCCTAAGATCCGATGGCTGAGCACATCAGAACACCTATGTGTGTGGCCATCTCACTCACACTATCCTCCCTCCTGCTCATCACACAGACTGTGACTTGTTCTCCTTACAAGGTCAGTCTATGTGTCCTAAGCTACGATGGCTAAGCACATCAGAATACCTATGTGTGTGGCCCATCTCACTGACACTACCCTCCCTCCTGCTCATCACACAGACTGTCCTCCTTACAAGGTCTGTCTATGTGTCCTGCTTATCACACTGACTGTGACCTGTTCTCCTTCCAAGGTCAATCTATGTGTGCTAAGCTATTATGTCTAAGCATCAGAACACCTATGTGTGTGGCCATCTCATTCACACTATCCTCCCTCCTGCTCATTACACAGACGGTGACTTGTTCTCCTTACAAGTTCAAGCATTGTGTCCTAAGTTCCGATGGCTAAGCACATCAGAACACCTGAGTGTGTGGCCATCTCACTCACACTATCCTCCCTCCTGCTCATCACACAGACTGAACTATTCTCCTTAGAAGGTCAGTCTATGTCTCCTAAGCTCTGATGGCTAAGCACATCAGAACAATGATGTGTGTGTGGCCATCTCACTCACACTATCCTCTCTCCTGCTTATCACACAGACTGTGACCTGTTCTCCTTACAAGGTCAGTCTATGTTTCCTAAACGGCGATGATAAGCATATCAGAACACCTATGTTTGTGGCCCATCTCCCTCACACTATCCTCCCTCCTGCTCATCACACACACTGTGACCTGTTCTCCTTACAAGGTCAGTCTATGTCTCCTAAACTCTGATGGCTAAGCACATCAGAACAACTATGTGTGTGTGGCCATCTCACTCACAGTATCCTCTCTCCTGCTTATCACACAGACTGTGACCTGTTCTCCTTACAAGGTCAGTCTATGTTTCCTAAACGGCGATGCTAAGCATATCAGAACACCTATGTTTGTGGCCCATCTCACTCACACTATACTCCCTCCTGCTCATCACACACACTGTGACCTGTTCTCCTTACAAGGTCAGTCTATGTGTGCTAAGCTACGATGGCTAAACACATCAGAACACCTATGTGTGTGGCCATCTCACTCACACTATCCTCCCTTCTGCTCATCACACAGACTGTGACCTGTTCTCCTTACAAGGTCAGTCTATGTCTCCTAAGCTCTGATCGCTGAGCATATCAGAACACCTATGTATGTGGCCATCTCACTCACACTATCCTCTCTCCTGCTTATCACACAGACTGTGACCTGTTCTCCTTACAAGGTCAGTCTACGTTTCCTAAACGGCGATACTAAGCACATCAGAACACCTGTGTGTTTGGCCATCTCACTCACACTATCCCACGTCCTGCTCATCACACAGACTGAACTATTCTCCTTACAAGGTCAGTCTATGTGTCCTAAGCTACGATGCTAAGCACATCAGAACACCTATGTGTGTGGCCCATCTCACTGACACTACCCTCCCTCCTGCTCATCACACAGACTGTCCTCCTTGCAAGGTCAGTCTATGTGTCCTGCTTATCACACTGACTGTGAACTGTTCTCCTTACAAGGTCAATCAATGTGTCCTAAGCTATTATGTCTAAGCACATCAGAACACCTGTGTGTGTGGCCATCTCACTCACACTATCCTCCCTCCTGTTTATCACACAGACTGTGACCTGTTCATATTACAATGTCAGTCTATGTGTCCTAAGATCCGATGGCTGAGCACATCAGAACACCTATGTGTGTGGCCATCTCACTCACACTATCCTCCCTCCTGCTCATCACACAGACTGTGACTTGTTCTCCTTACAAGGTCAGTCTATGTGTCCTAAGCTACGATGGCTAAGCACATCAGAATACCTATGTGTGTGGCCCATCTCACTGACACTACCCTCCCTCCTGCTCATCACACAGACTGTCCTCCTTACAAGGTCAGTCTATGTGTCCTGCTTATCATACTGACTGTGACCTGTTCTCCTTCCAAGGTCAATCTATGTGTGCTAAGCTATTATGTCTAAGCATCAGAACACCTATGTGTGTGGCCATCTCATTCACACTATCCTCCCTCCTGCTCATTACACAGACGGTGACTTGTTCTCCTTACAAGTTCAAGCATTGTGTCCTAAGTTCCGATGGCTAAGCACATCAGAACACCTGAGTGTGTGGCCATCTCACTCACACTATCCTCCCTCCTGCTCATCACACAGACTGTGACCTGTTCTCCTTACAAGGTCAGTCTATGTTTCCTAAACGGCGATGCTAAGCATATCAGAACACCTATGTTTGTGGCCCATCTCCCTCACACTATCCTCCCTCCTGCTCATCACACACACTGTGACCTGTTCTCCTTACAAGGTCAGTCTATGTCTCCTAAGCTCTGATCGCTGAGCATATCAGAACACCTATGTGTGTTGCCCATCTCACTCACACTATCCTCCCTCCTGCTCATCACACAGACTGTGACCTGTTCTCCTTACAAGGTCAGTCTATGTGTCCTGAGATCCGATGGCTAAGAACATCAAAACACCTGTGTGTGTGTGGCCATCTCACTCACACTATCCTACCTCCTGCTCATCACACATACTGTGACCTGTTCTCCTTACAAGGTCAGTCTATCTGTCCTAAGCTATGATGGCTAAGCATATCAGAACACCTGTGTGTGTGGCCATTTCATTCTCACTATCCTACCTCCTGCTCATCGCAAACACTGTGACCTGTTCTCCTTACAAGGTCAGTCTATGTGTCCTAAGCTACGGTGGCTAAGCATATCAGAACACCTGTGTGTGTGGCCATCTCACTCACACTATCCTCCCTCCTGCTCATCACACACACTGTGACCTGTTATCCGTACAAGATCAGTCTATGTGTCCTAAGCTACGATGGCTGAGCACATCAGAACACCTGTGTGTGTGGCCCATCTCACTCACACTATCCTCTCTCCTGCTCATCACACAGACTGTGACCTGTTCTCCTTACAAGTTCAAGCATTGTGTCCTAAGCTCCAATGGCTAAGCACATCAGAACAACTGTGTGTGTGGCCATCTCACTCACACTATCGTCCCTTCTGCTCATCACAGAGACTGAACTATTCTCCTTACAAGGTCAGTCTATGTGTCCTAAGCTACGATGCTAAGCACATCAGAACACCTATGTGTGTGGCCATCTCACTCACACTATCCTCACTCCTGCTCATCACGCAGACTGTGACCTGTTCTCCTTACAATGTCAGTCTATGTGACATAAGCTACTATGGCTAAGCACATCAGAACACCTATGTGTGTGGCCCAGAGGGGCAAATTGATTTAACAGAACTTTGCACTCCTCACACTATCCTCCGTCCTTCTTATCACACAGACTGTGACCTGTTCTCCTTACAAGGTCAGTCTATGGGCCTCATTACACGGAAGGCGGTGAACCATGGCGCTATTAGTGCCATGGTTCATGCTGGTAAAATACCGGGACCGCCCTGGAAGAAAGGGGAATTACTGCCTAATTCCGAGGTCGGGAAGGCGGTAATTCCGCCTTCTTCCATTGCCCTTCCCCATTCCCATTTTTGCCCCATAGGGCTCTAGGGGAATGAGGAAGGCGCTAATTACGGCACCGTAAATTACGGTGTCTTAATTAGCTCCAAGGTCCCTTTGCGGGTTGGATTTTAACGCCTGCAAAAAGCATGCGTTAAAGTCTCCAACCCGCTAAGGGACTTCGTATGAAGGGCGGTAAGGGTTAACGGTCACCGTTACCATTAACGGTAACCATTAACCCTTACCGCCGTCCGTGTAATGAGGACCTATGTGTCCTAAGCGCCTACGCTAAGCATATCAGAACACCTATGTGTGTGCTCAACTAACTCAAACTATCCTCCCTCCTCCTTATCACACAGACTGTGACCTGTTCTCCTTACAAGGTCACTCTATGTGTCCTGCTTATCACACTGACTGTGAACTGTTCTCCTTACAAGGTCAATCAATGTGTCCTAAGCTATTATGTCTAAGCACATCAGAACACCTGTGTGTGTGGCCATCTCACTCACACTGTCCTCCCTCCTGTTTATCACACAGACTGTGACCTGTTCATATTACAATGTCAGTCTATGTGTCCTAAGATCCGATGGCTGAGCACATCAGAACACCTATGTGTGTGGCCATCTCACTCACACTATCCTCCCTCCTGCTCATCACACAGACTGTGACTTGTTCTCCTTACAAGTTCAAGCATTGTGTCCTAAGATCCGATGGCTGAGCACATCAGAACACCTGTGTGTTTGGCCATCTCACTCACACTATCCCACGTCCTGCTCATCACACAGACTGAACTATTCTCCTTACGAGGTCAGTCTATGTGTCCTAAGCTTCGATGCTAAGCACATCAGAACACCTATGTGTGTGGCCCATCTCACTGACACTACCCTCCCTCCTGCTCATCACACAGACTGTCCTCCTTACAAGGTCAGTCTATGTGTCCTACTTATCACACTGACTGTGACCTGTTCTCATTACAAGGTCAATCTATGTGTGCTAAGCTATTATCTCTAAGCATCAGAACACCTATGTGTGTGGCCATCTCACTCACACTATCCTCCCTCCTGCTTATCACACAGACTGTGACCTGTTCATATTACAATGTCAGTCTATGTGTACTAAGCTCCGATGGCTGAGCACATCAGAACACCTATGTGTGTGGCCATCTCACTCACACTATCCTCCCTTCTGCTCCTCACACAGACTGTGACCTGTTCTCCTTACAAGGTCAGTCTATGTCTCCTAAACTCTGATGGCTAAGCACATCAGAACAACGATGTGTGTGTGGCCATCTCACTCACAGTATCCTCTCTCCTGCTTATCACACACACTGTGACCTGTTCATATTACAATGTCAGTCTATGTGTCCTAAGATCCGATGGCTGAGCACATCAGAACACCTGTGTGTGTGGCCATCTCACTCACACTATCCTCCCTCCTGCTCATCACACAGACTGAACTATTCTCCTTACAAGGTCAGTCTATGTGTCCTAATCTACGATGGCTATGCACATCAGAACACCTATGTGTGTGGTCATCTCACTCACACTATCATCCCTCCTGCTCATCACACAGACTGTGACCTGTTCTCCTTACAAGGTCAGTCTATGTGTCCTAATCTACGATGGCTATGCACATCAGAACACCTATGTGTGTGGCCAACTCACTCACACTATCCTCCGTCCTGCTTATTACACAGACTGTGACCTGTTCTCCTTACAAGGTCAGTCTATGTGTCCTAAGCTACGATGGCTAAGCACATCAGAATACCTATGTGTGTGGCCCATCTCACTGACACTACCCTCCCTCCTGCTCATCACACAGACTGTCCTCCTTACAAGGTCAGTCTATGTGTCCTGCTTATCACACTGACTGTAACCTGTTCTCCTTCCAAGGTCAATCTATGTGTGCTAAGCTATTATGTCTAAGCATCAGAACACCTATGTGTGTGGCCATCTCATTCACACTATCCTCCCACCTGCTCATTACACAGACGGTGACTTGTTCTCCTTACAAGTTCAAGCATTGTGTCCTAAGTTCCGATGGCTAAGCACATCAGAACACCTGAGTGTGTGGCCATCTCACTCACACTATCCTCCCTCCTGCTCATCACACAGACTGAACTATTCTCCTTAGAAGGTCAGTCTACGTCTCCTAAGCTCTGATGGCTAAGCACATCAGAACAATGATGTGTGTGTGGCCATCTCACTCACACTATCCTCTCTCCTGCTTATCACACAGACTGTGACCTGTTCTCCTTACAAGGTCAGTCTATGTTTCCTAAATGGCGATGCTAAGCATATCAGAACACCTATGTTTGTGGCCCATCTCCCTCACACTATCCTCCCTCCTGCTCATCACACACACTGTGACCTGTTCTCCTTACAAGGTCAGTCTATGTCTCCTAAGCTCTGATCGATGAGCATATCAGAACACCTATGTGTGTTGCCCATCTCACTCACACTATCCTCCCTCCTGCTCATCACACAGACTGTGACCTGTTCTCCTTACAAGGTCAGTCTATGTGTCCTGAGATCCGATGGCTAAGAACATCAAAACACCTGTGTGTGTGTGGCCATCTCACTCACACTATCCTACCTCCTGCTCATCACACAGACTGTGACCTGTTCTCCTTACAATGTCAGTCTATGTGACCTAAGCTACTATGGCTAAGCACATCAGAACACCTATGTGTGTGGCCCAGAGGGGCACATTGATTTAACAGAACTTTGCACTCCTCACACTATCCTCCGTCCTTCTTATCACACAGACTGTGACCTGTTCTCCTTACAAGGTCAGTCTATGGGCCTCATTACACGGAAGGCGGTGAACCATGGCGCTATTAGTGCCATGGTTCATGCTGGTAAAATACCGGGACCGCCCTGGAAGAAAGGGGAATTACTGCCTAATTCCGAGGTCGGGAAGGCGGTAATTCTGCCTTCTTCCATTGCCCTTCCCCATTCCCATTTTTGCCCCATAGGGCTCTATGGGAATGAGGAAGGCGCTAATTACGGCACCGTAAATTACGGTGTCTTAATTAGCTCCAAGGTCCCTTTGCGGGTTGGATTTTAACGCCTGCAAAAAGCATGCGTTAAAGTCTCCAACCCGCTAAGGGACTTCGTATGAAGGGCGGTAAGGGTTAACAGTCACCGTTACCATTAACGGTGACCGTTAACCCTTACCGCCGTCCGTGTAATGAGGACCTATGTGTCCTAAGCACCTACGCTAAGCATATCAGAACACCTATGTGTGTGCTCAACTCACTCAAACTATCCTCCCTCCTCCTTATCACACAGACTGTGACCTGTTCTCCTTACAAGGTCACTCTATGTGTCCTGCTTATCACACTGACTGTGAACTGTTCTCCTTACAAGGTCAATCAATGTGTCCTAAGCTATTATGTCTAAGCACATCAGAACACCTGTGTGTGTGGCCATCTCACTCACACTATCCTCCCTCCTGTTTATCACACAGACTGTGACCTGTTCATATTACAATGTCAGTCTATGTGTCCTAAGATCCGATGGCTGAGCACATCAGAACACCTATGTGTGTGGCCATCTCACTCACACTATCCTCCCTCCTGCTCATCACACAGACTGTGACTTGTTCTCCTTACAAGTTTAAGCATTGTGTCCTAAGATCCGATGGCTGAGCACATCAGAACACCTGTGTGTTTGGCCATCTCACTCACACTATCCCACGTCCTGCTCATCACACAGACTGAACTATTCTCCTTACAAGGTCAGTCTATGTGTCCTAAGCTACGATGCTAAGCACATCAGAACACCTATGTGTGTGGCCCATCTCACTGACACTACCCTCCCTCCTGCTCATCACACAGACTGTCCTCCTTACAAGGTCAGTCTATGTGTCCTACTTATCACACTGACTGTGACCTGTTCTCATTACAAGGTCAATCTATGTGTGCTAAGATATTATCTCTAAGCATCAGAACACCTATGTGTGTGGCCATCTCACTCACACTATCCTCCCTCCTGCTTATCACACAGACTGTGACCTGTTCATATTACAATGTCAGTCTATGTGTACTAAGCTCCGATGGCTGAGCACATCAGAACACCTATGTGTGTGGCCATCTCACTCACACTATCCTCCCTTCTGCTCCTCACACAGACTGTGACCTGTTCTCCTTACAAGGTCAGTCTATGTCTCCTAAACTCTGATGGCTAAGCACATCAGAACAACTATGTGTGTGTGGCCATCTCACTCACAGTATCCTCTCTCCTGCTTATCACACAGACTGTGACCTGTTCTCCTTACAAGGTCAGTCTATGTTTCCTAAACGGCGATGCTAAGCATATCAGAACACCTATGTTTGTGGCCCATCTCACTCACACTATACTCCCTCCTGCTCATCACACACACTGTGACCTGTTCTCCTTACAAGGTCAGTCTATGTGTGCTAAGCTACGATGGCTAAACACATCAGAACACCTATGTGTGTGGCCATCTCACTCACACTATCCTCCCTTCTGCTCATCACACAGACTGTGACCTGTTCTCCTTACAAGGTCAGTCTATGTCTCCTAAGCTCTGATCGCTGAGCATATCAGAACACCTATGTATGTGGCCATCTCACTCACACTATCCTCTCTCCTGCTTATCACACAGACTGTGACCTGTTCTCCTTACAAGGTCAGTCTACGTTTCCTAAACGGCGATACTAAGCACATCAGAACACCTGTGTGTTTGGCCATCTCACTCACACTATCCCACGTCCTGCTCATCACACAGACTGAACTATTGTCCTTACAAGGTCAGTCTATGTGTCCTAAGCTACGATGCTAAGCACATCAGAACACCTATGTGTGTGGCCCATCTCACTGACACTACCCTCCCTCCTGCTCATCACACAGACTGTCCTCCTTGCAAGGTCAGTCTATGTGTCCTGCTTATCACACTGACTGTGAACTGTTCTCCTTACAAGGTCAATCAATGTGTCCTAAGCTATTATGTCTAAGCACATCAGAACACCTGTGTGTGTGGCCATCTCACTCACACTATCCTCCCTCCTGTTTATCACACAGACTGTGACCTGTTCATATTACAATGTCAGTCTATGTGTCCTAAGATCCGATGGCTGAGCACATCAGAACACCTATGTGTGTGGCCATCTCACTCACACTATCCTCCCTCCTGCTCATCACACAGACTGTGACTTGTTCTCCTTACAAGGTCAGTCTATGTGTCCTAAGCTACGATAGCTAAGCACATCAGAATACCTATGTGTGTGGCCCATCTCACTGACACTACCCTCCCTCCTGCTCATCACACAGACTGTCCTCCTTACAAGGTCAGTCTATGTGTCCTGCTTATCACACTGACTGTGACCTGTTCTCCTTCCAAGGTCAATCTATGTGTGCTAAGCTATTATGTCTAAGCATCAGAACACCTATGTGTGTGGCCATCTCATTCACACTATCCTCCCTCCTGCTCATTACACAGACGGTGACTTGTTCTCCTTACAAGTTCAAGCATTGTGTCCTAAGTTCCGATGGCTAAGCACATCAGAACACCTGAGTGTGTGGCCATCTCACTCACACTATCCTCCCTCCTGCTCATCACACAGACTGTGACCTGTTCTCCTTACAAGGTCAGTCTATGTTTCCTAAACGGCGATGCTAAGCATATCAGAACACCTATGTTTGTGGCCCATCTCCCTCACACTATCCTCCCTCCTGCTCATCACACACACTGTGACCTGTTCTCCTTACAAGGTCAGTCTATGTCTCCTAAGCTCTGATCGCTGAGCATATCAGAACACCTATGTGTGTTGCCCATCTCACTCACACTATCCTCCCTCCTGCTCATCACACAGACTGTGACCTGTTCTCCTTACAAGGTCAGTCTATGTGTCCTAAGCTACGGTGGCTAAGCATATCAGAACACCTGTGTGTGTGGCCATCTCACTCACACTATCCTCCCTCCTGCTCATCACACACACTGTGACCTGTTATCCGTACAAGATCAGTCTATGTGTCCTAAGCTACGATGGCTGAGCACATCAGAACACCTGTGTGTGTGGCCCATCTCACTCACACTATCCTCTCTCCTGCTCATCACACAGACTGTGACCTGTTCTCCTTACAAGTTCAAGCATTGTGTCCTAAGCTCCAATGGCTAAGCACATCAGAACAACTGTGTGTGTGGCCATCTCACTCACACTATCGTCCCTTCTGCTCATCACAGAGACTGAACTATTCTCCTTACAAGGTCAGTCTATGTGTCCTAAGCTACGATGCTAAGCACATCAGAACACCTATGTGTGTGGCCATCTCACTCACACTATCCTCACTCCTGCTCATCACGCAGACTGTGACCTGTTCTCCTTACAATGTCAGTCTATGTGACATAAGCTACTATGGCTAAGCACATCAGAACACCTATGTGTGTGGCCCAGAGGGGCAAATTGATTTAACAGAACTTTGCACTCCTCACACTATCCTCCGTCCTTCTTATCACACAGACTGTGACCTGTTCTCCTTACAAGGTCAGTCTATGGGCCTCATTACACGGAAGGCGGTGAACCATGGCGCTATTAGTGCCATGGTTCATGCTGGTAAAATACCGGGACCGCCCTGGAAGAAAGGGGAATTACTGCCTAATTCCGAGGTCGGGAAGGCGGTAATTCCGCCTTCTTCCATTGCCCTTCCCCATTCCCATTTTTGCCCCATAGGGCTCTATGGGAATGAGGAAGGCGCTAATTACGGCACCGTAAATTACGGTGTCTTAATTAGCTCCAAGGTCCCTTTGCGGGTTGGATTTTAACGCCTGCAAAAAGCATGTGTTAAAGTCTCCAACCCGCTAAGGGACTTCGTATGAAGGGCGGTAAGGGTTAACGGTCACCGTTACCATTAACGGTAACCATTAACCCTTACCGCCGTCCGTGTAATGAGGACCTATGTGTCCTAAGCGCCTACGCTAAGCATATCAGAACACCTATGTGTGTGCTCAACTAACTCAAACTATCCTCCCTCCTCCTTATCACACAGACTGTGACCTGTTCTCCTTACAAGGTCACTCTATGTGTCCTGCTTATCACACTGACTGTGAACTGTTCTCCTTACAAGGTCAATCAATGTGTCCTAAGCTATTATGTCTAAGCACATCAGAACACCTGTGTGTGTGGCCATCTCACTCACACTGTCCTCCCTCCTGTTTATCACACAGACTGTGACCTGTTCATATTAAAATGTCAGTCTATGTGTCCTAAGATCCGATGGCTGAGCACATCAGAACACCTATGTGTGTGGCCATCTCACTCACACTATCCTCCCTCCTGCTCATCACACAGACTGTGACTTGTTCTCCTTACAAGTTCAAGCATTGTGTCCTAAGATCCGATGGCTGAGCACATCAGAACACCTGTGTGTTTGGCCATCTCACTCACACTATCCCACGTCCTGCTCATCACACAGACTGAACTATTCTCCTTACGAGGTCAGTCTATGTGTCCTAAGCTACGATGCTAAGCACATCAGAACACCTATGTGTGTGGCCCATCTCACTGACACTACCCTCCCTCCTGCTCATCACACAGACTGTCCTCCTTACAAGGTCAGTCTATGTGTCCTACTTATCACACTGACTGTGACCTGTTCTCATTACAATGTCAATCTATGTGTGCTAAGCTATTATCTCTAAGCATCAGAACACCTATGTGTGTGGCCATCTCACTCACACTATCCTCCCTCCTGCTTATCACACAGACTGTGACCTGTTCATATTACAATGTCAGTCTATGTGTACTAAGCACCGATGGCTGAGCACATCAGAACACCTATGTGTGTGGCCATCTCACTCACACTATCCTCCCTTCTGCTCCTCACACAGACTGTGACCTGTTCTCCTTACAAGGTCAGTCTATGTCTCCTAAACTCTGATGGCTAAGCACATCAGAACAACGATGTGTGTGTGGCCATCTCACTCACAGTATCCTCTCTCCTGCTTATCACACACACTGTGACCTGTTCTCCTTACAAGGTCAGTCTATGTTTCCTAAACGGCGATGCTAAGCATATCAGAACACCTATGTTTGTGGCCCATCTCACTCACACTAGACTCCCTCCTGCTCATCACACACACTGTGACCTGTTCTCCTTACAAGGTCAGTCTATGTGTGCTAAGCTACGATGGCTAAACACATCAGAACACCTATGTGTGTGGCCATCTCACTCACACTAGCCTCCCTTCTGCTCATCACACAGACTGTGACCTGTTCTCCTTACAAGGTCAGTCTATGTCTCCTAAGCTCTGATCGCTGAGCATATCAGAACACCTATGTATGTGGCCATCTCACTCACACTATCCTCTCTCCTGCTTATCACACAGACTGTGACCTGTTCTCCTTACAAGGTCAGTCTACGTTTCCTAAACGGCGATACTAAGCACATCAGAACACCTGTGTGTATGGCCATCTCACTCACACTATCCCACGTCCTGCTCATCACACAGACTGAACTATTCTCCTTACAAGGTCAGTCTATGTGTCCTAAGCTACGATGCTAAACACATCAGAACACCTATGTGTGTGGCCCATCTCACTGACACTACCCTCCCTCCTGCTCATCACACAGACTGTCCTCCTTACAAGGTCAGTCTATGTGTCCTGCTTATCACACTGACTGTGAACTGGTCTCCTTACAAGGTCAATGTGTCCTAAGCTATTATGTCTAAGCACATCAGAACACCTGTGTGTGTGGCCATCTCACTCACACTATCCTCCCTCCTGTTTATCACACAGACTGTGACCTGTTCATATTACAATGTCAGTCTATGTGTCCTAAGATCCGATGGCTGAGCACATCAGAACACCTATGTGTGTGGCCATCTCACTCACACTATCCTCCCTCCTGCTCATCACACAGACTGTGACTTGTTCTCCTTACAAGGTCAGTCTATGTGTCCTAAGCTACGATGGCTAAGCACATCAGAATACCTATGTGTGTGGCCCATCTCACTGACACTACCTTCCCTCCTGCTCATCACACAGACTGTCCTCCTTACAAGGTCAGTCTATGTGTCCTGCTTATCACACTGACTGTGACCTGTTCTCCTTCCAAGGTCAATCTATGTGTGCTCAGCTATTATGTCTAAATATCAGAACACCTATGTGTGTGGCCATCTCATTCACACTATCCTCCCTCCTGCTCATTACACAGACGGTGACTTGTTCTCCTTACAAGTTCAAGCATTGTGTCCTAAGTTCCGATGGCTAAGCACATCAGAACACCTGAGTGTGTGGCCATCTCACTCACACTATCCTCCCTCCTGCTCATCACACAGACTGAACTATTCTCCTTAGAAGGTCAGTCTATGTCTCCTAAGCTCTGATGGCTAAGCACATCAGAACAATGATGTGTGTGTGGCCATCTCACTCACACTATCCTCTCTCCTGCTTATCACACAGACTGTGACCTGTTCTCCTTACAAGGTCAGTCTATGTTTCCTAAACGGCGATGCTAAGCATATCAGAACACCTATGTTTGTGGCCCATCTCCCTCACACTATCCTCCCTCCTGCTCATCACACACACTGTGACCTGTTCTCCTTACAAGGTCAGTCTATGTCTCCTAAGCTCTGATCGCTGAGCATATCAGAACACCTATGTGTGTTGCCCATCTCACTCACACTATCCTCCCTCCTGCTCATCACACAGACTGTGACCTGTTCTCCTTACAAGGTCAGTCTATGTGTCCTGAGATCCGATGGCTAAGAACATCAAAACACCTGTGTGTGTGTGGCCATCTCACTCACACTATCCTACCTCCTGCTCATCACACATACTGTGACCTGTTCTCCTTACAAGGTCAGTCTATCTGTCCTAAGCTATGATGGCTAAGCATATCAGAACACCTGTGTGTGTGGCCATTTCATTCTCACTATCCTACCTCCTGCTCATCGCAAACACTGTGACCTGTTCTCCTTACAAGGTCAGTCTATGTGTCCTAAGCTACGGTGGCTAAGCAAATCAGAACACCTGTGTGTGTGGCCATCTCACTCACACTATCCTCCCTCCTGCTCATCACACACACTGTGACCTGTTCTCCGTACAAGATCAGTCTATGTGTCCTAAGCTACGATGGCTGAGCACATCAGAACACCTGTGTGTGTGGCCCATCTCACTCACACTATCCTCTCTCCTGCTCATCACACAGACTGTGACCTGTTCTCCTTACAAGTTCAAGCATTGTGTCCTAAGCTCCAATGGCTAAGCACATCAGAACAACTGTGTGTGTGGCCATCTCACTCACACTATCGTCCCTTCTGCTCATCACAGAGACTGAACTATTCTCCTTACAAGGTCAGTCTATGTGTCCTAAGCTACGATGCTAAGCACATCAGAACACCTATGTGTGTGGCCATCTCACTCACACTATCCTCACTCCTGCTCATCACACAGACTGTGACCTGTTCTCCTTACAATGTCAGTCTATGTGACCTAAGCTACTAGGGCTAAGCACATCAGAACACCTATGTGTGTGGCCCAGAGGGGCAAATTGATTTAACAGAACTTTGCACTCCTCACACTATCCTCCGTCCTTCTTATCACACAGACTGTGACCTGTTCTCCTTACAAGGTCAGTCTATGGGCCTCATTACACGGAAGGCGGTGAACCATGGCGCTATTAGTGCCATGGTTCATGCTGGTAAAATACCGGGACCGCCCTGGAAGAAAGGGGAATTACTGCCTAATTCCGAGGTCGGGAAGGCGGTAATTCCGCCTTCTTCCATTGCCCTTCCCCATTCCCATTTTTGCCCCATAGGGCTCTATGGGAATGAGGAAGGCACTAATTATGGCACCGTAAATTACGGTGTCTTAATTAGCTCCAAGGTCCCTTTGCGGGTTGGATTTTAACGCCTGCAAAAAGCATGCGTTAAAGTCTCCAACCCGCTAAGGGACTTCGTATGAAGGGCGGTAAGGGTTAACGGTCACCGTTACCATTAACGGTGACCGTTAATCCTTACCGCCGTCCGTGTAATGAGGACTTATGTGTCCTAAGCGCCTACGCTAAGCATATCAGAACACCTATGTGTGTGCTCAACTCACTCAAACTATCCTCCCTCCTCCTTATCACACAGACTGTGACCTGTTCTCCTTACAAGGTCACTCTATGTGTCCTGCTTATCACACTGACTGTGAACTGTTCTCCTTACAAGGTCAATCAATGTGTCCTAAGCTATTATGTCTAAGCACATCAGAACACCTGTGTGTGTGGCCATCTCACTCACACTATCCTCCCTCCTGTTTATCACACAGACTGTGACCTGTTCATATTACAATGTCAGTCTATGTGTCCTAAGATCCGATGGCTGAGCACATCAGAACACCTATGTGTGTGGCCATCTCACTCACACTATCCTCCCTCCTGCTCATCACACAGACTGTGACTTGTTCTCCTTACAAGTTCAAGCATTGTGTCCTAAGATCCGATGGCTGAGCACATCAGAACACCTGTGTGTTTGGCCATCTCACTCACACTATCCCACGTCCTGCTCATCACACAGACTGAACTATTCTCCTTACAAGGTCAGTCTATGTGTCCTAAGCTACGATGCTAAGCACATCAGAACACCTATGCGTGTGGCCCATCTCACTGACACTACCCTCCCTCCTGCTCATCACACAGAATGTCCTCCTTACAAGGTCAGTCTATGTGTCCTACTTATCACACTGACTGTGACCTGTTCTCATTACAAGGTCAATCTATGTGTGCTAAGCTATTATCTCTAAGCATCAGAACACCTATGTGTGTGGCCATCTCACTCACACTATCCTCCCTCCTGCTTACCACACAGACTGTGACCTGTTCATATTACAATGTCAGTCTATGTGTACTAAGCTCCGATGGCTGAGCACATCAGAACACCTATGTGTGTGGCCATCTCACTCACACTATCCTCCCTTCTGCTCCTCACACAGACTGTGACCTGTTCTCCTTACAAGGTCAGTCTATGTCTCCTAAACTCTGATGGCTAAGCACATCAGAACAACGATCTGTGTGTGGCCATCTCACTCACAGTATCCTCTCTCCTGCTTATCACACACACTGTGACCTGTTCTCGTTACAAGGTCAGTCTATGTTTCCTAAACGGCGATGCTAAGCATATCAGAACACCTATGTTTGTGGCCCATCTCACTCACACTATACTCCCTCCTGCTCATCACACACACTGTGACCTGTTCTCCTTACAAGGTCAGTCTATGTGTGCTAAGCTACGATGGTTAAACACATCAGAACACCTATGTGTGTGGCCATCTCACTCACACTATCCTCCCTTCTGCTCATCACACAGACTGTGACCTGTTCTCCTTACAAGGTCAGTCTATGTCTCCTAAACTCTGATCGCTGAGCATATCAGAACACCTATGTATGTGGCCATCTCACTCACACTATCCTCTCTCCTGCTTATCACACAGACTGTGACCTGTTCTCCTTACAAGGTCAGTCTACGTTTCCTAAACGGCGATACTAAGCACATCAGAACACCTGTGAGTTTGGCCATCTCACTCACACTATCCCACGTCCTGCTCATCACACAGACTGAACTATTCTCCTTACAAGGTCAGTCTATCTGTCCTAAGCTACGATGCTAAGCACATCAGAACACCTATGTGTGTGGCCCATCTCACTGACACTACCCTCCCTCCTGCTCATCACACAGACTGTCCTCCTTACAAGGTCAGTCTATGTGTCCTGCTTATCACACTGACTGTGAACTGTTCTCCTTACAAGGTCAATCAATGTGTCCTAAGCTATTATGTCTAAGCAAATCAGAACACCTGTGTGTGTGGCCATCTCACTCACACTATCCTCCCTCCTGTTTATCACACAGACTGTGACTTGTTCTCCTTACAAGGTCAGTCTATGTGTCCTAAGCTACGATGGCTAAGCACATCAGAATACCTATGTGTGTGGCCCATCTCACTGACACTACCCTCCCTCCTGCTCATCACACAGACTGTCCTCCTTACAAGGTCAGTCTATGTGTCCTGCTTATCACACTGACTGTGACCTGTTCTCCTTCCAAGGTCAATCTATGTGTGCTAAGCTATTATGTCTAAGCATCAGAACACCTATGTGTGTGGCCATCTCATTCACACTATCCTCCCTCCTGCTCATTACACAGACGGTTACTTGTTCTCCTTACAAGTTCAAGCATTGTGTCCTAAGTTCCGATGGCTAAGCACATCAGAACACCTGAGTGTGTGGCCATCTCACTCACACTATCCTCCCTCCTGCTCATCACACAGACTGAACTATTCTCCTTAGAAGGTCAGTCTATGTCTCCTAAGCTCTGATGGCTAAGCACATCAGAACAATGATGTGTGTGTGGCCATCTCACTCACACTATCCTCTCTCCTGCTTATCACACAGACTGTGACCTGTTCTCCTTACAAGGTCAGTCTATGTCTCCTAAGCTCTGATCGCTGAGCATATCAGAACACCTATGTGTGTTGCCCATCTCACTCACACTATCCTCCCTCCTGCTCATCACACAGACTGTGACCTGTTCTCCTTACAAGGTCAGTCTATGTGTCCTGAGATCCGATGGCTAAGAACATCAAAACACCTGTGTGTGTGTGGCCATCTCACTCACACTATCCTACCTCCTGCTCATCACACATACTGTGACCTGTTCTCCTTACAAGGTCAGTCTATCTGTCCTAAGCTATGATGGCTAAGCATATCAGAACACCTGTGTGTGTGGCCATTTCATTCTCACTATCCTACCTCCTGCTCATCGCAAACACTGTGACCTGTTCTCCTTACAAGGTCAGTCTATGTGTCCTAAGCTACGGTGGCTAAGCATATCAGAACACCTGTGTGTGTGGCCATCTCACTCACACTATCCTCCCTCCTGCTCATCACACACACTGTGACCTGTTCTCCGTACAAGATCAGTCTATGTGTCCTAAGCTACGATGGCTGAGCACATCAGAACACCTGTGTGTGTGGCCCATCTCACTCACACTATCCTCTCTCCTGCTCATCACACAGACTGTGACCTGTTCTCCTTACAAGTTCAAGCATTGTGTCCTAAGCTCCAATGGCTAAGCACATCAGAACAACTGTGTGTGTGGCCATCTCACTCACACTATCGTCCCTTCTGCTCATCACAGAGACTGAACTATTCTCCTTACAAGGTCAGTCTATGTGTCCTAAGCTACGATGCTAAGCACATCAGAACACCTATGTGTGTGGCCATCTCACTCACACTATCCTCACTCCTGCTCATCACACAGACTGTGACCTGTTCTCCTTACAATGTCAGTCTATGTGACCTAAGCTACTAGGGCTAAGCACATCAGAACACCTATGTGTGTGGCCCAGAGGGGCAAATTGATTTAACAGAACTTTGCACTCCTCACACTATCCTCCGTCCTTCTTATCACACAGACTGTGACCTGTTCTCCTTACAAGGTCAGTCTATGGGCCTCATTACACGGAAGGCGGTGAACCATGGCGCTATTAGTGCCATGGTTCATGCTGGTAAAATACCGGGACCGCCCTGGAAGAAAGGGGAATTACTGCCTAATTCCGAGGTCGGGAAGGCGGTAATTCCGCCTTCTTCCATTGCCCTTCCCCATTCCCATTTTTGCCCCATAGGGCTCTATGGGAATGAGGAAGGCACTAATTACGGCACCGTAAATTACGGTGTCTTAATTAGCTCCAAGGTCCCTTTGCGGGTTGGATTTTAACGCCTGCAAAAAGCATGCGTTAAAGTCTCCAACCCGCTAAGGGACTTCGTATGAAGGGCGGTAAGGGTTAACGGTCACCGTTACCATTAACGGTGACCGTTAATCCTTACCGCCGTCCGTGTAATGAGGACTTATGTGTCCTAAGCGCCTACGCTAAGCATATCAGAACACCTATGTGTGTGCTCAACTCACTCAAACTATCCTCCCTCCTCCTTATCACACAGACTGTGACCTGTTCTCCTTACAAGGTCACTCTATGTGTCCTGCTTATCACACTGACTGTGAACTGTTCTCCTTACAAGGTCAATCAATGTGTCCTAAGCTATTATGTCTAAGCACATCAGAACACCTGTGTGTGTGGCCATCTCACTCACACTATCCTCCCTCCTGTTTATCACACAGACTGTGACCTGTTCATATTACAATGTCAGTCTATGTGTCCTAAGATCCGATGGCTGAGCACATCAGAACACCTATGTGTGTGGCCATCTCACTCACACTATCCTCCCTCCTGCTCATCACACAGACTGTGACTTGTTCTCCTTACAAGTTCAAGCATTGTGTCCTAAGATCCGATGGCTGAGCACATCAGAACACCTGTGTGTTTGGCCATCTCACTCACACTATCCCACGTCCTGCTCATCACACAGACTGAACTATTCTCCTTACAAGGTCAGTCTATTTGTCCTAAGCTACGATGCTAAGCACATCAGAACACCTATGCGTGTGGCCCATCTCACTGACACTACCCTCCCTCCTGCTCATCACACAGAATGTCCTCCTTACAAGGTCAGTCTATGTGTCCTACTTATCACACTGACTGTGACCTGTTCTCATTACAAGGTCAATCTATGTGTGCTAAGCTATTATCTCTAAGCATCAGAACACCTATGTGTGTGGCCATCTCACTCACACTATCCTCCCTCCTGCTTACCACACAGACTGTGACCTGTTCATATTACAATGTCAGTCTATGTGTACTAAGCTCCGATGGCTGAGCACATCAGAACACCTATGTGTGTGGCCATCTCACTCACACTATCCTCCCTTCTGCTCCTCACACAGGCTGTGACCTGTTCTCCTTACAAGGTCAGTCTATGTCTCCTAAACTCTGATGGCTAAGCACATCAGAACAACGATCTGTGTGTGGCCATCTCACTCACAGTATCCTCTCTCCTGCTTATCACACACACTGTGACCTGTTCTCGTTACAAGGTCAGTCTATGTTTCCTAAACGGCGATGCTAAGCATATCAGAACACCTATGTTTGTGGCCCATCTCACTCACACTATACTCCCTCCTGCTCATCACACACACTGTGACCTGTTCTCCTTACAAGGTCAGTCTATGTGTGCTAAGCTACGATGGCTAAACACATCAGAACACCTATGTGTGTGGCCATCTCACTCACACTATCCTCCCTTCTGCTCATCACACAGACTGTGACCTGTTCTCCTTACAAGGTCAGTCTATGTCTCCTAAACTCTGATCGCTGAGCATATCAGAACACCTATGTATGTGGCCATCTCACTCACACTATCCTCTCTCCTGCTTATCACACAGACTGTGACCTGTTCTCCTTACAAGGTCAGTCTACGTTTCCTAAACGGCGATACTAAGCACATCAGAACACCTGTGTGTTTGGCCATCTCACTCACACTATCCCACGTCCTGCTCATCACACAGACTGAACTATTCTCCTTACAAGGTCAGTCTATGTGTCCTAAGCTACGATGCTAAGCACATCAGAACACCTATGTGTGTGGCCCATCTCACTGACACTACCCTCCCTCCTGCTCATCACACAGACTGTCCTCCTTACAAGGTCAGTCTATGTGTCCTGCTTATCACACTGACTGTGACCTGTTCTCCTTCCAAGGTCAATCTATGTGTGCTAAGCTATTATGTCTAAGCATCAGAACACCTATGTGTGTGGCCATCTCATTCACACTATCCTCCCTCCTGCTCATTACACAGACGGTTACTTGTTCTCCTTACAAGTTCAAGCATTGTGTCCTAAGTTCCGATGGCTAAGCACATCAGAACACCTGAGTGTGTGGCCATCTCACTCACACTATCCTCCCTCCTGCTCATCACACAGACTGAACTATTCTCCTTAGAAGGTCAGTCTATGTCTCCTAAGCTCTGATGGCTAAGCACATCAGAACAATGATGTGTGTGTGGCCATCTCACTCACACTATCCTCTCTCCTGCTTATCACACAGACTGTGACCTGTTCTCCTTACAAGGTCAGTCTATGTTTCCTAAACGGCGATGCTAAGCATATCAGAACACCTATGTTTGTGGCACATCTCCCTCACACTATCCTCCCTCCTGCTCATCACACACACTGTGACCTGTTCTCCTTACAAGGTCAGTCTATGTCTCCTAAACTCTGATCGCTGAGCATATCAGAACACCTATGTGTGTTGCCCATCTCACTCACACTATCCTCCCTCCTGCTCATCACACAGACTGTGACCTGTTCTCCTTACAAGGTCAGTCTATGTGTCCTGAGATCCGATGGCTAAGAACATCAAAACACCTGTGTGTGTGTGGCCATCTCACTCACACTATCCTACCTCCTGCTCATCACACATACTGTGACCTGTTCTCCTTACAAGGTCAGTCTATCTGTCCTAAGCTATGATGGCTAAGCATATCAGAACACCTGTGTGTGTGGCCATTTCATTCTCACTATCCTACCTCCTGCTCATCGCAAACACTGTGACCTGTTCTCCTTACAAGGTCAGTCTATGTGTCCTAAGCTACGGTGGCTAAGCATATCAGAACACCTGTGTGTGTGGCCATCTCACTCACACTATCCCCCCTCCTGCTCATCACACACACTGTGACCTGTTCTCCGTACAAGATCAGTCTATGTGTCCTAAGCTACGATGGCTGAGCACATCAGAACACCTGTGTGTGTGGCCCATCTCACTCACACTATCCTCTCTCCTGCTCATCACACAGACTGTGACCTGTTCTCCTTACAAGTTCAAGCATTGTGTCCTAAGCTCCAATGGCTAAGCACATCAGAACAACTGTGTGTGTGGCCATCTCACTCACACTATCGTCCCTCCTGCTCATCACAGAGACTGAACTATTCTCCTTACAAGGTCAGTCTATGTGTCCTAAGCTACGATGCTAAGCACATCAGAACACCTATGTGTGTGGCCATCTCACTCACACTATCCTCACTCCTGCTCATCACACAGACTGTGACCTGTTCTCCTTACACTGTCAGTCTATGTGACCTAAGCTACTATGGCTAAGCACATCAGAACACCTATGTGTGTGGCCCAGAGGGGCAAATTGATTTAACAGAACTTTGCACTCCTCACACTATCCTCCGTCCTTCTTATCACACAGACTGTGACCTGTTCTCCTTACAAGGTCAGTCTATGGGCCTCATTACACGGAAGGCGGTGAACCATGGCGCTATTAGTGCCATGGTTCATGCTGGTAAAATACCGGGACCGCCCTGGAAGAAAGGGGAATTACTGCCTAATTCCGAGGTCGGGAAGGCGGTAATTCCGCCTTCTTCCATTGCCCTTCCCCATTCCCATTTTTGCCCCATAGGGCTCTATGGGAATGAGGAAGGCGCTAATTACGGCACCGTAAATTACGGTGTCTTAATTAGCTCCAAGGTCCCTTTGCGGGTTGGATTTTAACGCCTGCAAAAAGCATGCGTTAAAGTCTCCAACCCGCTAAGGGACTTCGTATGAAGGGCGGTAAGGGTTAACGGTCACCGTTACCATTAACGGTGACCGTTAACCCTTACCGCCGTCCGTGTAATGAGGACCTATGTGTCCTAAGCGCCTACGCTAAGCATATCAGAACACCTATGTGTGTGCTCAACTCACTCAAACTATCCTCCCTCCTCCTTATCACACAGACTGTGACCTGTTCTCCTTACAAGGTCACTCTATGTGTCCTGCTTATCACACTGACTGTGAACTGTTCTCCTTACAAGGTCAATCAATGTGTCCTAAGCTATTATGTCTAAGCACATCAGAACACCTGTGTGTGTGGCCATCTCACTCACACTATCCTCCCTCCTGTTTATCACACAGACTGTGACCTGTTCATATTACAATGTCAGTCTATGTGTCCTAAGATCCGATGGCTGAGCACATCAGAACACCTATGTGTGTGGCCATCTCACTCACACTATCCTCCCTCCTGCTCATCACACAGACTGTGACTTGTTCTCCTTACAAGTTCAAGCATTGTGTCCTAAGATCCGATGGCTGAGCACATCAGAACACCTGTGTGTTTGGCCATCTCACTCACACTATCCCACGTCCTGCTCATCACACAGACTGAACTATTCTCCTTACAAGGTCAGTCTATGTGTCCTAAGCTACGATGCTAAGCACATCAGAACACCTATGTGTGTGGCCCATCTCACTGACACTACCCTCCCTCCTGCTCATCACACAGACTGTCCTCCTTACAAGGTCAGTCTATGTGTCCTACTTATCACACTGATTGTGACCTGTTCTCATTACAAGGTCAATCTATGTGTGCTAAGCTATTATCTCTAAGCATCAGAACACCTATGTGTGTGGCCATCTCACTCACACTATCCTCCCTCCTGCTTATCACACAGACTGTGACCTGTTCATATTACAATGTCAGTCTATGTGTACTAAGCTCCGATGGCTGAGCACATCAGAACACCTATGTGTGTGGCCATCTCACTCACACTATCCTCCCTTCTGCTCCTCACACAGACTGTGACCTGTTCTCCTTACAAGGTCAGTCTATGTCTCCTAAACTCTGATGGCTAAGCACATCAGAACAACGATGTGTGTGTGGCCATCTCACTCACAGTATCCTCTCTCCTGCTTATCACACAGACTGTGACCTGTTCTCCTTACAAGGTCAGTCTATGTTTCCTAAACGGCGATGCTAAGCATATCAGAACACCTATGTTTGTGGCCCATCTCACTCACACTATCCTCCCTTCTGCTCATCACACAGACTGTGACCTGTTCTCCTTACAAGGTCAGTCTATGTCTCCTAAGCTCTGATCGCTGAGCATATCAGAACACCTATGTATGTGGCCATCTCACTCACACTATCCTCTCTCCTGCTTATCACACAGACTGTGACCTGTTCTCCTTACAAGGTCAGTCTACGTTTCCTAAACGGCGATACTAAGCACATCAGAACACCTGTGTGTTTGGCCATCTCACTCACACTATCCCACGTCCTGCTCATCACACAGACTGAACTATTCTCCTTACAAGTTCAGTCTATGTGTCCTAAGCTACTATGCTATGCACATCAGAACACCTATGTGTGTGGCCCATCTCACTGACACTACCCTCCCTCCTGCTCATCACACAGACTGTCCTCCTTACAAGGTCAGTCTATGTGTCCTGCTTATCACACTGACTGTGAACTGTTCTCCTTACAAGGTCAATCAATGTGTCCTAAGCTATTATGTCTAAGCACATCAGAACACCTGTGTGTGTGGCCATCTCACTCACACTATCCTCCCTCCTGTTTATCACACAGACTGTGACCTGTTCATATTACAATGTCAGTCTATGTGTCCTAAGATTCGATGGCTGAGCACATCAGAACACCTATGTGTGTGGCCATCTCACTCACACTATCCTCCCTCCTGCTCATCACACAGACTGTGACTTGTTCTCCTTACAAGTTCAAGCATTGTGTCCTAAGATCCGATGGCTGAGCACATAAGAACACCTGTGTGTTTGGCCATCTCACTCACACTATCCCACGTCCTGCTCATCACACAGACTGAACTATTCTCCTTACAAGGTCAGTCTATGTGTCCTGCTTATCACACTGACTGTGACCTGTTCATATTACAATGTCAGTCTATGTGTCCTAAGATCCGATGGCTGAGCACATCAGAACACCTATGTGTGTGGCCATCTCACTCACACTATCCTCCCTCCTGCTCATCACACAGACTGTGACTTGTTCTCCTTACAAGTTCAAGCATTGTGTCCTAAGATCCGATGGCTGAGCACATCAGAACACCTATGTGTGTGGCCATCTCACTCACACTATCCTCCCTCCTGCTCATCACACAGACTGTGACTTGTTCTCCTTACAAGGTCAGTCTATGTGTCCTAAGCTACGATGGCTAAGCACATCAGAATACCTATGTGTGTGGCCCATCTCACTGACACTACCCTCCCTCCTGCTCATCACACAGACTGTCCTCCTTACAAGGTCTGTCTATGTGTCCTGCTTATCACACTGACTGTGACCTGTTCTCCTTCCAAGGTCAATCTATGTGTGCTAAGCTATTATGTCTAAGCATCAGAACACCTATGTGTGTGGCCATCTCATTCACACTATCCTCCCTCCTGCTCATTACACAGACGGTGACTTGTTCTCCTTACAAGTTCAAGCATTGTGTCCTAAGTTCCGATGGCTAAGCACATCAGAACACCTGAGTGTGTGGCCATCTCACTCACACTATCCTCCCTCCTGCTCATCACACAGACTGAACTACTCTCCTTAGAAGGTCAGTCTATGTCTCCTAAGCTCTGATGGCTAAGCACATCAGAACAATGATGTGTGTGTGGCCATCTCACTCACACTATCCTCTCTCCTGCTTATCACACAGACTGTGACCTGTTCTCCTTACAAGGTCAGTCTATGTTTCCTAAACGGCGATGCTAAGCATATCAGAACACCTATGTTTGTGGCCCATCTCCCTCACACTATCCTCCCTCCTGCTCATCACACACACTGTGACCTGTTCTCCTTACAAGGTCAGTCTATGTCTCCTAAGCTCTGATCGCTGAGCATATCAGAACACCTATGTGTGTTGCCCATCTCACTCACACTATCCTCCCTCCTGCTCATCACACAGACTGTGACCTGTTCTCCTTACAAGGTCAGTCTATGTGTCCTGAGATCCGACGGCTAAGAACATCAAAACACCTGTGTGTGTGTGGCCATCTCACTCACACTATCCTACCTCCTGCTCATCACACATACTGTGACCTGTTCTCCTTACAAGGTCAGTCTATCTGTCCTAAGCTATGATGGCTAAGCATATCAGAACACCTGTGTGTGTGGCCATTTCATTCTCACTATCCTACCTCCTGCTCATCGCAAACACTGTGACCTGTTCTCCTTACAAGGTAAGTCTATGTGTACTAAGCTACGGTGGCTAAGCATATCAGAACACCTGTGTGTGTGGCCATCTCACTCACACTATCCTCCCTCCTGCTCATCACACACACTGTGACCTGTTCTCCGTACAAGATCAGTCTATGTGTCCTAAGCTACGATGGCTGAGCACATCAGAACACCTGTGTGTGTGGCCCATCTCACTCACACTATCCTCTCTCCTGCTCATCACACAGACTGTGACCTGTTCTCCTTACAAGTTCAAGCATTGTGTCCTAAGCTCCAATGGCTAATCACATCAGAACAACTGTGTGTGTGGCCATCTCACTCACACTATCGTCCCTCCTGCTCATCACAGAGACTGAACTATTCTCCTTACAAGGTCAGTCTATGTGTCCTAAGCTACGATGCTAAGCACATCAGAACACCTATGTGTGTGGCCATCTCACTCACACTATCCTCACTCCTGCTCATCACACAGACTGTGACCTGTTCTCCTTACAATGTCAGTCTATGTGACCTAAGCTACTATGGCTAAGCACATCAGAACACCTATGTGTGTGGCCCAGAGGGGCAAATTGATTTAACAGAACTTTGCACTCCTCACACTATCCTCCGTCCTTCTTATCACACAGACTGTGACCTGTTCTCCTTACAAGGTCAGTCTATGGGCCTCATTACACGGAAGGCGGTGAACCATGGCGCTATTAGTGCCATGGTTCATGCTGGTAAAATACCGGGACCGCCCTGGAAGAAAGGGGAATTACTGCCTAATTCCGAGGTCGGGAAGGCGGTAATTCCGCCTTCTTCCATTGCCCTTCCCCATTCCCATTTTTGCCCCATAGGGCTCTATGGGAATGAGGAAGGCGCTAATTACGGCACCGTAAATTACGGTGTCTTAATTAGCTCCAAGGTCCCTTTGCGGGTTGGATTTTAACGCCTGCAAAAAGCATGCGTTAAAGTCTCCAACCCGCTAAGGGACTTCGTATGAAGGGCGGTAAGGGTTAACGGTCACCGTTACCATTAACGGTGACCGTTAACCCTTACCGCCGTCCGTGTAATGAGGACCTATGTGTCCTAAGCGCCTACGCTAAGCATATCAGAACACCTATGTGTGTGCTCAACTCACTCAAACTATCCTCCCTCCTCCTTATCACACAGACTGTGACCTGTTCTCCTTACAAGGTCACTCTATGTGTCCTGCTTATCACACTGACTGTGAACTGTTCTCCTTACAAGGTCAATCAATGTGTCCTAAGATATTATGTCTAAGCACATCAGAACACCTGTGTGTGTGGCCATCTCACTCACACTATCCTCCCTCCTGTTTATCACACAGACTGTGACCTGTTCATATTACAATGTCAGTCTATGTGTCCTAAGATCCGATGGCTGAGCACATCAGAACACCTATGTGTGTGGCCATCTCACTCACACTATCCTCCCTCCTGCTCATCACACAGACTGTGACTTGTTCTCCTTACAAGTTCAAGCATTGTGTCCTAAGATCCGATGGCTGAGCACATCAGAACACCTGTGTGTTTGGCCATCTCACTCACACTATCCCACGTCCTGCTCATCACACAGACTGAACTATTCTCCTTACAAGGTCACTCTATGTGTCCTAAGCTATGATGCTAAGCACATCAGAACACCTATGTGTGTGGCCCATCTCACTGACACTACCCTCCCTCCTGCTCATCACACAGACTGTCCTCCTTACAAGGTCAGTCTATGTGTCCTGCTTATCACACTGACTGTGACCTGTTCTCATTACAAGGTCAATCTATGTGTGCTAAGCTATTATCTCTAAGCATCAGAACACCTATGTGTGTGGCCATCTCACTCACACTATCCTCCCTCCTGCTTATCACACAGACTGTGACCTGTTCATATTACAATGTCAGTCTATGTGTACTAAGCTCCGATGGCTGAGCACATCAGAACACCTATGTGTGTGGCCATCTCACTCACACTATCCTCCCTTCTGCTCCTCACACAGACTGTGACCTGTTCTCCTTACAAGGTCAGTCTATGTCTCCTAAACTCTGATGGCTAAGCACATCAGAACAACGATGTGTGTGTGGCCATCTCACTCACAGTATCCTCTCTCCTGCTTATCACACAGACTGTGACCTGTTCTCCTTACAAAGTCAGTCTATGTTTCCTAAACGGCGATGCTAAGCATATCAGAACACCTATGTTTGTGGCCCATCTCACTCACACTATACTCCCTCCTGCTCATCACACACACTGTGACCTGTTCTCCTTACAAGGTCAGTCTATGTGTGCTAAGCTACGATGGCTAAACACATCAGAACACCTATGTGTGTGGCCATCTCACTCACACTATCCTCCCTTCTGCTCATCACACAGACTGTGACCTGTTCTCCTTACAAGGTCAGTCTATGTCTCCTAAGCTCTGATCGCTGAGCATATCAGAACACCTATGTATGTGGCCATCTCACTCACACTATCCTCTCTCCTGCTTATCACACAGACTGTGACCTGTTCTCCTTACAAGGTCAGTCTACGTTTCCTAAACGGCGATACTAAGCACATCAGAACACCTGTGTGTTTGGCCATCTCACTCACACTATCCCACGTCCTGCTCATCACACAGACTGAACTATTCTCCTTACAAGGTCAGTCTATGTGTCCTAAACTACGATGCTAAGCACATCAGAACACCTATGTGTGTGGCCCATCTCACTGACACTACCCTCCCTCCTGCTCATCACACAGACTGTCCTCCTTACAAGGTCAGTCTATGTGTCCTGCTTATCACACTGACTGTGAACTGTTCTCCTTACAAGGTCAATCAATGTGTCCTAAGCTATTATGTCTAAGCACATCAGAACACCTGTGTGTGTGGCCATCTCACTCACACTATCCTCCCTCCTGTTTATCACACAGACTGTGACCTGTTCATATTACAATGTCAGTCTACGTGTCCTAAGATCCGATGGCTGAGCACATCAGAACACCTATGTGTGTGGCCATCTCACTCACACTATCCTCCCTCCTGCTCATCACACAGACTGTGACTTGTTCTCCTTACAAGTTCAAGCATTGTGTCCTAAGATCCAATGGCTGAGCACATCAGAACACCTATGTGTGTGGCCATCTCACTCACACTATCCTCCCTCCTGCTCATCACACAGACTGTGACTTGTTCTCCTTACAAGGTCAGTCTATGTGTCCTAAGCTACGATGGCTAAGCACATCAGAATACCTATGTGTGTGGCCCATCTCACTGACACTACCCTCCCTCCTGCTCATCACACAGACTGTCCTCCTTACAAGGTCAGTCTATGTGTCCTGCTTATCACACTGACTGTGACCTGTTCTCCTTCCAAGGTCAATCTATGTGTGCTAAGCTATTATGTCTAAGCATCAGAACACCTATGTGTGTGGCCATCTCACTCACACTATCCTCCCTCCTGCTTATCACACAGACTGTGACCTGTTCATATTACAATGTCAGTCTATGTGTACTAAGCTCCGATGGCTGAGCACATCAGAACACCTATGTGTGTGGCCATCTCACTCACACTATCCTCCCTTCTGCTCCTCACACAGACTGTGACCTGTTCTCCTTACAAGGTCAGTCTATGTCTCCTAAACTCTGATGGCTAAGCACATCAGAACAACGATGTGTGTGTGGCCATCTCACTCACAGTATCCTCTCTCCTGCTTATCACACAGACTGTGACCTGTTCTCCTTACAAGGTCAGTCTATGTTTCCTAAACAGCAATTCTAAGCATATCAGAACACCTATGTTTGTGGCCCATCTCACTCACACTATACTCCCTCCTGCTCATCACACACACTGTGACCTGTTCTCCTTACAAGGTCAGTCTATGTGTGCTAAGCTACGATGGCTAAACACATCAGAACACCTATGTGTGTGGCCATCTCACTCACACTATCCTCCCTTCTGCTCATCACACAGACTGTGACCTGTTCTCCTTACAAGGTCAGTCTATGTCTCCTAAGCTCTGATCGCTGAGCATATCAGAACACCTATGTATGTGGCCATCTCACTCACACTATCCTCTCTCCTGCTTATCACACAGACTGTGACCTGTTCTCCTTACAAGGTCAGTCTACGTTTCCTAAACGGCGATACTAAGCACATCAGAACACCTGTGTGTTTGGCCATCTCACTCACACTATCCCACGTCCTGCTCATCACACAGACTGAACTATTCTCCTTACAAGGTCAGTCTATGTGTCCTAAGCTACGATGCTAAGCACATCAGAACACCTATGTGTGTGGCCTATCTCACTGACACTACCCTCCCTCCTGCTCATCACACAGACTGTCCTCCTTACAAGGTCAGTCTATGTGTCCTGCTTATCACACTGACTGTGAACTGTTCTCCTTACAAGGTCAATCAATGTGTCCTAAGCTATTATGTCTAAGCACATCAGAACACCTGTGTGTGTGGCCATCTCACTCACACTATCCTCCCTCCTGTTTATCACACAGACTGTGACCTGTTCATATTACAATGTCAGTCTATGTGTCCTAAGATCCGATGGCTGAGCACATCAGAACACCTATGTGTGTGGCCATCTCACTCACACTATCCTCCCTCCTGCTCATCACACAGACTGTGACTTGCTCTCCTTACAAGTTCAAGCATTGTGTCCTAAGATCCGATGACTGAGCACATCGGAACACCTGTGTGTTTGGCCATCTCACTCACACTATCCCACGTCCTGCTCATCACACAGACTGAACTATTCTCCTTACAAGGTCAGTCTATGTGTCCTAAGCTACGATGCTAAGCACATCAGAACACCTATGTGTGTGGCCCATCTCACTGACACTACCCTCCCTCCTGCTCATCACACAGACTGTCCTCCTTACAAGGTCAGTCTATGTGTCCTGCTTATCACACTGACTGTGACCTGTTCTCATTACAAGGTCAATCTATGTGTGCTAAGCTATTATCTCTAAGCATCAGAACACCTATGTGTGTGGCCATCTCACTCACACTATCCTCCCTCCTGCTTATCACACAGACTGTGACCTGTTCATATTACAATGTCAGTCTATGTGTACTAAGCTCCGATGGCTGAGCACATCAGAACACCTATGTGTGTGGCCATCTCACTCACACTATCCTCCCTTCTGCTCCTCACACAGACTGTGACCTGTTCTCCTTACAAGGTCAGTCTATGTCTCCTAAACTCTGATGGCTAAGCACATCAGAACAACGATGTGTGTGTGGCCATCACACTCACAGTATCCTCTCTCCTGCTTATCACACAGACTGTGACCTGTTCTCCTTACAAGGTCAGTCTATGTTTCCTAAACGGCGATGCTAAGCATATCAGAACACCTATGTTTGTGGCCCATCTCAATCACACTATACTCCCTCCTGCTCATCACACACACTGTGACCTGTTCTCCTTACAAGGTCAGTCTATGTGTGCTAAGCTACGATGGCTAAACACATCAGAACACCTATGTGTGTGGCCATCTCACTCACACTATCCTCCCTTCTGCTCATCACACAGACTGTGACCTGTTCTCCTTACAAGGTCAGTCTATGTCTCCTAAGCTCTGATCGCTGAGCATATCAGAACACCTATGTATGTGGCCATCTCACTCACACTATCCTCTCTCCTGCTTATCACACAGACTGTGACCTGTTCTCCTTACAAGGTCAGTCTACGTTTCCTAAACGGCGATACTAAGCATATCAGAACACCTATGTTTGTGGCCCATCTCACTCACACTATCCTCCCTCCTGCTCATCACACACACTGTGACCTGTTCTCCTTACAAGGTCAGTCTATGTGTGCTAAGCTACGATGGCTAAACATATCAGAACACCTATGTGTGTGGCCATCTCACTCACAATATCCTCTATCCTGCTTATCACACAGACTGTGACCTGTTCTCCTTACAAGGTCAGTCTATGTGTCCTGAGCTCCGATGGCTAAGAACATCAGAACACCTGTGTGTGTGTGGCCATCTCACTCACACTATCCTCCCTCCTGTTTATCACACAGACTGTGACCTGTTCTCCTTACAAGTTCAAGCATTGTGTCCTAAGTTACGATGGCTAAGCACATCAGAACACATATGTGTGTGGCCATCTCACTCACACTATCCTCCCTCATGCTCATTACACAGACTGTGACCTGTTCTCCTTACAAGATCAGTCTATGTGTCCTAAACTACGGTGGCTAAGCATATCAGAACACCTGTGTGTGTGGCCATCTCACTCATACTATCCTCCCTCCTGCTTATCACACAGATTGTGACCTCTTCTCCTTAAAAGGTCAGTCTATGGGCCTCATTACACGGAAGGCGGTGAACCATGGCGCTATTAGCGCCATGGTTCATGCCAGTAAAATACCGGCACCGCCCTGGAAGAAAGGGGAATTACCGCCTAATTCCGAGGTCGGGAAGGCGGTAATTCCGCCTTCTTCCATTGCCCTTCCCCATTCCCATTTTTGCCCCATAGGGCTCTATGGGAATGGGGAAGGCGCTAATTACGGCACCGTAAATTACGGTGTCGTAATTAGCTCCAAGGTCCCTTTGCGGGTTAGATTTTAACGCCTGCAAAAAGCAGGCGTTAAAGTCTCCAACCCGCTAAGGGACCTCGTAGTACGGCGGTAAGGGTTAACGGTCACTGTTACCATTATCGGTGACCGTTAACCCTTTCCGCCGTCCGTGTAATGAGGCCCTATGTGTCCTAAGCGCCTACGCTAAGCATATCAGAACACCTATGTGTGTGGCTCATCTCACTCAAACTATCCTCCCTCCTCCTTATCACACAGACTGTGACCTGTTCTCCTTACAAGGTCACTCTATGTGTCCTGCTTATCACACTGACTGTGAACTGTTCTCCTTACAAGGTCAATCAATGTGTCCTAAGCTATTATGTCTAAGCACATCAGAACACCTGTGTGTGTGGACATCTCACTCACACTATCCTCCCTCCTGTTTATCACACAGACTGTGACCTGTTCATATTACAATGTCAGTCTATGTGTCCTAAGATCCGATGGCTGAGCACATCAGAACACCTGTGTGTGTGGCCATCTCACTCACACTATCCTCCCTTCTGCTCATCACACAGACTGAACTATTCTCCTTACAAGGTCAGTCTATGTGTCCTAAGCTACGATGCTAAGCACATCAGAACACCTGTGTGTGTGGCCCATCTCACTCACACTATCCTCCCTCCTGCTCATCACACACATTGTGACCTGTTCTCCTTACAAGGTCAGTCTATGTCTCCTAAGCGCTGATGGCTAAACACATCAGAACAACGATGTGTGTGTGGCCACCTCACTCACAATATCCTCCCTCCTGCTCATCACACAGACTGTTCTCCTTATAAGGTCAGTCTATGGCTAACTATCGCCCAATCTCCATCACTCCCTTCCTGGGTAAGCTCCTGGAGAAACTGGCCATCTCCCAGCTTAATCTCCATGCTGAATCTATTGGTAGTCGTCATGACCATCAGTCTGGCTTCAGAGCTGCCCGAAGCACGGAAACTGCTCTCCTGAACATCCGTGAGGACCTGCTCTCGAACCTTGACTCTAGCACTCTGTGTGTTCTCATTTTGATCGATCTCTCTTCTGCCTTTGATACTGTCAACCATGCCATCCTGCTCAATCGTCTCTTTGATAACCTGGGTATCACTGGTCAGGCTCTGGCGTGGCTGACCTCTTTCCTCTCCAATCGACCCTCCCAGGTCCAACTGGGGTCCTTCCTCTTGACGACTTTTTCTCTACCTGTGGTGTCCCCCAGGGATCTAATCTCTCTCCCTGGCTGTTCAACCAGTATCTGGCACTCCTTGCCCACCGCATTGCCCCTCTCTGCCCCAACTTTTAGTGCTATGCGGATGATACCCAGCTCATTTCCAGGCTACCCTCGGCCTCCTCCTCTCCTTCCCTCATCTCTGACTGTCTGTCTGCTACCAGGAATGGTGTGCTGCCAATGACCTCTGCCGTAATGTCAGTAAGACTGACATTCTACTCATCGGCACACCCGCTCCCTGCCTCCCTCCCTGCAGCTTTCTGGCTGGCCTCTCTTGGCCCTCTTCCTGCTCCTACCTGCAAGGCAAAAAACCTCGGGGTCATCTTCGACTCCACACTCTCCTTCTCTCCTCACATATCTGACGTCTCTAAGAAGTCACACTACCAGCTGCACCTCCTCAGAGATATTCTTCCTTTCCTCTCCTTCCCCCAGAAGCTCACTGTCTCCCGAGCCCTGGTTCTCTCGAAGCTGGACTACTGTAACAGCCTCTATTTAAATCTGCCTGCCTCTACTCTCCGCCCTCTGCAACTCATCCAGAACAGGACTGCGAGACTTGTCCTTGGCCTCAAGCCCAGGGACCGTATCTCTCCAGGACTGAAATCTCTACACTGGCTCCCAGTGGCTGCAAGGATTAAGTTCAAAACCCTCTGCATTGTCCACAAGGCCTTCTGGGGCATGGGGCCTAAATACCTTCAGCTCTCTCTTCCTAAATATCTTCCTTCTCGAGCTCTTCGCTCATCCGTCTCCAACTCCCTCAGGGTGAGCTGCTTCTCCAAGCAACGAGTTGGGGATAGATCTCTCTCTCTCCGTGGCAGGGGCCTCCTTCTGGAACAGCCTTCCTACCTCCCTGAAACTTGAGGAGAACCATCTCCGGTTCCGGAAGCACCTCAAAACCTTCCTCTTTGCTTCTGCTTTCTCTCCCCCTCTCCCCTGCTAAATTCCAGACTGAAACTGCACTGAATCTGTAACTGGGCCACTCTCACCAATCTCGGTCCTTGGCCCAGCCACTCTCCCCTTGCACTGCCTCCCTGGCAACCTCTGCACTGCGGGACTGTCTCTGTTTCCCTACAGCCCCCCTCCCAGCACTTGTCTGCACTTACCTTGCACTTGCCACCAGCTGGCCCTTATTATTTATCTTGTTATTCTACTAACCCTATACTGCACTTCCACCCTCCCCTTCCCCTTGCATTTTTCCCTTCCTCTCTACCCATGCCTTTGCGCGATCTGAATGACACCTGGCCTAGTAGGATCGTTGTCTGTCTTTCCTTTGTTCCCCCCTCCCTGCCTCGTTGCGCCTTGAAACACTTGTGTATAGGCGCGTTACAAATGCCATATCATATCATATCATATCATATGTGTCCTAAGCGCTGATGGCTAAGCACGTCAGAACACCTATGTGTGTGGCCCATCTCACTCACACTATCTTCCCCCCTGCTCCTCACACAGACTGTGACCTGTTCTCCTTACAAGGTCAGTCTATGTCTCCAAAGCTCTGATCGCTGAGCATATCAGAACACCTATGTGTGTGGCTCATCTCACTCAAACTATCCTCTCTCCAGCTTATCACACAGACTGTGACCTGTTTTCCTTACAAGGTCAGTCTATGTGTGCTAAGCTACGATGGCTAAACACATCAGAACACCTATGTGTGTGGCCATCTCACTCACACTATCCTCCCTCCTGCTCATCACACAGACTGTGAACTATTCCCCTTACAAGGTCAGTCTATGTGTCCTAAGCTACGATGCTAAGCACTTCAGAACACCAATGTGTGTGGCTCATCTCACTCACACCATCCTCCCCCCTCCTTCTCACACAGACTGTGACCTGTTCTCCTTACAATGTCAGTCTATGTGTCCTAAGCGCTGATGGCTAAGCACATGAGAACACCTATGTGTGTGGCTCATCTCACTCAAACTATCCTCCCTTCTGCTCATCACACATACTGTGACCTGTTCTCCTTATAAGGTCAGTCCATGTGTCCTAAGCTATGATGGCTGAGCACATCAGAACACCTATGTGTGTGGCCATCTCACTCACACTATCCTCCCTCCTTCTCATCACACAGATTGTGACCTGTTCTCCTTACAAGGTCAGTCTATGTGTCCTAAGCGCTGATGCTAAGCATTTCAGAACACCTATACGTGCGGCCCATCTCACACTATCTCCTTCCTGTTTATCACACATACTGTGACCTGTTCTCCTTACAAGGTCAGTCTATGTGTCCTAAGTGCCGATATTAAGCACATCAGAACAAATGTGTGTGGCCATCTCACTCACACTATCCTCCCTCCTGCTTATCACACAGACTGTGACCTGTTCTCCGTACAAGGTCAGTCTATGTGTCCTAAGCTCTGATGGCTAAGCACATCAGAACACCTATGTGTGTGGCCATCTGTAGCGTCTCATGTCTCGTGGGACAGTGCGTGCCACGAGACGCGTGACGGAATGAGAAGAGGCTCGTGGAAGAACACAGAGCACTGACGGTTGAAGGAGAAAGGAAGAAAGAAGCACGGACGAAATCCATGTTCCCTTTTACACTCATTACTTATATCTAATATACTTAAATACTGTTATAGTCAGAGTTCACAAGGTATTAATAAAACCCTTGTTAATCATGCCCTGTTTCCGCCCCTACTTCACCATCTCACTCACACTATCCTCCCTCCTGCTCATCACACAGATTGTGACCTGTTCTCCTTACAAGGTCAGTCTATGTGTCCTAAGCTATGATGGCTAAGCACATCAGAACACCTATGTGTGTGGCCATTTGTAGCGTCTCATGTCTCGTGGGACAGTGCGTGCCACGAGACGCGTGACAGAATGAGAAGAGGCTCGTGGAAGAACACGGAGCACTGACGGTTGAAGGAGAAAGGAAGAGAGAAGCACGGACAAAATCCATGTTCCCTTTTGCACTCATTACTTATATCTAATATACTTAAATACTGTTATAGTCAGAATTCACAAGGTATTAATAAAACTCTTGTTAATCTTACCCTGTTTCCGCCCCTACTTCAGTGGCGACGAGGCTCTTGGAAACAGTACAGCCGTTGAGATGGATCTCCGGCTGATGAGCAGGTAGGAGCGGCTGCTGCTGGCTTGATCTGCGTGTATCCAGGGAGAGCGAGTAGGCGTGTGCAGCGTCCACTGAAAAAGAAAGGAAAACAAAACGTGGCTCTGAGGCTGCGTATATAACGTTGCACAGCATTGAAGGGAGCCGCGTTTGATCTACGCGTATCCAGGGAGACGGAGTGGGCGTGTTCAGCGTTCACAAAAAAAGAAAAGAAAAAAAAAGAAAAGAAAAACGCGGCTCTGAGGCTGTGTATATAACGTTGAACGGCATTGAAGGGAGCCGTGCATGCGTTTTTGTCAAAGGAATTGGACTGGCAGATGGCGTTGCATTGAGTTTACTTAGTGTATGTATTGGAGAGGTAATCATCATTACTTCTAGACCTCTAGACCTCATCCTAGTCCCAGCATTGGTCACAACATACTATCAAAAGTTTTTTTTCAATCAGTCTCTTTCTTGACTACCGGTGTTCTGAAGCAAGGAAACCACAACAACTAATTACAGTACTGCAGAAACTACAAGATACTGTAGAAACAATAAGACAAGAAACATGGCATTGCATGGTGTTCCTGCTCCTCAAATGTTCTTGCCAGAAGTGGGAGAAACGACATTACCTTGGAAGAGGTGGCTCAAGTCCTTTGAGCATTATGCAAATGTGGTCTGTGGGACCAATTATAGTGTTGAAAGGAAGAAATCCTTACTGTTACATTGTCTAGAACTGGCAGGACAAGAAAAATATGAAGATTTGCCGGATCTTTTAGGAGAGGAAGGAGGGGACATGAATGAATATGAAAAAGCAATCAAAAAACGTAACAAACATTACGAGAAGAAAGTCAGTACAATTTTAAAGCGGTATAAATTCGGCAAGAGAATTCAAGAACAAGGCGATACTGTAGAACAGTATGTCACGGCCCTTAGGAAGATGGCACGTACCTGCAAGTTTGATCAGCAACAGGAAGAAAGGATCAGAGACCAGTTTATGTTGGAATGCAGAAGTGGGAAAGTGAGAGAGAAATTGTGGTCAGAAGATGACCCTCCACTAGATGTAGTGTTGAGACTAGCTAAGGAAGTAGAACACACAGAAACATGTGTGCAGACTTTGGAGAATAGAGTGAAAGAGGTGTCGATTAAATCGCCAGGCAATACTGTACAGTCAGTTCAAGAAGACATCATTGGAGCAATAAGAGGCAGTAACAATAACATGTTGTCAAGAGGAAATGCAGTTCACCAAAGAGATGTGAAAATGAGAGCAGATGAGAAGTATGAGTCTACCAAGAAAGAAAGTCGATTTGATTCACATAGAATTGCGACACCTGAGCCTGAATATCAATGCAGAGGAAGGAGTGCTCAGAGAGGAAGAGGACAAACAAGGCTGAGGGCATGTTACAGGTGTGCTAGTCCATCGCATTGGGCGAGTAGTAACACTTGTCCTGCATTAAAGATCATCTGCAGGAGATGCAGTGGGAGAGGACACCTAGCCAAATGCTGTAGAAGCAATCGACGAGATGGTCCTAATTTGAATTGGATTGGTGACATTGATGATGTGTATTCATGGTATCTGATGAAGGAGTGCAAATTGACAGTCCAAGAACAAACATAATAGTGAATGGGCATCCCATTGTCATGATGGTAGACTCAGGAGCTAGATATACTTTGATTCTGGAAGAAGTTTGGAAAAGTTGTGCGCCAGAGTATTTATGTGAAGTAGATGTTAGACCAAAGGCATATGGAAGAGCAAATTTTGAACTTATTGGCTGGTTTATTGCTAACATCAAGTTCAAAGATAGAGAAGCAGTAAATAAAATTTACGTATCAAAGATTGGTGGAACTTCAAGACTCAGTTGGACTCATCAAAAGTTATTGAAGGTTCGATTAGATCCAAATGCGAGTGATTCTGTATTTCAAGTGGAAGGAACAGAAATGAATCACATGGAGAAGATTAAAGATGAGATATTTAAAGAGAACACTATAGGATGTTTAAAAGGATTTTCTCATAGAATTTTGCTCAAATCAGGTTCCAGACCTGTTGCTCAAAAGTTGCGTGATATACCCTTAGCACTCAGAGATGAAGTCAAACAAGAATTAAAGAAGTTGGAAGATCAAGGAATAATTGAGAGGATAGATGCGGCTGAATCGGTGTCGCTGATGGTTGTGGTCAGGAAAAGCTCAGGGAAGATGAGACTGTGCATAGATATGAGAGAATTAAATAAATGTATAATCCCGGAGAGGCACCCATTACCAAATATTCAGGAACTGATATCGACCTTGGGTGCAGCAAGAATATTTTCCACTTTAGATCTTACTGCTGCTTACCATCAGGTGAAATTACATGAAGGGTCCAAGCATCTAACAGCTTTTATAACTCCTGAAGGCCTTTACCAGTACCGGAGGATGCCATTCGGGTAGATTTCTGCAGCATCTGTTTTTCAGAAAGTCATGTACAGAATTCTGGAAGGAGAAGAAGGAGTTGTATTTTTCCAGGATGATGTTTTAATTTATGCTAAAGATGAAGAAGAACATAATAAAAGACTGAACAAAGTACTGAGAAAATTACATCAAGCTGGAATGGTGCTCAGCAAAGAAAAGTCTAAGATCAATAGAAGAGAAATTGATAGGCCGATTCACAGAATTCAGCGCACAAGTGGCGCACCCGGCTGGCGCACAGTGTGCGTGAGCGACAGTCTGCGCAAGCAGCGTGCGCTAAAATACATTTCCGCACACAGCGTATTCATGGATTTCAACTCTCAAAACCAGCCGTGGCGCAGAGGGGCGCATCGACCCTGCTGCAGCGCCAGTTACGCCCCCAACCCCGCCCCGTGCGCCATGAACAGTGCACAAATCCAGCTAATGGCGCAACAGGCCAGTGGACCAGCATACAGCCCCACAAACATGGAAACGCGTGTAAAACTCCACGCGCTCGCCCCAGAATACTCGTACCCCGCTTGCGCTAGGCCAATCGCGTGTAAAACTCCACGCACACCCCTCGGAATACACGTACCCAGGCCAATCGTGTGTAAAATGTGGAAAAAGTCCCCCCTGTAGAGTGGGCTGCCTGCGGGGTGAAGTGGGAGAGTGGGACAAAAGACTCCCCCCAATCTCCTTGCGCCCCTGGCCTAGAGGATCGCGACCCAGACACCCGCCATGAGATGAATTTGCCTATCTACCAGACGACCAAATACCCTGGTACAGGAACATACGGATGTGCCCATCAGCCTGCCCACCAGCCTGCCCTGCTCAAGCCGACACCTGCGGCATGGATGAACTCGACTAAACCATTCAACAGTAAATAAACACATCGTTAGAGATGCCATGACGACCTAGCCAACGGTCAGAACACCCGTGCAACCATGCACACTGGACACCCCCACACCAATCCACACGAAGAACATATTCAGTGCTATGATGTAGGTGACGGTCACACCCACTGACGCGCATCTATATTATTTTTCACTTAAGTTTTTCAAAATGCAGAAACGCAAGACGCACAACAAACTCATCTAAAATGCTTGCTGACGCTTCTCCTAATCCTTGCATTGTGATGAAAATACTACGAAGACATGATATTGGATATGAAGCAATGTGATACCGTAACTTAAAGTGCCGTGCATTAAACATCCCCACCTATGCACCAGGCCCAAGTAGGCCGCAAGCAAGAGCCTCCACGAACATTGAACAAACAAGAGTACAATTGCTGACCCTGCAGAATGAGCCCAGCGAGAACTGACAGCCAAGGGGGCAATGTTGCAACTCGCATGCCACAAGCCGAAGCCAAGGTCACACCTGCAAACTAAGCCAGACACACAGTGAAAAATACAACATTAAATGTGCAGAATTCTGCCTCAACCACGGTCTCTCCTCACGTGACCAAGCCGAACCTGACAGGGTGCCAGACCCAGGAGGGAGAAGTCGCCTAGGTCCCACGTTTGAGACACAGGCTGCAACAATGAAATTACCCAATGGACACCTACAGCGGTGGGAATAGTCTGCTCTCAGGCATATGAGCAAATCCATGCATTGTCTGCATAAACACATAGTTACATATTGTTGCAAATGACAGGTACACCGCGAGCTGGGAACAACGATGGTCCCAGGCTGGGGGGCTCGCGAGTGGACCAATCAGAACATGGGGCACTCATCACTGACGCCATTAACATTAGCCAATCATTAGGGGTCTTCGTGTAACAATTTTCATGTATCTAAAAGAAGGGACAACCCAAGTATACCACCTGACTGACCCTTAACCACTAACAGCGTTCTCTATACGTATGCTATACTAACCCTACCACTCGAGGAACCAATCCAGAGTGGCGATAGGTTTTTGCTAACTTTCCCAGGTGACGCAAGTAGCGCGTCACACTGAGGCAAAAAGGGGCCTGCAAGCCCCACGAATTTCGTGAGTCAGGACGGACGCGTACGATCCTAGACCCATCCCTGCCGTTATTCAATAAACAGCAGAACCATCTTGCTTCTTGTGTGTGTCTCATACTCATTCTTGGGATACACGGGAGGAGTTGGGGCCTCCCAGCCCAGAGGTCCGCGGAAGGACCAGCCGACCCCGGGAGAATCCCCCCGACAAGTTGGAGGCACTGCTGAGATCTGTTTAAGATCTGCTTTTTATTTTATTTTTCCGAGTGCTCTTGTTGCGAGGAGGCCCAGCGACGCGGCCCCCTCTGCCGCTGCCCCCTTTTTTGAGGACTACAGGACCATCGCGGAACTGCGAGAAGACCGGACAGCGCAATCCGGATATTGGCCTTCGGGAGCCGGTTGGAGGGGTGCACGCAGTCGAGCGGCCCTGCATCAAGAGTACTTGGTGAGTATGCCACGCCCAACAAGCAATGTGAAATTGTGAGGGAGGGGGGAGGAATAGAATACGAGAGGTGGGAGGTGTTACAAAGGTGCGCGGCGAAGGTTTGATAAATTAGTGTTGACGTTGAAGTGAATGGTAGCTGGACAAGTGCGAGAGCAGTCCGCTACGTTACGAAGAAGGGAGGGGCGGAGCACGAAAACATCACGTGCGGCCGCTCGTAGACACTGATTGGCCTAGGTCGCGACCACCTGTAAGGGTGTGTGTGTGTGCGGTTTCCTACGAATTGGTGATTATTGATCAATGAGTAGATGAGGATCCCTATTGATCGAGCAGAAAACTCGATAGATAGATGACGTTTCCCTGTAGGCGGTAGCTAGCTGGTTGCCTAATACGGAAGATAATTGGCTGGTTAAGCTCTCCAATCGAGGGGTGTATCACACGCGAGGCGACGCAGCGTGCGCATTCTGATTATATTGTTGATTACCTTGTTCCAGGCATGACAAGAGGACAGCTGTGGGGTTAATGGGGATAGATTGCAAACTTATTTTAAAAACTTTTAAAACATGAAAAGAACTTACCGGTAGTTTTGGAAGAGATCGGTGACGTCACCAGTAGGGCTTTCATAGGATATCTCGAGCGCAAGGCATTGTTGGAGAGTGGTGGGGAAGAGAATAACGGTAAGGGAGTGGAGACGGAGATAAACGGTAACGATTACATCGGGGCAAGGTGAAGAGAGGGACGTGGCTGCGCACGGAGAACGCCGGCCATGACAATTGAAGAAAGAGGAGGAGGGGTGAAATAAAGTGGGACGGCTGTATAAGAACGTCACACAGGGCACGCAGCCCCACGGGGCTACGTGCGCCTCGGCCGTAGGGGGCCGTAACGGTGTCAGGGGAAAGAAGAAAAGAGAGAAAAGAATATATAAATGCAAATGCTATATTTTACTATTTTCTTTTAGCGGACAATTGCAAGTCCCCAAAATTACGGGGCCAGGTAAAACATCTGAAATTGAATAGCGTTCATTATTAGCAAGATAACCGCTACCATATCGAGGGAGGATAACAACTCATTGCTACTATGTCATACGGGACAGGATCGGGAGGGTGGGGGAACACCCTCACTACCCCGCTACAGCATATATGTAAAACACTGTCACCCCATAGGGAGAAACTGATTAAATACAGCATAGAATGGGCACATGGGACAGACAACAAAATGACGACACCATGGCCGCCTAATGGCAGTTTCGACCCATATATCCAACACTCACTATTGACCCATCTGCATAACACATACAAGGGGAAGAAGTTGACACACCATGTGGAGGTGTTTAACTTATGGAGAATGTTCCAGGGGTCCCGCCAGGACCAAACGGAATTTTCACTGTGGGGGAAACAAAGGAGGAGAAGAAGGTTAAGGAGGAAGAACAGAATGGGGAAAAAGAGAGTGAAAGCACACAGTGCACGGGGAAAGGACAAGAGGGAGGAGAAAAGAGTAGCAACCTAAACGAAAAAGAAATAAAAAAGGAACAGGGCGACGACATGCCCCTAGCGAAGGTAGTGAAAAAAGAGGAAGGGGGGTTATATCCTTTAACGGAACTACGAGAAATAGTGAGAGAACAATTAAGGGCGGCTGAGGGGTACTCCAACCCGGCATACAGCCCACCACCATATACAGCTACAGGTGGCTACACGGGAGGGGAGCCGACAAGTACGGCAGGGTCAACTTATACAAAGATGTCCGCAGGGGAGGGGAAGAATAGCGAAGAACAAATTGCAGCAATAGGACATGATGAGTGGGTAGCTGCGCAGGTATTATTAAAATTGCGAGGTTCATTAACAGGAGAAGAGAAGGAGGTAGTAAGGAAAATGGACGAGGACAATGAGAGTAAGAGCGAGATGAAAGGGGAAGGGGGGAAAAGAAAGGAGGAAGAGCTGTTACGAGAAAAAGAAGAGATTTTGGAGGAATGATTAGCAGAATTAAGGAATGAGCAAAATGCCCTGATCAAGCAGCTTGAGAGGGAGGAAAGAGAGAGAGCATGGGAAAGGAAAGAAAGTAAGAATGAGTTGGAAAAAATAAGGGAACGAACTGAAGAACGAAAGAGAGAAGCTGAAAGGGTAAAGGCAGCAGCAGAAAGGGTATCTCGAGCAGCACAGCGCGACAAGAAAAGAGAGGAAAAAGAGAAAGAAAAAGAAATGGAAATATGGAAGAGGAAAATACTATCAGAAACGACCAAGAAATACGAAGAAGGGAGGATGATAGAAAGCATATTAGAGCGGGAAAGAGAGAGATGGGAAAGGAAGAGAGAAGAGGAAAGGATATTGGAAAAAATGAGTAGTGAAGTAATGGAGGAATTAATAAAGAAAAGAGAGGAAATAGGTAGAGAGATAGTGGAGAAAAAAGAAGGGGAAAGAGAAGATAGGAGAGGGGAGAGCGAAGAAGGAGATATGTACGAAGAGACACAGAAGTAGCAACAACATCAGCACAAAGGGGAGCAATTGGTAAAGAAGAAACGGGAGGAACGGATTTAATAGATTTAAAAACAGTAACGATTTGGGGGAAAAAGACAGATTGGGGGTTGTCGCTCCTGGATGACTTTTGTAGCGAGGAAGAAGAAGGAATGGAGAAAGAAGGAAGAAATAGGGAAAGGGAAAGCTTAGATAAATTGTACATTACCCGGACTAACAGGGAATCACCATGGGCCTGCAGAAGAAAGGAAGAACTGGGGGGAAGTGAGGGGGAAGAGCAAGGAATGGCGGGAAGGCACACACGTGCAGCTACACCCTCATCATCCCGTCCAACATGCTCCACCACCCCACACTCATCCCGTGCAACATGCCCACCTACACCCGCACCCGCCCCTCACAAACACACACCCTACGCTGGCAGGCTTAGAGATCTCCCTGGACGCAGGCAGGAAGAACGAGTACACACGCCCACATTAAATAAAGGAAATGATAAAAGAAGGGGAAGAGATGGAGGAGAAACAGTTACGAGCAAGGGAAATATGGACACAACAGACGATGTAGACGATACGGAAGAAGAGGAGGGGTATACGGACTCGTCTTTGGGGAACCCAGGGGGTCAAACAGGACACAACCTAATGCCACTTCTGGAGAGGGGAGGGGTTAGACCACAATACGTCCCTTGGAAGCATGCAGACGAGGAAAATATAAAGTGCAGGCTCCCATCATTAAGTGGAGGTGCGGGGAAATGGAAATATGAAATGGAAAAACACACCGCAGGACAGAAACTGGCAGTAGGAGATGTGAAGGGCCTCCTAATATCAATATTGGGGGATGCAGCAGATGACATCTGGAAGTGAGCAGGCTTCCCCGGGGTCACAATAACAAACACATCACACGACGGGGCGCCATTCGCAAACTGCAGACATGCATTATGGCAAGCATTGAGGGTACAATACCCAGACACATCAGACATAGGAGCGATTACATCACGCAAGATGCGTGAGAACGAAAATCCTGTTGATTATATCCAGGAAATTCAAGAGAAGTGGCGTATGGAAACTAGAGCGCAATGGGACAAGACACCAGCAATATTTTACCATATACTAATACAAGGGCTCCCGGAGGCAGTGCAGAAACAATTGAAGAAAGTAGTGGGGATGGAAGCAAAGGCTTGGCCGGAGATACAACTGACGATAGTGCATCATTGTAGGACATGGCAAGAAAAGATGAAACAAAAGGAAGAGGATAGGAAAGCAGAAGAGGCTAAATTAGTGCAGAAAAAACGTACTAAGTACACGATGGAAGGTGCACTAATAACTACACCTACAACAATGACACCAAACCCCACGCAAGTAGTGGCTGCACAAGATCCCTCCCAAATACAATCACCACAGATTATAGCACAACAGCTGCCACCACCCCCACCATACACGACTAACATGGGAGGACGATACTCAACACCAGGAGCTGGATATTATAATTACAACAGGGGAAGGGGAGGAATGATGAGGGGGAGGGGATACGGCTATAACACACAACAGCAGGGGGGAGGATTCAGAGGTTTCCACCCCACTGGGCAACCAGTATACCAGGACAATTCAGGGAGTTTACCATTGCAGACCAGGGAACCACCTGTATGTTGGATTTGTGGATTATTAGGACACATGTCACGCACATGTAGAATGAGACCCGGCACACCAGCATGGGGAGAACAGGGACAACAAGGGCCTACAAGGGAACAGCAGGGCCACCAACAACAGCAGGCACTGCAACCGGGAAATATGCAGCAACAGTTAGTAACACAACAACAGCCACAGACATATTCACTACTGCAACAACAGATAGCGATATCACAACAACCTCAAGTGCAGCAAGTACAGCAGCCCACTCAAATTCAAGACCATAAGGTAACCTCTACCAATACACAGCTACAGCAAACACAACTGGGAAGGGTGACGGTCCTGGGACACAACCCTTACACAGGAAGTGGTCAATCATTATACCCACAATAGGACAGCCCACAGACGTCCTTGGTGTGTCCCATCCTGTCGATAACACCTAATAGTGCGGAGGAACCACGCATAGAGGTAACGATAGGTGACAAAAAATTATCATTCCTTGTTGACACTGGGGCAACCCGGTCTTGCATAAGGGAAGGTAAATTTAAGATGTCAGGTGAGGCCATGAACACCCAAGGATTCTCTGGGGCTAGGGGGTTGGTTCCCTTTACTGATAACATCCCCTTATCGATAGGGGATTATGACATGTCCGTCCCGCTTTTATATTCAAGGGACTCACCAGTAAACATACTTGGGAGAGACATAATGAGCAGGTTGAATATGACAATCTCCTTCACGGAGGACGGCATAATTTGTTCCACTCCTGGAATAAACATGCTCACTGCACGGCAAATTATGCAAGCATACTGTGGACAGACAGTGATTAGGGCTGAGCCAGTAGATGGCGAACTGTTCCAATATGGAACAGACATGGCATTCGCATGGATGCCAGGAATAGAAGGGAAGATCTGGAGGAGGCCAACAGCCTATCTGTTCAGACCAGAAACACCAGCCAATGAACCAGAAGGAAAGGTGATTTCAGTGAGCATGGAGAGCATTATAGCGACTGCTGATTACATCGCAGTACATGCCCAAGACCGGGAAGGAAAAGCATGGAGGGCAGTGATAGCACTAGCTGAGGGATGCAGGCTCACCCAGGTGTCAGACGAGGAGCTCTTTTCAGAAGAAAAGGAAGAGGGTGAAATGGTATTTATGATGAGTGTAGATATATGGCTAAGAGTGACATACAAACAAGTGGCACAGAAAATTGCAATGGCACTTGAAGCACCCACATCCACCCCAGTTCCCTTTTTTGAGGAGGATATGGCAAAAGTTCCAACATCATTGTGGACTACTAGTCCCTATGACGTGGGGTGCATAAAAAGTATCGTGGGAGTAAGAATAAAACTGAAAAAAGGTGCAATACTCCCTAGAGTAAAGCAATACCCACTATCAAAAGAGGCAGATGAGGGCATTATATGAAACAATAACGGCCCTTATAAATAATGGCATATTGGTACCATCAGAATCACCATGTAACACGGCCGTATATCCAGTGCGCAAAGCTAAAGGAGGGTCTTGGCGTTTCATCCAGGACCTCAGGCCCTTGAACAACATAGTGGAAGCAGAATACCCCATAGCAGCAAACCCGGCCACAATATTGTGTGGAATTCCAGCAGAGGCATCACGATTTACAGTGATTGACCTCAAAAATGCCTTTTTCTCAATACCCCTGCATCCAGATTCACAAGATCTGACAAGCTTCACGTACAGAAACACAAAATGGAAACACACCAGGTTGCCACAAGGGTACTGCGAGTCACCCTAAATTTTCAACAGAGTAATACAGATGGACTTGGGAAACGTTGAATTGGAAAGTACAGTGTTGCAATATGCTGACGACATAATAATTTGCAGCACAAGCGAAAAAAGGTGCAGGGAGGACTCATTGAAGATGCTGACAATATTGGCTGAAAAGGGTTACAAGGTAGACAAAGAAAAGTTACAGTACTGTCAGGAACAGGTATTATACATTGGTCAGCTGATATCCCAACATGGAAGAAAGATTGCACCACAAAGAGCACAGGCTATATCAAACACGCCATTGCCACAAACAGTGAGGGAGCTGCAGCAGTTCCTGGGATTGTGCAACTACTGTAGAGCCTGGGTATTTGATTACAGCTCATACATAGGACCCCTACTTGAGGCATTAAAAGAAGCTAACAAGGGGAGAAAAAGTTGGGGTGGACAATGGAAATGAAAGAGGCCTTTGATGAACTGAAAGATGCAATATCAACTGCTCCGTTACTGGCCACCCCAGATTATGAACGACAATTCTTTATATTTTCACATTGCGACTCAGCAGTAATGAAAGCAGTGTTGGCTCAAAAAACAAGCATCGGAGACAAGCCAGTAGCATTTTACAGCGGTCACTTGGATCCTGTTATGTTAGGTCATTTCCCTTTCGAACAAGGCCTCGCCGCAGCTGCCTTCGCGGTAGAGAAATCATCATCTATTACAATGGGGTGCCCAACCACACTATTTGTGGAGCATGCACTATTTGCAATATTGAACAAGCCTAAGTCCACACTAACCACGCAGAGGGTGTCAGGTTATGAGATCATCTTATCTAGACCAGAACTATCCATTGTTAGATACAGCAGAGTTAATCCTGCAAGGTTTATAGCGGAAGTTATTGAGGAAGGTGACTATGCTCATGATTGTACGCAGACTACTGAAATGTACTCATGTACTAGAAAAGTTGAAGAGGATGCGCTAAATGGAGGAGAGCTCTTGTTCATTGATGGGTCATCAACAATAGACCAGAGTGATGGGATAAGGAGAACTGGGGCAGCAGTTGTAAAAATGACAGAGGAATTGGTGTGTGTCGCGGTGAAATGTGTACAGTTACCACAGCATTATTCCGCTCAAGCAGCAGAATTAGTTGCACTGATCTTGGCGTTAAAAGAAAGCTTTGATAAAAGAGTTACAATATATTCTGATAGCGCATCTGTCACGTCAACTGTCCACTGGGGACTGACAAAATGGCAGAGAAGGGGGTTTAGGAGAGCTGACGGCACACCAGTGCAACATGCTCTCTTATTAGCTGAATTAATTGAAGTAATAAATAATCCCCAAGAACTAGCTTTGGTCAAATGTCCCGCACACACTAATGGAGAAGATCATATCTCAAAAGGGAATGCAGCAGCAGACGCACATGCAAAGTATGCTGCTTATTTTGGTGAGATATGGAACCCCCCAGAGTCAGAGAGAGGGAGAGGGAGGGGGATAGCTAAAGAGATGTTGATGAAAGAAGGGTACACTCATCTCCCAGCCACACAGATAATGGAGTTACAAGTGGCTGCACCAATGGCAGAAAAAGAAATATGGGTAAAAAGAGGATGTACAATGTCACCAACCGACGCACTATGGCGTCAGGGTAACAGTGGAAAGATGGTCATGCCATTGGCACTATTGAACACCGCCCTGAGCCAGCTCCATTACCCAGCCCATACAGGGAAGGAAGTTATTGCAGCACGAATTAGGGAGGACTGGTTCTGCCCCGAGCTAAATTCTCATGTAACAAATTTTATCAGCAATTGTCTCACATGTCAACAGTTTACGGCCGGTCACACGCTGCAAGTGATAAAAGGTACTATACCCCGGCCAGAGCGACCCTTCCTGCACATTCATATTGATTACGTTGACATGATCAACGTATGTCAAGGAAATAGGTATATGATTGTAGTAGTATGTCCATTCTCCAGGTGGATTGAGGCAGGACCCTACTCACATCCGGATGCGTTCAGAGCAGCTAAATTTTTAGTGAGGGAGGTTTTCCCCAGGTGGGGAGTGTGCGAAGTACTGCGGTCAGATAATGGCCCGCATTTCGCTAATGAAATGTTTCAGCACATCACATCCTTAATGAACATCAAGCATAAATTTGCGTGTGCATATCACCCGCAGGCCAACGGTGTATGTGAACGCCTGAATGGCCTATTGAAGGAGGCAATCGCAAAGATACAGCAAACAACAAAGAAGAGTTGGTTGTATTGCCTTCCGCTCGCTCTATTTGAGCTAAGGAATAGACCAGGCTCCAACCACCACCTCACTCCTCACGAGGTGGTGACCGGACGTCAAATGTGCCTTCCTCTAACGCCAACATCAAGAGCATTCACAGACTATGAAAACACTGCAACTGTTCTTGGTGATGAAATGTACCAATATGTGTCTTCTTTGATTACTAGTGTAGTGTTTGTGTCTCAACAGCTCGAGCGAACGCGGGGCGAGTCTAAGAGTTATCAACAAGAAGACGCTGACAAAGAATTGGAAAAGGAAAAACTGTGCAAAATTGCTAAAGGTGACCACGTGCTACTCCGCAATTTCAATAGAAAGTGGAACAGCCCACGCTTCACTGGTCCCCACCTGGTAGAGGAGGTATCTACGAGAGCAGTAAAGTTGCAGGATAAGCGTGCTTGGAATCACCTACACGACGTGAAGATCTGCAAACTCCAGACCCGCCCTAGCGTCACCGACAGGGCCATTGGAAGAGCAGCGACAGCGTCACCTACGGAGAAAGAGACGTCTACCACAGCTGACGACCTCAGTGTCTCCATACCCTGCCACCCCCCAGAATCCCCAGAGACAAGTACTGAAATAGACACTGATGATTTGCATACCGCCCATCCCATGGTCACAAGATCAAAGAGTAAACAGACTTCCACCAGTTGATCCCCAAACCCTCTGCCCACAAACCCCCTGCCCACTACAGCCACCACCCAATTGAAGGACATTGTTTTGCACATATACACATGTAAACACTTGTATGTTTTCCTTTTCTTTCTCGCACATGCAGGTACCGTGTGTTATTGTATTGTTAAGAAAATAGATAACTAACAGCGTACATTGCCCAGGAGTAGATGCTACCCTCAGACGATAATTACCCTGAAGCCCTATCACACCAATTTGTATATCACATAAAAAGGCCAAAGTACCTAAAAAGAAGGAGGGTACGTGTTTATACACCACATTTATCTTGGCCATAGTACGATCAATGCCCCATCTTCACCAGCACTTACCTGCTCTAAGAGACAAATCGCTTAGATTGGCGTGGGAACAGCTCTTCGCCTGGGCACTGAACGACTACCTGATAGGGAGGGCTTGATAACGACAACTAACCATAATAACAAGCGTATTGAGAATTTTCAGGCGGGCAACTTTAAAGTTGCAAGAATAAGCTGCCGGACTGCAGCAAGGTAAGAGCAAAATGCCGGTGAGACTAGCTTTTGTAATAAAAATGATAGGGGTTTTGGTGATCACTGGTTTTTTAGCTGCCTCTGTATGGCAGAAAAGTTATGCTATCAATATTATGGCTGCACTCAAACCTAACGTACCCCCACCCACGGCTGCAACAGGCGTTACGTCAGGTGGTACTAGCAACCCTCCACATAAGGGAAGTAGAGTTAAACGCAGCACATACTCAGATAATAAAGGCATTGATAATTACATAACAGATTCAGCACACGTCTCAGCCAACATGTGGTACCAGCACATGACCCAAATAGGTAAGCAGACAACAGAAGACAGCTGCTATGTCTGCTCATTGATCCCATACGCCATGAGCGCTTCTCGAACATTTGTTACCACAGAAATAGATGAAAAGACGGCACAATGTATAATATACCTGGCACTATTCCAAACGAGAGGGCAATTTCAAGGGACGGTGGTGAGACTGGTGTGGAAAACGCGAGACACACATCCATACGAAAACAACTTCCTCAAGTCTTATTTGAGTTACCACAAGAGCAGTTTGCATGCTGAAGCATTCAGATATATGACAAGTGATCCTGAAAAGGGAGAAACGAAGAAAGTAACACTACAATACCTACCATGTGACTGGTACGCCACCGAAGTTCCTGGTACACAAGGCTGTTGGGAAAGACCACTGGTACCTATAACGGGGAAGGTATACATGAACAATAAATGGGACATAGGAGTGGTTGGCAGCAACATGGTAACAAGAGAAAATATTACTACCATTGATGAACACAATAACAGATGTTGGACGATTTGGGGCAAGTACGTACCCATGCTGACATGGATGGAGAAGGATGAAGACCCAATGAGCATACTGCCGCTGCCTGCACCTAAGCTATGCTACCAACATAGAGGAGAAGTGGACGTGGGATACAACACCAACTGTGCCAGCGTGTTAGAGCTACCAGAGGGGGGAGCAGGAACAGCAGTATTAATGGACCACTACTGGGCCTGCGGAAACAAGGCATACCACACACTGCCCCCTCTGTGGAACGGTATATGCACAATGGTGCACGTTAATGTACCATCACTAGTGGTGCCCCAGAAACATGTGAACATGGCGAACTTCCCTAAAATGGATGAAGGAAACAAGAGGAAGAAGAGATCTGTACAATCTCAGAGGGGGTCAGACAACGAAAACAACAACAACAATAATGTCCTGAATAGAAAAAAGAGACAAGGAGAACCTCTGACAGGAAATTACCTATGGGGAAGGTCGGAAACAGCACTCACTTCAATCCCACCAGAACACAGACTATTCAGCAGAGCAGCAATGTTCTTCTCGTCAATAATACATCCGGGACTACAAGCTTACGCAAACGCAAAATGGCTCCAGATAACCCGATGGGAGCTGATGATGACAATTAATTCTACAGTAAATGGATTCAATGCAATAAAAGAGGAACTGCGAGCAGTGAGGATGGTAGCACTGCAGAACAGATACGTATTAGATCTCCTTACAGCAATGGAAGGAGGAGTTTGCGCAAAGATAGGACAATCATGCTGCACATTTATTCCTGCTAACGATGCCGACAATGGTACACTCACCGAAGCAGTATCACAACTGGCCCAGATGCACTCCAAAATGATGGAAGAAAGTAAAGGAGTGAAGAAAGATGACAGCTGGTTTTCATTCTTATGGTCATGGATGCCATCATGGCTGTCGGATGGACTGAAGATTATAGTTGGATGTATAATACTGGCTGGAGCTGCACTAATCATAATAAGGTTCTGGAAAGCCCGGAAAGCACGCACTACAGACGAAATGATCGAAATGGTTGGTATGCACCCCTTGATGCCAACTGATGATGGCCAGCACACAGACACAATAATAAAGGAAAGAGAAAAACTGCGCAAACAGATCGTCACCAACCACCTGGACCCGCCATCCGTGAAGCTCGAAAGCCCAAGAAACCCGAGGAGCTACATCGGGAAATGGGTATACTGCACACATGGAGGAAGTTGTGTGTATATGTATTGGTCATTTGAGGACCATGTCAACCACTATGGACACCTGGGAGGAGTAACTAAAATATGGAGAGTAAGAGGAGATAAGGAAAAAGATATGTTTGTGGTCGACAAGTCGACCAGAGGGGGGACTGAAGTGGGAGAATGGGACAAAAGACTCCCCCCAATCTCCTTGCGCCCCTGGCCTAGAGGATCGCGACCCAGACACCCGCCACGAGATGAATTTGCCTATCTACCAGACGACCAAATGCCCTGGTACAGGAACATATGGATGTGCCCATCAGCCTGCCCACCAGACTGCCCTGCTCAAGCCGACACCTGGGGCATGGATGAACTCGACTAAACCATTCAACAGTAAATAAACACATCGTTAGAGATGCCATGACAACCTAGCCAATGGTCAGAACACCTGTGCAACCATGCACACTGGACACCCCCACACCAATCCACACGAAGAACATATTCAGTGCTATGACGTAGGTGACGGACACACCCACTGACGCGCATCTTTATTATTTTTCACATAGGTTTTTCAAAATGCAGAAACGCAAGACGCACAAAGCACTCATCTAAAATGCTTGCTGACGCTTCTCCTAATCCTTGCATTGTGATGAAAATACAACGAAGACATGATATTGGATATGAAGCAATGTGATACCGTAACTTAAAGTGCCGTGCATTAAACATCCCCACCTATGCACCAGGCCCAAGTAGGCCGCAAGCAAGAGCCTCCACGAACATTGAACAAACAAGAGTACAATTGCTGACCCTGCAGAATGAGCCCAGCGAGAACTGACAGCCAAGGGGGCAATGTTGCAACTCGCATGTCACAAGCCGAAGCCAAGGTCACACCTGCAAACTAAGCCAGACACACAGTGGAAAATACAACATTAAATGTGCAGAATTCTGCATCAACCACGGTCTCTCCTCACATAACCAAGCCGAACCTGACAGGGTGCCAGACCCAGGAGGGAGAAGTCGCCTAGGTCCCACGTTTGAGACACAGGCTGCAACAATGAAATGACCCAATGGACACCTACAGCGGTGGGAATAGTCTGCTTTCAGGTATATGAGCAAATCCACGCATTGTCTGCATAAACACATAGTTACATATTGTTGCAAATGACAGGTACACCGCGAGCTGGGAACAACGATGGTCCCATGCTGGGGGGCTCGCGAGTGGACCAATCAGAACATGGGGCACTCATCACTGACGCCATTAACATTAGCCAATCATTAGGGGTCTTCGTGTAACAATTTTCATGTATCTAATAGAAGGGACAACCCAAGTATACCACCTGACTGACCCTTAACCACTAACAGCGTTCTCTATACGTATGCCATACTAACCCTACCACTCGAGGAACCAATCCAGAGTGGCGATAGGTTTTTGCTAACTTTCCCAGGTGACGCAAGTAGCGCGTCACACTGAGGCAAAAAGGGGCCTGCGAACCCACGAATTTCGAGAGTCAGGACGGACGCGTATGATCCTAGACCCATCCCTGCCGTTATTCAATAAACAGCAGAAGCACCTTGCTTTTTGTGTGTGTCTCATACTCATTCTTGGGATACGCGGGAGGAGTTGGGGCCTCCCTGCCCAGAGGTCCGCGGAAGGACCAGCCGACCCTGGGAGAATCCCCCCCGACAGGGGCATGCCCAGGGTGGATGGGCTGCCTGCGGCCCATGGACTAGGGCAAAGGGCTGGCTGCGGGGCATGCCCAGGGTGGATGGGCTGCCTGCGGGCTATGGACTGGGGTGATGGGCTGGCTGTGGCCCATGGTCTAGGGTGAAGGGCTGCCTGCGGGGCATGCCCAGGGTGGATGGGCTGCCAACGGGACATGGACTGGGGTGAAGGGATGCCTGCGGGGCATGCCCAGGGTGTATGGGCTGCCTGCGGCCCATGGACTGGGGTGAAGGGCTGGCTGTGGCCCATGGACTGGGGTGAAGGGCTGGCTGCGGGGCATGGGCAGGGTGGATGGGCTGCCTGCGGGCTATGGACTGGGGTGATGGGCTGCCTGTGGGCCATGGACTGGGGTGAAGGGCTGCCTGCCGGGCATGCCCAGGGTGGATGGGCTGCCTGCGGGACATGGACTGGGGTGAAGGGCTGCCTGCGGGGCATGCCCAGGGTGGATGGGCTGCCTGCGGCCCATGGACTGGGGTGAAGGGCTGGCTGCGGGGCATGGGCAGGGTGGATGGGCTGCCTGCGGGCTATAGACTGGGGTGATGGGCTGCTTGCGGTCCACGGGGAGTGTTGATGGGCAGCCTGCGTGGATTTGTGGGGTGCGCGTGGAGTTTCACACGCAATTGGCCTGTGTACGTCTATTTGAGTGGTGCGCGGGAAGTTTCACATGCGATTGGCCTGGGTACGTCTATTTGAGGGGTGCGCGGGAAGTTTCACACGTGATTGGCCTGTGTACGTCTATTTGAGGGGTGCGCGGGAAGTTTCACACGCGATTGGCCTTGGTACGTCTATTTGAGGGGTGCGCGTAGAGTTTCACACGCGATTGGCCTGGGTACGTCTATTTGAGGGGTGCGCGGGAAGTTTCACACGTGATTGGCCTGGGTATGTCTATTAGAGGGGTGCGTGTAAAGTTTTACACGCGATTGGCCTGGGTACATGTATTTGAGGGGTGCGCGTGGAGTTTCACACACAATTGGCCTGGGTACGTCTATTTGAGGGGTGCGCAGGAAGTTTCACATGCGATTGGCCTGGGTACATCTATTTAAGGGATGCGCGTGGAGTTTCACACGCGATTGGCCTGTGTACGTCTATTTGAGGGGTGCGCATGTAGTTTTACATGCGATTGGCCTGGGTACATCTATTTGAGGGGTGCGCGTGGAGTTTCACACGCGATTGGCCTGGGTATGTCTATTTGAGGGGTGCGCGGGAAGTTTCACACGCGATTGCCCTGGGTATGTCTATTTGAGGGGTGCGCGTGGAGTTTCACACGCGATTGGCTTGGGTACGTCTATTTGAGGGGTGCGCGGGAAGTTTCACATGCAATTGGCCTGGGTACGTTTATTTGAGGGGTGCGCATGGAGTTTTACACGCGATTGGCCTGGGTACGTCTAATTGAGGGGTGCGCGGGAAGTTTTACACGTGAATGGGCTGGGAACGTGTATATGAGGGGTGCGCGTGGAGTTTTACACGCGATTGGCCTGGGTACGTCTATTTGAGCGGTGCGCGTAGAGTTTCACACGCGATTGGCCTAGCGCGAGCGGGGCACGTGGGGTGCGGGGAGGTTTACACGGCTTTCCCTGGCAAGGGAGGGGTACGTGTACTCCTGGTGTGGGCCAATGCAAATTGGCAGTGTGTGTGCTCCCAGGTGGGCCCTCTCACCCCTCCCCAGGCCCTGCAGGCAGCCCACAACACAGGGGACTACCCTGCACCCCTGGCAATGCCCCCCATCCAGCTGACGTCACCATGCAGAAGTGAGCACTGACACATTTCCCCCCAACCCACTCAATCCCACAGCATTGACAGGCACCTGGCACCAGGCCCCGACTCATGTCCCCCACCCCCCAGCAGTGAGGGGCACCTGGCAGCAGGCCCCGACTCATGTCCCCCATCCCCCAGCAGTGAGGGGCACCTGCCAGCAGGCCCCGACTCATGTCCCCCACCCCCCAGCAGTGATGGCACCTGCCAGCAGGCCCCCACTCATGTCCCCCACCCCCCAGCAGTGAGGGGCACGTGCCAGCAGGCCCCCACTCATGTCCCCCACCCCCGAGCAGTGAGGGGCACCTGGCAGCAGGCCCGGACTCATGTCCCCCACCCCCCAGCAGTGAGGGGCACCTGGCAGCAGGCCGCGACTCATGTCCCTCACCCCCCAGCAGTGAGGGGCACCTGCCAGCAGGCTCCGACTCATGTCCCCCGCCTCCCAGCATTTACAGGCACCTGCCAGCAGGCCCCCACTCATGTCCCCCATCCCCCAGCAGTGAGGGGCACCTGCCAGCAGGCCCCCACTCATGTCCCCTACCCCCCAGCAGTGAGGGGCACCTGGCAGCAGGCCCTGAATCATGTCCAACACCCCCCAGCAGTGAGGGGCACCTGGCAGCAGGCCCCGACTCATGTCCCCCACCCCCCAGCAGTGAGGGGCACCTGCCAGCAGGCCCCGACTCATGTCCCCCACCCCCAGCAGTGAGGGGCACCTGCCAGCAGGCCCCCACTCATGTCCCCCCTACATGACATAAAGATGCACATTCCTGGCCCACTTCTACACCAAATTACCCCAGCATGCCACCCCAGTCATGAGACGCAATGATTTCCCAATCCACCCCACACTGACATGCCTATCTGAAGACAAAAACCAAAAGTCAACCATGTACATCAACACATGTCTGTCACACACACACACTGGTTGGCATTGATTGCGTAAACCCACATTATCACATGCATGAACCCAATGAGTGAAACACACACATGGGAGTAAAAGTTCAAAAAGTATTATTGATGATAAACAAATAACAATGAAATCAAAGCATAAAAAGATGGCAAACATCAAATGGAGATGAGTGAAAGAAAAGTCGAACCAATCAAAAGAAATCCAAAAGAAAAATACTCCAAACTCTCCCTCCACCAAAGCAAATCCAAAGGAAAAGTAAAAAGAAAAATCCATTAATCCATGGGGAAATCCAAAGAAAAAGTAAAAAGCAACCAATAGTCCAACTATTTACAATCCGTTGTCAAGGGTCCATGAGCCCAACGAAAGAAAATAAACCTATTCTAAAAAAAAAACTAAGAAAATAACTATACACAAATGTGTGGGGCATAGTCCATTCGACCCCAAAATAAATTAAACGAAAAGGAAACTTAACACTATAAACTATTTACAATGGCGGCGGGCTAGTCCCACGGCTCACTTATTGATGTCCCGGGCCAGGGCATCATCGAACTCCACCTCTATGTCATGGAGGCAGTCCTGTTCCGTGGCCCCGAGGTTTTGCAGGGATGACTCCATGTTCAACTCCAAGTCCCTGCGAATTGCCTCGAGGCACTCGGCCCGCCTCAACGCCCTCCGCATGGAGTTCTCCGCCCTGACCATTGTGAGCCGTTCATCTTCCGCCCGCTGCCGCTCCGCATCTATGGCGTGGCCCAACCGCTGCCACACGGAAGACACACCCAATCCTGGGTCCTCCTGCCCTCTGGCCGATGCCTGCCCCTCCGATGTGGATGGCCCCGAGCCATCATTGCTCTCACCTTGTGCCTGCTGCTGCTGTGCCTGTGCCCTGGCACTTGCTGCCTGCACGTCCTACTTCGGCTGGGGTGCAGTTGTAGTGGTGGCCACCCCTGCTGGATGTCCGACTCCCGACTGTGACAGGGACGTGTTGTCCACCAGCCCGGCCGCTGGGTCAGAGGCAGCTCCACAGGGTGCCCAGGTGATACTTGGGCAGGAAGATGGCACAGAGGGCGACTGGCACATAGGGGGTTCAGGTGAGGAGGGGGTCAGAAGAAGGCCCAGCACACTGAGAAATCCAGCACTGGTGACCCGTCCCAGTAGGTCAAGGCGGACAACGAGGCATCCGAGATGACATGCAGTGTCTTCACTAAAACACCGCAGGTCACCTCCCATGCCCCGTTGACGCAACGCTAACCCAGCTAGCACAGGCTCAACCCTGTGCCGTATTGCCACGTCTGCAGGGAGAGGAAGGCCAGTTGTTGTCTGCTCATCCCCTCCCTGAAAATGGGTCTGGACGTAGGCAGCTGCTGACGGATTTGCACATGGCTGGTCCCCTTTTGCAATGGCGCAGACGGGCTAAAAAACGGTGGTGTGGAAGGTTGCCCAGAGCAATTGCCAGTGGTTTAGATTCATTCGAAACCTTCCACCCATCACTTTTGTCGTCAGTTTGTTTCTCCTTGTAAGAAAGGGTATGCCCAGACGTGGGTCCCTTGCTCGCTGCGCCACAGGGAACCAGGCTGCACCTCACTGAGGAGGTCCAAAAAGGCCGAAACATGTCTTGGGTTGCTTGGTTTTCTGTGCAGAGGGGACCTGGCCTAGCAGTTCGGGCTGGGCTTCTACCTTCGGTGGCGGCAGCTGCTGACTGATTTGCACATGGCTGGTCCCCTTTTGCAATGGCGCAGACAGGCTAAAAAACGGTGGTGTGGAAGGTTGCCCAGAGCAATTGCCAGTGGTTTAGATTCATTCGAAACCTTCCACCCATCACTTTTGTCGTCAGTTTGTTTCTCCTTGTGAGAAAGGGTATGCCCAGACGTGGGTCCCTTGCTCGCTGCGCTACAGGGAACCAGACTGCACCTCACTGAGGAGGTCCAACAAGGCCGAAACATGTCTGGGGTTGCTTGGTTTTCTGTGCAGAGGGGACCTGGCGTAGCAGTTCGGGCTGGGCTGCTACCTTCGGTGGCGGCAGCTGCTGACTGATTTGCACATGGCTGGTCCCCTTTTGCAATGGCGCAGACGGGCTAAAAAACGGTGGTGTGGAAGGTTGCCCAGAGCAATTGCCAGTGGTTTAGATTCATTCGAAACCTTCCACCCATCACTTTTGTCGTCAGTTTGTTTCTCCTTGTGAGAAAGGGTATGCCCAGACGTGGGTCCCTTGCTCGCTGCGCCACAGGGAACCAGGCTGCACCTCACTGAGGAGGTCCAACAAGGCCGAAACATGTCTGGGGTTGCTTGGTTTTCTGTGCAGAGGGGACCTGGCCTAGCAGTTCGGGCTGGGCTGCTACCTTCGGTGGCAGCAGCTGCTGACTGATTTGCACATGGCTGGTCCCCTTTTGCAATGGCGCAGACGGGCAAAAAAACGGTGGTGTGGAAGGTTGCCCAGAGCAATTGCCAGTGGTTTAGATTCATTCGAAACCTTCCACCCATCACTTTTGTCGTCAGTTTGTTTCTCCTTGTGAGAAAGGGTATGCCCAGACGTGGGTCCCTTGCTCGCTGCGCCACAGGGAACCAGGCTGCACCTCACTGAGGAGGTCCAACAAGGCCGAAACATGTCTGGGGTTGCTTGGTTTTCTGTGCAGAGGGGACCTGGCCTAGCAGTTCGGGCTGGGCTGCTACCTTCGGTGGCGGCAGCTGCTGACTGATTTGCACATGGCTGGTCCCCTTTTGCAATGGCGCAGACGGGCTAAAAAAAGGTGGTGTGGAAGGTTGACCAGAGCAATTGCCAGTGGTTTAGATTCATTCGAAACCTTCCACCCATCACTTTTGTCGTCAGTTTGTTTCTCCTGGTGAGAAAGGGTATGCCCAGACGTGGGTCCCTTGCTCGCTGCGCCACAGGGAACCAGGCTGCACCTCACTGAGGAGGTCCAACAAGGCCGAAACATGTCTGGGGTTGCTTGGTTTTCTGTGCAGAGGGGACCTGGCCTAGCAGTTCGGGCTGGGCTGCTACCTTCAGTGGCGGCAGCTGCTGACTGATTTGCACATGGCTGGTCCCCTTTTGCAATGGCGCAGACGGGCTAAAAACGGTGGTGTGGAAGGTTGCCCAGAGCAATTGCCAGTGGTTTAGATTCATTCGAAACCTTCCACCCATCACTTTTGTCGTCAGCAGGATGATGCAGTGACAGGATCGGGGACAGGATTACACACAGGCACCTCTGCGGCGGCCTGTGCTACCTCCTGTCCCTGCACCTGCACTGCACCACTAGCACCAGTGGAATCCCCACCTCCAGACCCCGTGTGTGTCCCTTCCACGACCTCCTCCTCTGCCAAACCCCCCACCAACCTGGATGACTCCGTGCCATCTTCCTCCGTCGGACCCTGTGGGTTCTCAGCTGCCCCTTCTGCTGCCGAGGAGTCCATCTCCAACCTCCGCCTCTTGGACCTACCCTCGACAGCTGCGGCCTGGGACGCGGCGCCACACTCCTCACTCCCCGACGAGATGACAACACTGGAGGGGAGCTGGGCCTTGCGTCTCCGGCTGGTGGTGCGATCCCTGCCGGTTTCCTCTACAGCACCCTCTCCGCCCTCTTCATCAGTTGACGCTGCAGACAGGGAGAGATAGAACACAGGCATCAGGGCACTGTACAATGAACTGATACACACATGACAGCAGTACATGAGTGGCAGTGTGAATCTTCAAACATGTCATCACACTCCCCAACACCCATGTCATTTCCACTCACACACATGAGCAATTCTACAGCAATATTGCACCAGGCAGCACCATCCATACACAAACAACAGCACCAGCAGCCGAAGGTGAGCCTGACGTCACATGAAACACGGGGAGTGCACAACACATGCACACATGCCACCAGACTTACAGGCATGTGTACATCTCCAACAACTGTCGCAGTGATGAGATCGCCATCCATGTCACATCTGGCATTCAGCCTTCTACATGTCAGTGTCACACGCATCCATGTTGCATCACAGTTGCACACTTGTCAAATACACACACATGCACATGTACACAGTGCAGATACATGCAGCAGGAACCACCATCCATGTGTGACACCACAACCATGCCAACGGACATATACAGAAATCCAAACATGTGTGCTCCCACACCTGCATTTGGCCAGCATGCTTACCAAGACATACACCATCGATGTGTATCACACTTGAGAGGACTCACATGTGGCAGCCTCGCGCCCCTGTTCATACACATCCATACATGGCCCTACAAAAACACATGTGCAACCTGCACACTACTGGCACACCACAACAGGCACAGCGTCCAATCACCATGCATCTACACTTACCGCTCGACTCCGGACGGGTCTGCCTCTCAAGGAGCTGGATGTGGAGCGCTGGGCTAATGTGTTCCAGGACCCTCATTTGTAGGTTGGTCAGGTGGCCCCGGCACCCCTGGGCATCCGCTGCATCCAAGAGGCGCCGGGCCTTCTTGAGGGTCCTGGACCTGAAGTCCGCCCAGCGCTTCTGGACGTGTTGAAGGTCGTGGACTGCCACCACCTCCGTGTTGATGGCAGTCACAATGTCCATCCAGATCCTGGCCCGTCCTTCTTTGTCGGTGCGTGAACTTCCGTAGAGGGCATCATACTGCCCCAGGACTTGCTCCACTAGGACACCAACTTCCCTGGCCCTCTGCCTCTCTGGCTGGGGGTTGCCAGTGGTGTCAGATGGTGTTGTGGACATGGCAACCCCAGAGGCAGGAGTGGGTGGGCAACTGGGTTCTGGGGCTGGGCTTTGGAGCGATGGTATCCCAGTCGGGAGGCTTCAGTTCCAGCAGGGGTGGTCATAGCAACTGCACCCCTCCAGATGGCTGACGTGCAGGCAGCAAATAGCAGGGCACGTGGGCAGCAGGCAGGCATCAGCAGATTGCAGGTGGGAGCGTGCTCGGGGCTCTGGGGGGGCAGGAAAATGGCCTCTGGGCAGGAGCGTGGTCTTCCGTGTGTTGTCACGTGGCCAGCTTGATACAGAGTGACTTGGCACGTGAAAAAATTGCACATCAGCGTGTATTTCGAGGAAAGGCCCTTCGTGCGTAAGCGCGCCTGTGACGTGAAAATACAGCACGTACGCGAATTCATTGGACCAAAGGCCCTTAGCGCGTAAGCGCGTCTGTGACGTGACGCGCAAGGGCGTTTCCCTGAACACGGTGCATGTTCATTGTACGCGTGCAAAAACTGCACGTCCAAGTGCCAGCTCTTGTAATTGGAGGAAAGGGCCTTAGCCCGTACACGCGTAAAGGACGTTGTACGTATGGGGCGGTTTAAAAGGTACGTCTAGGACGCCATTTTCCTGTGCGTGCTTTTCGTGGAGAGCGAGTGGGTGAATTTTGGACTTCTTGTCGGTTCACACGCGATTACTTCACAGCGTTTCAAGTCCGTACTCCCTGTTACCTCTGACAGCTTTCTATTTTTTTTTTGGCCCTGTTTCCTCAAACAGCGTTCACTTCTTTTGTCCTGTCTCCTCAGACAGCGTACAAATCTTCTTTTGGCGGGGGTGTTGCCAACGCGCACACGTGCGTTTTTTTCTCCTTTTTCCAGGCAGACGGTGAGTCGCGCACGTATTTACCAACTGTGCTTGCCCCGTGTGTCGCGTACCCCTTCAGAGGTCATTGTAGGCTGCGTGTATTACGCGTAAGCTTATTTTTGTGTTTCTGGGTGCCACAGCGTAGTGCAGGTTCATTTTTTCACGCACGTGGTCTACGAGGGGTTGCGTGCACCGTATTTTTTGATTTCGGGGTGCCTGTGCGTTGCGTGACCCGTCATCTTCCCCCAGGGGTCACAGAAAGCCTTGCTAGAGCACTAGGGTACGAATTCCATCTAGTACCCTACCTCTTTCACCCCCAATTGCCCAGGACAATAGTTTACTGCAACTCCCATATGCACAACAACATCAGTGCCATGGTTGGGAGGCGAGCAAGCAGTAAGGGAGTCAAAGGTGGCCGACCTCCAAGAGGTGGGTGTGTTGTGCGCAGTAGGGGACGTGTCCAGGATTTGCAGGGTGCCCCTGCACCCCCATGTGTGGAGGAGCAATCAGGGACACCCATGCCCCCCCCATTGTTGTGGGAAATGTAGCTGACACCATCCAAGCTCAGCCCTTGTTGGACGAGCCCATTGTGGCACCTGTACCGGCACAGGATGACTCCCATGCTGACTTCCAGGTCAGCAAGTCTAAGCCACGTGTGGCGATGCAAGTTGGTGTCACCAGGCCACGTGGATCTGGGGCAGCGATGTCATCTGCTGCCCCAAGTAGGCAGGGTGGGGAGGCTGCAGGGGCAGCTGCAGCTCTCTCTGCCCCAGCTATGAGTCTCCATGCCAGGACAGTGCCGGTCCAAGTCCATCAAACCAATGTTGCCCCTGCCAACATCACCCCGCAGCCAATGCCTGCACCAACACCTATGGTCGTTGTGCATTTGCAAACTCCTACTACCCAGTCCACCGGCACTTCTGCCCCTACTGACCAGAGCGGCGTAAGCCACTCAGGATCCGCACCACCTCTGAAAAGGAGGAAGAAAGGTGCTGTGGCACTACAGGCTGGGACCCCAGACAGGGCTACACACTCTGGCACGTCAAGGAAGCCTAGCTTCAATGAGGCCGAACGTGATGCACTTGTGGGCTATGTGTTCGCACATAACCGCGAAATGTTGGTTCATGCAGGGTGCAAGACCACACCTGGTCAACGTAGGGCACACTGGCAGACCATCGCGGACCACATAAGTGCCCTTGGATTTGTGAGGCGCACAGCTGATGATTGCTACAAGCGGTGGAATGACCTGAAACGCAGAGCAAAGAACAAGCTGGCCTCAAGTCAAGCCGCTACTCTGGTGACTGGCGGTGGGTCTCCACAAGAGGACATAGAACTCACTGTACATGAGGATGTTGCTGGAGCCTTCGTCACAGAGGGACAGATCCAAGGCGTGGGAGAACTACCTGATTACGATGCATTGTCCGGTGAGTGCCCATGCATGTGTGTGTATTACATGTGTTTGGGTTATGGGTTCTGATTGAGTGCCAGGTGAGGGTGTGTACTCCTGAGTGTTATGGGTCACCCATGTGCTTTCTCATATACATTCACGTGGCTTGGATTTGGGTATGACAGTATCCCTTCTGCCCACAGTAGCCAATTAGCCCCACATTACTGCAGTTGCCCTAGAACTGTCATCTTGCAACAACATTGTTCTGATTGTTCAGTGTTCATTCAGGCTGATTGTTTAAATTCTACCATTTTCCCTACCCATTTTTCAGCCCTAATGCCACATATGTGACATGCTTCTGTCATTGTTTACACCCCACATTGGATCACAATTGTTCCCTGGTTATGTGAATGATTTGACCATTCAGGGCAATAGTGTATTGCCTTGCTCGCTATTTTTCATAGGGCCTGTTTGCAGGTGGAACATGATAGTTGTTTCCTGTCATGTCAAAGTGACCATCCATTGATGTGTACATCTGCCTACAATCACTGTATTGTTGTACACTGAATGTGTTGCAGTGTGTGGCACATGCATATCTTGGCACACTATTCTGCATTTATCTTCTCAACATGTCCATGTGTCATGTATGTGTATTGGACATGCCACTCACAGGCTAATGTGTGATGCCAGTGCCACCCAACATGCAGCGCATGTGTTGCATTTCCATCTTGGTGTCCTCAGTGTCTGCCTTTTTGACTCCCCTTCCAACTCATTGACAGTGCATGCATGCCAGGGTTATAGTCATGTGGGACATGTGTAAACCACGTACAGGATCTCTGTCTTGTCAGTCCTATATGTGTGCTATGGTGCTCATGCCTGTTTCCATTTTTTGTATTTCATGTTTCTGCAGATGACGACGCACTTGATGCTGGTGAGGTTGAGGAGATGGTGCAGACCCAGGAGGAATCTGAGGCACGACCGGGCACCAGTGGAGGACGTGGTGTGGTGGTGGGTGAAAACCCAATCCTCCTGCAGACCATACTGTCCAGGGGTGTCTCTGGGTGCACCTCCCCAGACCTCTATTCAGGTGCTGAATCGGATGATGAGACGTATTTGCCGTCGCAGGTCAGTGATTCTGGCAGGGATTATGTTGTGTCCAACCCACCTGCAACAGGGGTAGAACCCTCTATGGGGATGTCAGGGTTGGTAGGTCCACCTTTGGCGGTTACGGATGCAGGGTCACACTCCACAGCATCTGATTGTGTTCCTGGGCCAGCAGATCAGAGGGGGAATGCAGTCCTGCAGCCTCAAGCAGTGCCAGCACAGCAAGGTGCAGATCACCTTGCCCCAAAACAAGTGTGGTGCCGGCCGACGCAGTGGCCGTCCGCCACCAGGCAATACTGTATGGGAACACTCCAAGTACAGTATGGCAAACCAACAGGCAGCATCAGTTGAAATGATGGCTCAGGTAATGGAGAGGGTGGCCACTTCCATTATCCCCCCTGAAAGGCAGATGGAGCAACAACAGCAGGCAACAGACTCCATTTGCCAATCACACAGGGAAGACATGTTGGCGTCCAACAGGGACCGACGGGTGGCACTGGAGACTCTGCGCCAATCCATATCAGAAGAGTCCCAGGCCCACAGGGAAGCCCTGAGGGTAGAACTCCATAACCTCAGGGAGAATCTGGTTGACCTTTGTCAGGTACTGTCAGGTTGGAGCGACATATTCTTTTACATACAGTATCATATACTCATTTACATTGGGTCAGGGGAGACACATATTTAGTATAGAAAGGTTTTGGGAAGTTATTATGGGTTATATTTTTAAACAGCCAATTTTGCCCTTAACCTTCATTGCAGTCTATGGAAAATGCCCCAAGCCAAGATGGAGGTTCTCAGTCTAAATTCTAATTGGCTGGAGATTGTTTATAGGGAGGACAGTGAACATTCTAAACTGCCTTTCATCGTCTTTGCCCAGCTGAGAGGTCGTGTGCTTTGCTGCTCCTGCTTAACTTGTTCAAGGGTGTCAAGTTTCAAGCAGTCGAGCGGCATCTTTGAAAATATAACAGGAGTCGTATATGGAGTTTGGTGGAGACACAGGACAGGAGTGAGAAATTTCCAATTTTCTGAGAAAAGAAGTTTTCAAGTCTCAATCACAAGATAAGTGACTTTCCATGTTTTGATGAACTTTGTAAAAAGGTTATATTAATTGAAAAGGATTGAAATCGCAAATCTGTATCTAAAAACTGAAGCGCGTACGTTTGTTTTCTTTCCTACGTATCATTTCAAACTAGCGCGTGATTTTTTTTCCCATTACCTTGAGTCTGCGCGTGAGACTCTGCGCGTGAGAGTGAAGTGCGAGCGTGAACTTTGGACTCGCGTTTACTGTTCATATACGCGAGGGTTTTTCTACGTGAGTTCGCGTGTGTGTTATATTACGCGTTTCGTATCTGCGCGTGCGCAAGAACAAATCTATGTGGAGCTTTCGAGCGAGCTCTCAGAAGTGTCACGTGATAAAATAAAAGCGCGTGTGCTTTTTTCCCGTGATTTGGTTTTTGTGCATATGCGTATTTTTTCGTGGGTTGGACTTTAGCACGAGTGAGTTTTACTTGCGTCTTGGACTTTAGCGCGTGTGCGTCTTACCCGCTATTTGGATTTTCAGCGCGTGTGCGTATTTCCCGCGACTTGGAGTAAAGCGCGTGTGTTTTTTCCCGTGGTTTGGATTTTCAGCGCGTGTGCGTATTTCCCGCGACTTGGAGTAAAGTGCGTGTGTTTTTTCCCGTGGTTTGGATTTTCAGCGCGTGTGCGTATTTCCCGCGACTTGGATTAAAGCGCGTGTGTTTTATCCCGCGGTTTGGATTTTCAGCGCTTATGCGTTTTACCCGCGGTTTGGATTTTAGCGCGTGTGCTGGATTTTCCACGTGAAGATTTCACCGCAAGTTTAAAATTCGTTCCAGAGTAAACGACACTCTAAAAAGAAAATATAAAAATAAATACAAGAACTTAAAATAACTTCTTTAAACTTATTTGAAGAACTTTAGACCTTGTTCAAGAATCTTGAAGTTGAGAAGACGAACTACAAAGTTAAATATTACATTCATGGACCTGCTGAGAAGGCTGAATAATCTTTAAGATTCTGGTCAACAAGTAAGGAAGTCTTGTCTGCTTATCACTTCTCTGGGCATACTGAAGAGAAGTACCAGGTATAGTTTTTTGACTATTTTGGTAAAGGATATAGAGTTTTAAGGTTAGTATAGTAATCCATTGAGTAATGAGGTGTATTACATGTTTATGTTTTAACTACAGGTGAAGAACCAGCGAGTTGATAGCTTCCAGCCTGGTGTTTGTTTATTTGTCTCTTCCCCCTTTCCCCTGGAAGTGAGGTAAACTGAGCGGTTATATATATTATCAGCTCAGAGTGCCACATTTTGGGTGGATTGTCGGGGGTTCAGCAGCTTCCGCAGACACCAGGATCTCAGCCTGACAACCTTGAGGCTTCCCATAAATTTATGGCACAACAGAAGCTGGAGCAGCTCACACGTTCGCTCTCAGCTGAGCTGCAGGCAACACGTGAGGAGATGCGGGCATCACGTGAGGCCATGCGTGCAGAACAGCAGGCAACCCGTGAGGTGCCCCATGGGGATCTCTGCACTTTAATCCTCCAGAATCAGACATTCCAGACCCGCATGCTTGCTGCCATGGAGGACCATACCAGGGCTTTGCGTGGGCTGCCTCCCATAGTGCCACCACCTCCTGATGGTGCAGCAGAGGCTGAAGACAGCGACGGCAGTTCTCACACTTTGGCATAGCCATGCAGGCCATGAGCCCATGGAGGTATATTTTTTCCCCAACATCCACGCAGGTGGGTGTTGGTGTGCACCCTGTCCTCCAACCTCCTGGGTGCCCCCCCGGCACCCACATGGCCATTTTTTATTTTTTATTTTTTTACAGTGTGTTGACTTGTGTGGCTCCCGTGGGCATCCACTGTAGTCTGGCTGGGCACATGCAGGCTTGTCCTGAGTTTGGGTTAGATGCTTGGGTTCGTGACATGCACACCCCTCCTGCTTCCCGTTTCCATGGGCTTGCAAAGGGTGTGACCAAGTGACAGTGACTTACACAGTGACATTGGTCTCCCATGAGCTGTGTGGGCAGTCTGTAGTCATAACTGTGTGTACATCCCTAGTGGGTATTGTTGTTGTATTGTACACTGCATGGTGTATTGATATGTGCTTGTGCATCCATGTCTTCCTCCTAATTTGCAGGTTCCTTCCTCATGTCTTCACAAGGCCGTCTCCTTTGCAGATGGAGTTCATGTTGTATGCAGTACACTGACACATTTGCGTGGCAGCAACACTCTACAGTTGGAAGGGGTCGATGTGCTGGCTTATTCAGGTTGTAAGACTACCACTACTTTTGCTTAGTACTGTCATGTTTTTGCTATGTATCATGGTGTGTTGGTGTATTGTGTTGGTGGTAAGTATTTGGTCATGTGTGCTGTTTGTTATTGATTACTGGGACCATATTGTCTGTGGCCAGTTTCCATTTGGGACAGTGCACTTTGTGACACTTGTGTCAGGTCCTTGGCCATTGCTTTGTTTGGTTTCACATTGCATGACATGCCATGGTGTGTTGGGTGGCGGAGCTGGGGAGGGGTTGGGTGACATGGCGTTGTTTTCATGTTGTATTTTGCAAGGGGGTAATCAATTTTTCTGCATAGATCATGCGTGCACAACATACGGCCCGCAGGCCAGTTGCAGCCCGCCATGCTGTTTTGTCCGTCCCACAAGGCACAAAGACTTTCCTAATGGAGTGCGTGCCACAAGCAGCATCGGCCGCCCTCCATTAGAAAAGTCTTTGTTGTATTCCAGGCTGGACAAAACACTGGCCCTCATTGGCTCAGCACACACGCACCACCTCGCTCCTATGAGCCATGTAGTGTGTGTGTGCTGCACCAATGGAGTGCCAGCACTACGGCTGGTGTGGTCAATAAGGCTTGATGCCGGTAGGCATTTCTGCCTTGCTTGCCATGCTAGCCGTAGTACCACTCCACTTACCTTGCCAGCGTTCCACCTAGCCTGCCTTCCAGCACATCCGGTAAGTGGTCTGTTTGTTTGTGTTTGTGTGTCGGGTCTGTTCTGCTGTATGTTGGTGTAGTGTATGTTGAGATGCGGGGTTGGGGGGTGTTGGGTGTGCATGAATGTTTGTTTTTGTATGTTTGTGTTGTGTATGTTGAGATGCGGGGGTGGGGTGGTGCCAGGTGTGCATGAATGTTTGTTTTGGAGTGCAAGTGTGGTGTATGTTGAGATGCAGGGTCTGTATGTGTGCATGCTTGCCAGTTTGTATGCTGATTTGGGGGGTGGGGGTTCGAGTTTGTGCCTGATTAGAGATGTTGGCCCGAAGTGTGGTGGGAGCCATGGGGCATAGTGTTTGGTTGGGGGTGAGGGGGCCATGGGGCATAGGGTTTGGTTGGGGATGAGGGGGCCATGGGTCATAGGGTTTGGTTTAGGGGTGGGTGTCATGGGGCATAGTGCTTGGTTGGGGGTGTGAGGCATGGGGCATTGTGTTTGGTTGGGGGTGAGGGCGCCACGGGGCATTGTGTTTGGTTGAGGGGTGGGAGGCATGGGGCATTGTGTTTGGTTGGGGGAGAGGGGGCCATGGGGCATTGTGTTTGGTTGGGGGTGAGGGGGCCATAGGGCATAGTGTTTGGTTGAGGGGTGAGGGGGCCATGGGTCATAGGGTTTGGTTGGGGGTGAGGGGGCCATGGGGCATAGTGTTTGGTTGAGGGGTGGGAGCCATGGGGCATAGTGTTTAGTTGTGGGTGGGAGGCATGGGGCATTGTGTTTAGTTGTGGGTGAGGGGGCCATGGGGCATAGTGTTTGGTTGGGGGTGGGAGGCATGGGGCATAGTGTTTGGTTGAAGGGTGGGTGTCATGGGGCATAGTGCTTGGTTGGGGGGTGGGAGGCATGGGGCATTGTGTTTGGTTGGGGTGAGGGGGGCATGGGGCATTGTGTTTGGTTGGGGGTGAGGGGGCCATGGGGCATAGTGTTTGGTTGAGGGGTGAGGGGGCCATGGGTCATAGGGTTTGGTTTAGGGGTGGGTGTCATGGGGCATAGTGCTTGGTGGGGGGGTGAGGCATGGGGCATTGTGTTTGGTTGGGGGTGAGGGGGCCATGGGTCATAGGATTTGGTTGGGGGTGAGGGGGCCATGGGGCATAGTGTTTGGTTGAGGGGTGGGAGCCATGGGGCATAGTGCTTGGTTGGGGGTGGGAGGCATGGGACATTGTGTTTAGTTGTGGGTGGGAGGCATGGGGCATTGTGTTTAGTTGTGGGTGAGGGGGCCATGGGGCACAGTGTTTGGTTGAGGGGTGGGAGCCATGGGGCATAGTGTTTGGTTGAGGGGTGGGTGTCATGGGGCATAGTGCTTGTTGGGGTGGGAGGCATGGGGCATTGTGTTTGGTTGGGGGTGAGGGGGCCATGGGACATTGTGTTTGGTTGGGGGTGAGGGGGCCATGGGGCATAGTGTTTGGTTGAGGGGTGAGGGGGCCATGGGTCATAGGGTTTGGTTTAGGGGTGGGTGTCATGGGGCATAGTGCTTGATTGGGGGTGTGAGGCATGGGGCATTGTGTTTAGTTGGGGGTGGGAGGCATGGGGCATTGCGTTTAGTTGTGGGTGAGGGAGCCATGGGTCATAGTGTTTGGTTGGGGGTGGGAGCCATGGGGCATAGTGTTTGGTTGAGGGGTGTGTGTCATGGGGCATAGTGCTTGGTTGGGGGTGGGAGGCATGGGGCATTGTGTTTAGTTGTGGGTGGGAGTCATGGGGCATTGTGTTTAGTTATGGGAGAGGGGGCCATGGGGCATAGTGTTTGGTTGAGGGGTGGGAGCCATGGGGCATAGTGTTTGGTTGAGGGGTGGGTGTCATGGGGAATAGTGCTTGGTTGGGGGTGGGAGGCATGGGGCATTGTGTTTAGTTGTGGGTGGGAGGCATGGGGCATTGTGTTTAATTGTGGGTGAGGGAGCCATGGGGCATAGTGTTTGGTTGAAGGGTGGGAGCCATGGGGCATAGTGTTTGGTTGATGGGTGGTGTCATGGGGCATAGTGCTTGGTTGGGGGTGGGAGGCATGGGGCATTGTGTTTAGTTGTGGGTGGGAGGCATGGGGCATTGTGTTTAGTTGTGGGTGAGGGGGCCATGGGGCATAGTGTTTGGTTGGGGGTGGGAGGCATGGGGCATAGTGTTTGGTTGAGGGGTGGGTGTCATGGGGCATAGTGCTTGGTTGGGGTGGGAGGCATGGGGCATTGTGTTTAGTTGGGGGTAGGAGGCATGGGGCATTGTGTTTAGTTGTGGGTGAGGGGGCCATGGGTCATAGTGTTTGGTTGGGGGTGGGAGGCATGGGGCATCGTGTTTGGTTGAGGGGTGAGGGGGCCATGGGTCATAGGGTTTGGTTGGGGGTTAGGGGGCCATGGGGCATAGTGTTTGGTTGAGGGGTGGGAGCCATGGGGCATAGTGTTTAGTTGTGGGTGGGAGGCATGGGGCATTGTGTTTAGTTGTGGGTGAGGGGGCCATGGGGCATAGTGTTTGGTTGGGGGTGGGAGGCATGGGGCATAGTGCTTGGTTGTGGGTGAGGGGGCCATGGGACATTGTGTTTGGTTGGGGGTGAGGGGGCCATGGGTCATAGGATTTGGTTGGGGGTGAGGGGGCCATGGGGCATAGTGTTTGGTTGAGGGGTGGGAGCCATGGGGCATAGTGCTTGGTTGGGGGTGGGAGGCATGGGACATTGTGTTTAGTTGTGGGTGGGAGGCATGGGGCATTGTGTTTAGTTGTGGGTGAGGGGGCCATGGGGCATAGTGTTTGGTTGAGGGGTGGGAGCCATGGGGCATAGTGTTTGGTTGAGGGGTGGGTGTCATGGGGCATAGTGCTTGTTGGGGTGGGAGGCATGGGGCATTGTGTTTGGTTGGGGGTGAGGGGGCCATGGGACATTGTGTTTGGTTGGGGGCGAGGGGGCCATGGGGCATAGTGTTTGGTTGAGGGGTGAGGGGGCCATGGGTCATAGGGTTTGGTTTAGGGGTGGGTGTCATGGGGCATAGTGCTTGTTTGGGGGTGTGAGGCATGGGGCATTGGGTTTAGTTGGGGGTGGGAGGCATGGGGCATTGCGTTTAGTTGTGGGTGAGGGAGCCATGGGTCATAGTGTTTGGTTGGGGGTGGGAGCCATGGGGCATAGTGTTTGGTTGAGGGGTGGGTGTCATGGGGCATAGTGCTTGGTTGGGGGTGGGAGGCATGGGGCATTGTGTTTAGTTGTGGGTGGGAGTCATGGGGCATTGTGTTTAGTTATGGGAGAGGTGGCCATGGGGCATAGTGTTTGGTTGAGGGGTGGGAGCCATGGGGCATAGTGTTTGGTTGAGGGGTGGGTGTCATGGGGCATAGTGCTTGGTTGGGGGTGGGAGGCATGGGGCATTGTGTTTAGTTGTGGGTGGGAGGCATGGGGCATTGTGTTTAATTGTGGGTGAGGGAGCCATGGGGCATAGTGTTTGGTTGAAGGGTGCGAGCCATGGGGCATAGTGTTTGGTTGAGGGGTGGTGTCATGGGGCATAGTGCTTGGTTGGGGGTGGGAGGCATGGGGCATTGTGTTTAGTTGTGGGTGGGAGGCATGGGGCATTGTGTTTAGTTGTGGGTGAGGGGGCCATGGTGCATAGTGTTTGGTTGGGGGTGGGAGGCATGGGGCATAGTTTTGGTTGAGGGGTGGGTGTCATGGGGCATAGTGCTTGGTTGGGGTGGGAGGCATGGGGCATTGTGTTTAGTTGGGGGTGGGAGGCATGGGGCATTGTGTTTAGTTGTGGGTGAGGGGGCCATGGGTCATAGTGTTTGGTTGGGGGTGGGAGGCATGGGGCATCGTGTTTGGTTGAGGGGTGAGGGGGCCATGGGTCATAGGGTTTGGTTGGGGGTTAGGGGGCCATGGGGCATAGTGTTTGGTTGAGGGGTGGGAGCCATGGGGCATAGTGTTTAGTTGTGGGTGGGAGGCATGGGGCATTGTGTTTAGTTGTGGGTGAGGGGGCCATGGGGCATAGTGTTTGGTTGGGGGTGGGAGGCATGGGGCATAGTGCTTGGTTGTGGGTGGGAGGCATGGGGCATTGTGTTTGGTTGGGGGTGAGGGGACCATGGGGCATTGTGTTTGGTTGGGGGTGAGGGGACCATGGGGCATTGTGTTTGGTTGGGGGTGAGGGGGCCATGGGGCATAGTGTTTGGTTGAGGGGTGAGGGGGCCATGGGTCATAGGGTTTGGTTTAGGGGTGGGTGTCTTGGGGCATAGTGCTTGGTTGGGGGTGTGAGGCATGGGGCATTGTGTTTGGTTGGTGGTGAGGGGGCCATGGGTCATAGGGTTTGGTTGGGGGTGAGGGGGCCATGGGGCATAGTGCTTGGTTGTGGGTGGGAGGCTTGGGGCATTGTGTTTGGTTGGGGGTGAGGGGACCATGGGGCATTGTGTTTGGTTGGGGGTGAGGGGGCCATGGGGCATAGTGTTTGGTTGAGGGGTGAGGGGGCCATGGGTCATAGGGTTTGGTTTAGGGGTGGGTGTCATGGGGCATAGTGCTTGGTTGGGGGTGTGAGGCATGGGGCATTGTGTTTGGTTGGGGGTGAGGGGGCCATGGGGCATAGTGTTTGGTTGAGGGGTGAGGGGGCCATGGGTCATAGGGTTTGGTTTAGGGGTGGGTGTCATGGGGCATAGTGCTTGGTGGGGGGGTGAGGCATGGGGCATTGTGTTTGGTTGGGGGTGAGGGGGCCATGGGTCATAGGATTTGGTTGGGGGTGAGGGGGCCATGGGGCATAGTGTTTGGTTGAGGGGTGGGAGCCATGGGGCATAGTGCTTGGTTGGGGGTGGGAGGCATGGGACATTGTGTTTAGTTGTGGGTGGGAGGCATGGGGCATTGTGTTTAGTTGTGGGTGAGGGGGCCATGGGGCATAGTGTTTGGTTGAGGGGTGGGAACCATGGGGCATAGTGTTTGGTTGAGGGGTGGGTGTCATGGGGCATAGTGCTTGTTGGGGTGGGAGGCATGGGGCATTGTGTTTGGTTGGGGGTGAGGGGCCCATGGGACATTGTGTTTGGTTGGGGGTGAGGGGGCCATGGGGCATAGTGTTTGGTTGAGGGGTGAGGGGGCCATGGGTCATAGGGTTTGGTTTAGGGGTGGGTGTCATGGGGCATAGTGCTTGGTTGGGGGTGTGAGGCATGGGGCATTGTGTTTAGTTGGGGGTGGGAGGAATGGGGCATTGCGTTTAGTTGTGGGTGAGGGAGCCATGGGTCATAGTGTTTGGTTGGGGGTGGGAGCCATGGGGCATAGTGTTTGGTTGAGGGGTGGGTGTCATGGGGCATAGTGCTTGGTTGGGGGTGGGAGGCATGGGGCATTGTGTTTAGTTGTGGGTGGGAGTCATGGGGCATTGTGTTTAGTTATGGGAGAGGGGGCCATGGGGCATAGTGTTTGGTTGAGGGGTGGGAGCCATGGGGCATAGTGTTTGGTTGAGGGGTGGGTGTCATGGGGCATAGTGCTTGGTTGGGGGGTGGGAGGCATGGGGCATTGTGTTAGTTGTGGGTGGGAGGCATGGGGCATTGTGTTTAATTGTGGGTGAGGGAGCCATGGGCCATAGTGTTTGGTTGAAGGGTGGGAGCCATGGGGCATAGTGTTTGGTTGATGGGTGGTGTCATGGGGCATAGTGCTTGGTTGGGGGTGGGAGGCATGGGGCATTGTGTTTAGTTGTGGGTGGGAGGCATGGGGCATTGTGTTTAGTTGTGGGTGAGGGGGCCATGGGGCATAGTGTTTGGTTGGGGGTGGGAGGCATGGGGCATAGTGTTTGGTTGAGGGGTGGGTGTCATGGGGCATAGTGCTTGGTTGGGGTGGGAGGCATGGGGCATTGTGTTTAGTTGGGGGTGGGAGGCATGGGGCATTGTGTTTAGTTGTGGGTGAGGGGGCCATGGGTCATAGTGTTTGGTTGGGGGTGGGAGGCATGGGGCATCGTGTTTGGTTGAGGGGTGAGGGGGCCATGGGTCATAGGGTTTGGTTGGGGGTTAGGGGGCCATGGGGCATAGTGTTTGGTTGAGGGGTGGGAGCCATGGGGCATAGTGTTTAGTTGTGGGTGGGAGGCATGGGGCATTGTGTTTAGTTGTGGGTGAGGGGGCCATGGGGCATAGTGTTTGGTTGGGGGTGGGAGGCATGGGGCATAGTGCTTGGTTGTGGGTGAGGGGGCCATGGGACATTGTGTTTGGTTGGGGGTGAGGGGGCCATGGGTCATAGGATTTGGTTGGGGGTGAGGGGGCCATGGGGCATAGTGTTTGGTTGAGGGGTGGGAGCCATGGGGCATAGTGCTTGGTTGGGGGTGGGAGGCATGGGACATTGTGTTTAGTTGTGGGTGGGAGGCATGGGGCATTGTGTTTAGTTGTGGGTGAGGGAGCCATGGGTCATAGTGTTTGGTTGGGGGTGGGAGCCATGGGGCATTGTGTTTAGTTGGGGGTGGGAGGCATGGGGCATTGCGTTTAGTTGTGGGTGAGGGAGCCATGGGTCATAGTGTTTGGTTGGGGGTGGGAGCCATGGGGCATAGTGTTTGGTTGAGGGGTGGGTGTCATGGGGCAAAGTGCTTGGTTGGGGGTTGGAGGCATGGGGCATTGTGTTTAGTTGTGGGTGGGAGGCATGGGGTATTGTGTTTAATTGTGGGTGAGGGAGCCATGGGGCATAGTGTTTGGTTGAAGGGTGGGAGCCATGGGGCATAGTGTTTGGTTGAGGGGTGGTGTCATGGGGCATAGTGCTTGGTTGGGGGTGGGAGGCATGGGGCATTGTGTTTAGTTGTGGGTGGGAGGCATGGGGCATTGTGTTTAGTTGTGGGTGAGGGGGCCATGGGGCATAGTGTTTGGTTGGGGGTGGGAGGCATGGGGCATAGTGTTTGGTTGAGGGGTGGGTGTCATGGGGCATAGTGCTTGGTTGGGGTGGGAGGCATGGGGCATTGTGTTTAGTTGGGGGTGGGAGGCATGGGGCATTGTGTTTAGTTGTGGGTGAGGGGGCCATGGGTCATAGTGTTTGGTTGGGGGTGGGAGGCATGGGGCATCGTGTTTGGTTGAGGGGTGAGGGGGCCATGGGTCATAGGGTTTTGGTGGGGGTTAGGGGGCCATGAGGCATAGTGTTTGGTTGAGGGGTGGGAGCCATGGGGCATAGTGTTTAGTTGTGGGTGGGAGGCATGGGGCATTGTGTTTAGTTGTGGGTGAGGGGGCCATGGGGCATAGTGTTTGGTTGGGGGTGGGAGGCATGGGGCATAGTGCTTGGTTGTGGGTGGGAGGCATGGGGCATTGTGTTTGGTTGGGGGTGAGGGGACCATGGGGCATTGTGTTTGGTTGGGGGTGAGGGGACCATGGGGCATTGTGTTTGGTTGGGGGTGAGGGGGCCATGGGGCATAGTGTTTGGTTGAGGGGTGAGGGGGCCATGGGTCATAGGGTTTGGTTTAGGGGTGGGTGTCATGGGGCATAGTGCTTGGTTGGGGTGGGAGGCATGGGGCATTGTGTTTAGTTGGGGGTAGGAGGCATGGGGCATTGTGTTTAGTTGTGGGTGAGGGGGCCATGGGTCATAGTGTTTGGTTGGGGGTGGGAGCCATGGGGCATAGTGTTTGGTTGAAGGGTGGGTGTCATGGGGCATAGTGCTTGGTTGGGGGGTGGGAGGCATGGGGCATTGTGTTTGGTTGGGGTGAGGGGGGCATGGGGCATTGTGTTTGGTTGGGGGGTGGGAGGCATGGGGCATAGTGTTTGGTTGAGGGGTGAGGGGGCCATGGGTCATAGGGTTTGGTTGGGGGTGAGCTAGCACTAGGACTAGGAGCATCGCTGACTCAATACCATGAAGGAAGAGAAGTTGTGATAGCATTCGCTTCAAGGCTGCTCAAAGGTGCAGAGAAGAATTATGCGACTATAGAGAAAGAGGCATTAGTAATAAAATGGGTGACTGAGAAATTTAGGAGTTTTGTGTGGGGTGTGAGGTTTGAAATCCACACTGATCACAAACCACTGGTGGAAGTATTTAGCACGAAAGGTTTGGATAAGATTTCCAGCAGAATTCGAAGATGGGTGTCCAGGCTTCAAGAATTTAATTTTAGTATCATCTACATTCCTGGTTCTAAGAATCATACAGCAGACTGTTTGTCACGATTAACTAACTGCAGTGCTGTGGATGAAGGTTTGGAAGAACAAGAATTGATTTGTGAGTTGTCAGATCAAACATTATCTAGACAGGAATGGGATGAGGAAGCGAGTAAAGATGCCATGTTGAAAGAGGTGATGAAAAATGTAGAGGAAGCGAAATGGAATAAAAGCAAAATTACAGAAGCCGGAGTTGGTGCTTTCTGGAACTTCAGAGACAAACTGTACATACAAAGCGGGTGTTTGATTAGAGGAGACAAGTTAATGCCTCCAGATGGTCTCAGAGAGAAAATTATTCAACTTGGCCATGAAGGCCACCAAGGCATTGTGAAAACGAAACGAAGAATAAGAAACACCTACTGGTGGCCTGGGTGTGACCGACAAGTGGAAGAGAAGATCAGGAGCTGTATCCTTTGTTCAAAGAGTGATAAAGTGTGTGTGGGAGCGGGCTATCCAATGGTGTTAAGAGACATAACAGAGGCACCTTGGAAGAAAATTGCAATTGATGTGTTGGGTCCAATTTGGAGCGAGGGTTGTTCGACTTTTTGTTTAGTAGTTACTGATATGTTAACAAGGTGGGTGGAGTGTAGGGTATTTTATGTATATTTGGGGCCTAGCGGTATTTTCTTACCGCCAAAAATAATTTAGCAACAATCACTCCTTGTATTCAGATTGGGTTATGTATAATAATAATACAGTGGATATGCATTATTTCAGTACACAGACATGCGTGGTTGGTATGCGTGGTTGGTATGCGTGGTTGGTGGTATTTTGGTGAGCATAATTCCCTTGTTTTATTTGTGGCGCCAATATCCAGAACCCCTTATTTTTGTTTAGATTTTTCGTGTAATCACCTTAGAGACCTCAGGCTTGCATTTCAGGAACACCACATTTTCACTTTTAGTGTGCCACCATGGGCAATTTCTCGCTGTCTTATCTACGGCAGCGAGCTATCATGTGGTATTTTTCACTAACTTATATACGGTAGTGAACTATGTCCCGGGTCTCTATTTTTGCTGACTCATGTACCTTCAGCAAAAATGCTATAACACACACAGTTATTTATAATTGCTCATACTGAATGGCTGCAGCCAAATCTTATTTTTAGCTACCTTGAAAATGACAATTGCACTGTCTAAACATTTCCCCACATCATCAGCACTGTATTGGTAAATATAAAACACACCACCCGTCTGCTTTCAGATATTTGTGTGTATTATAAAAGTTGCATTTAAACACGATCTCACTCTTTACAGAAATAAATGAAATAGCACAGTAACAGCATTATTTGTGATACACTGAAAAGAGAGTGGCAGAGACAAGAATTCAATTTGTAACATTAAACACGTGGGTAAAGCACAGGAATCTCCTTTCCTACACTGACTGAATATTTTCATACACACTCAGCCCCCACACCTCAGCGAGATAATTACCAGGCTTATTCAGTATGTAACTTCTTTGGCTGGTCGCCTTCTGGAGGGATTCACCCAGCAAGGACAAGCATCTGCTGTCACTCAAACTGGGACTTGTTGACTGAAAAAGCCAGTCTCTGCAACCAAGTTGAATCTGCTTTAGGAATCAGGCATCCCCAGCTGTCAACCCCGTCCTTCTTCGAGCAGTGCCAAGAATCGTCTGCCCTCTCCCCCTTTTCAAGATTCTACAGGAAAACTTGGTTACCGAATGCTTGTCCAATAAGATTCTATCATGTCATCTCCTCCCTCACTACACAATGGCTTATTTTTCTTACAGTTGCAACTGTAACAAACTGATTTCCTGCTTATTCGAAGTCTTTGCTTCCTGCAGTTACTGTGGACAGAGCACAGAAAGGCAAAAGAAAAAAAACAACTTGAATGTGTGTTTCAAACTGATTGTCAGAGTAGGCCTCATTTTGCAGTGAAGACACATTCTTTTATTAATGAGTTATAATTATTAGTCTTGTTAGTGAGATTAGTTTGTTAATTACCAAATGTGTCTCTTGCAACATAGGCATTTCAGGTGAGAAATGGTGTGCATTTTGAAGGTACAGATGTGTGCTTTTAACTGTGAAAAATGTATTTGCATTTTATATGTAAAAATCGTTTTTGACTGAATAACCTGCCCTTACCTATATGTCCATGTTACACTAGCAACACATAGCTTGAAACAACTGCATCATAGCAATGCACTAAACCCATGCAGTGGCGCTGCACTTCAAAAAAAAAATAAACATGCTATACATTGATCCTGTGCAGTGGTGCTGTACTCTGTGCTCCCAAAACACGCTAAACAATCCTACACGAGGTAACTTTTCTGTCTCAAGTCACCACGCAGAAGGTTATTGAATATCTTGAAAAGTTGTGTGAGCGTGAGGGGTACCGGGAAGAAGTACTGACAGATAATGGTTCACAGTTCAAGTCTAAGACAATGGAGAGGTAGCTGAGTGAGAGATTGATAGTTCACGAAGTATGTGCGATAAATCACCCACAATCTAATGGCATTGTTGAGAGATACAATCGCATAATAAAAGATTCCATTAAATGGGCCTGGGCAAATGGTAAAGAATGGAAAACTGTAGTGAGAGATACGGTTTTGGCCCACAGGTTCACACCACACAGCACAACAGGAGTTTCATCGTTTGAATTAAGCAGAAGGAGAAAGGCAAATACAAAATTATTCCCGTGGTGGATGAATGCGGTGGCTGGCAAAGAAGTGGATTTGGATGGTGTGGAGATGAGTATTAAACAAATGCAAATTTCCAAAAAGAGACAACATGATAACAGATGTTTCAGAAAAGGAATAGAAGTGTATGTGGGATGTTTGGTTCAAGTTAAAGTTCCTGTTCCTTTAAGAGAAAATGGCTGTCATTGGTCCAGACCTGTGAGAGTAGTAGAAGTGTTTAGTCATGCAGTGAAAACCAATGATGGTAGAGTGTGGAATAATGAGAGAGTGATGGTATTAAGAGAAGATCATGCTGAAAGTGGTGAATGGAATGTGACAAGAAATGCATTGAGGAGAAGCAGTGAAAATGGAGATAGTCTGAGAGAACAATGTCATGATGATGATGACAGACCCAGAGTTAGTTTCAGTCAAAGTTCTGTGAGGTCATATTCCTTGGCAAATAGTCCAGATATGCGTTTGGAGGCATCCAGGAATTAGTCCAGAAGTAGCAGAAATTACAGACGGCCAGGACATTTGATGGACTATGTGAATTCGTAAAATAAACATTAATTATTAAGGAAAGGGGATGTGTAGTGTTTCGTGTCTCATGGGACAGTGCATGCCACGAGATGCGTGATGGAATGAGAAGAGGCTCGTGGAAGAACGAGGAGCACTGACGGTTGAAGGAGAAAGGAAGAGAGAAGCACGGACGAAATCCATGTTCCCTTTTACACTCATTACTTATATCTAATATACTTAAATAGTGTTATAGTCAGAGTTCACAAGGTATTAATAAAACCCATGTTAATCTTGCCCTGTTTCCGCCCCTACTTCACCATCTCACTCACACTATCCTCCCTCCTGCTCATCAAACACACTGTGACCTGTTCTCCTTACAAGGTCAGTCTATGTGTCCTAAACGCTGATGGCTAAACATATCAGAACACATATGTGTGTGACCCATCTCACTCACACTATCCTCTCGCCTGCTCATCACACACACTGTGACCTGTTCTCCTTACAAGGTCAGTCTATGTGACCTAAGCACCGATACTAAGCATATCAGAACACCTATGTGTGTGGCCATCTCACTCACACTGTCCTCTCTCCTGCTTATCACACAGACTGAACTATTCTCCTTACAAGGTCAGTCTATGTGTCCTAAGCTACGATGCTAAGCACATCAGAACACCTGTGTGTGTGGCCATCTCACTCACACTATCCTCCCTCCTGCTCATCACACACACTGTGACCTGTTCTCCTTACAAGGTCAGTCTATGTCTCCTAAGCTCTGATCGCTGAGCATATCAGAACACCTATGTGTGTGGCCATCTCACTCTCACTATTCTCCCTCCTGTTCATCACACAGACTGTGACCTGTTCTCCTTACAAGGTCAGTATATGTGTACTAAGCTCCGATGGCTAAGAACATCAGAACACCTGTGTGTGTGTGGCCATCTCACTCACACTATCCTCCCTCCTGCTCATCACACAGACTGTGACCTGTTCTCCTTACAAGGTCAGTCTATGTCTCCTAAGCTCTGATGGCTAAGCATATCAGAACACCTATGTGTGTGGCCATCTCACTCACACTATCCTCACTCCTGCTCATCACACAGACTGTGACCTGTTCTCCTTACAAGGTCAGTCTATGTGTCCTAAGCTCCGATGGCTAAGAACATCAGAACACCTGTGTGTGTGTGTGTGGCCATCTCACTGACACTATCCTCCAGCCTTCTCATCACACAGACTGTGACCTGTTCTCCTTACAAGGTCAGTCTATGTGTCCTAAACTACGATGGCTAAGCACATCAGAACACATATGTGTGGCCCATCTCACTGACACTACCCTCCCTCCTGCTCATCACACAGACTGTCCTCCTTACAAGGTCAGTCTATGTGTCCTGCTTATCACACTGACTGTGACCTGTTCTCCTTACAAGGTCAATCTATGTGTGCTAAGCTATTATGTCTAAGCATCAGAACACCTATGTGTGTGGCCATCTCAATCACACTATCCTCCCTCCTACTTATCACACAGACTGTGACCTGTTCATATTACAATGTCAGTCTATGTGTACTAAGCTCCGATGACTGAGCACATCAGAACAATGATGTGTGTGTGGCCATCTCACTCACACTATCCTCTCTCCTGCTTATCACACAGACTGTGACCTGTTCTCCTTACAAGGTCAGTCTATGTTTCCTAAACGGCAATGCTAAGCATTTCAGAACACCTATGTTTGTGGGCCATCTCCCTCACACTATCCTCCCTCCTGCTCGTCACACACACTGTGACCTGTTCTCCTTACAAGGTCAGTCTATGTCTCCTAAGCTCTGATCGCTGAGCATATCAGAACACCTATGTGTGTTGCCAATCTCACTCACACTATCCTCCCTCCTGCTCATCACACAGACTGTGACCTGTTCTCCTTACAAGGTCAGTCTATGTGTCCTGAGATCCGGAGCACAGTCTCTGCACCCTCCTGGTCTCTTGAATGGGGCACTATTCTGACTGTGTCCTACAGGATAAACCTGTGAAAGCTAATCTAACTGTGGGCAGCCTCCCGGAGCACAGTCTCTGCACTCTCCTGGTCTCTTTGATGGGCACTATTCTGACTGTGTCCTACAGGATAAACCTGTGAAAGCTAATCTAACTGTGGGCAGCCTCCCGGAGCACAGTCTCTGCACCCTCCTGGTCTCTTGAATGGGGCACTATTCTGACCGTGTCCTACAGGATAAGCCTGTGAAAGCTAATCTAACTGTGGGCAGCCTCCCAGAGCACAGTCTCTGCACCCTCCTGGTCTCTTGAATGGGGCACTATTCTGACCGTGTCCTACAGGATAAGCCTGTGAAAGCTAATCTAACTGTGGGCAGCCTCCCGGAGCACAGTCTCTGCACCCTCCTGGTCTCTTGAATGGGGCACTATTCTGACTGTGTCCTACAGGATAAGCCTGTGAAATCTAATCTAACTGTGGGCAGCCTCCTGGAGCACAGTCTCTGCACCCTCCTGGTCTCTTGAATGGGGCACTATTCTGACTGTGTCCTACAGGATAAGCCTGTGAAAGCTAATCTAACTGTGGGCAGCCTCCCGGAGCACAGTCTCTGCACCCTCCTGGTCTCTTGAATGGGGCACTATTCTGACCGTTTCCTACAGGATAAGCCTGTGAAAGCTAATCTAACTGTGGGCAGGCTCCCGGAGCACAGTCTCTGCACCCTCCTGGTCTCTTGAATGGGGCACTATTCTGACTGTGTCCTACAGGATAAACCTGTGAAAGCTAATTAACTGTGGGCAGCCTCCCGGAGCACAGTCTCTGCACCCTCCTGGTCTCTTGAATGGGCACTATTCTGACTGTGTCCTACAGGATAAACCTGTGAAAACTAATCTAACTGTGGGCAGCCTCCCGGAGCACAGTCTCTGCACCCTCCTGGTCTCTTGAATGGGGCACTATTCTGACTGTGTCCTACAGGATAAACCTGTAAAGCTAATCTAACTGTGGGCAGCCTCCCAGAGCCCAGTCTCTGCACCCTCCTGGTCTCTTTAATGGGGCACTATTCTGACTGTGTCCTACAGGATAAACCTGTGAAAGCTAATCTAACTGTGGGCAGCCTCCCGGAGCACAGTCTCTGCACCCTCCTGGTCTCTTGAATGAGGCACTATTCTGACCATTTCCTACAGGATAAACCTGTGAAAGCTAATCTAACTGTGGGCAGCCTCCCGGAGCACAGTCTCTGCACCCTCCTGGTCTCTTGAATGGGGCACTATTCTGACTGTGTCCTACAGGATAAGCCTGTGAAAGCTAATCTAACTGTGGGCAGCCTCCCGGAGCACAGTCTCTGCACCCTCCTGGTCTCTTGAATGGGGCACTATTCTGACTGTGTCCTACAGGATAAACCTGTGAAAGCTAATCTAACTGTGGGCAGCCTCCCGGAGCCCAGTCTCTGCACCCTCCTGGTCTCTTGAATGGGGCACTATTCTGACTGTGTCCTACAGGATAAACCTGTGAAAGCTAATCTAACTGTGGGCAGCCTCCCGGAGCACAGTCTCTGCACCCTCCTGGTCTCTTGAATGAGGCACTATTCTGACCATTTCCTACAGGATAAACCTGTGAAAGCTAATCTAACTGTGGGCAGCCTCCCGGAGCACAGTCTCTGCACCCTCCTGGTCTCTTGAATGGGGCACTATTCTGACTGTGTCCTACAGGATAAGCCTGTGAAAGCTAATCTAACTGTGGGCAGCCTCCCGGAGCACAGTCTCTGCACCCTCCTGGTCTCTTGAATGGGGCACTATTCTGACTGTGTCCTACAGGATAAACCTGTGAAAGCTAATCTAACTGTGGGCAGCCTCCCGGAGCCCAGTCTCTGCACCCTCCTGGTCTCTTGAATGGGGCAATATTCTGACTGTGTCCTACAGGATAAACCTGTGAAAGCTAATCTAACTCTGGGCAGCCTCCCGGAGCACAGTCTCTGCACCCTCCTGGTCTCTTGAATGGGCACTATTCTGACTGTGTCCTACAGGATAAACCTGTAAAGCTAATCTAACTGTGGGCAGCCTCCCGGAGCACAGTCTCTGCACCCTCCTGGTCTCTTGAATGGGGCACTATTCTGACTGTGTCCTACAGGATAAACCTGTAAAGCTAATCTAACTGTGGGCAGCCTCCCGGAGCACAGTCTCTGCACCCTCCTGGTCTCTTGAATGGGGCACTATTCTGACTGTGTCCTACAGGATAAACCTGTAAAGCTAATCTAACTGTGGGCAGCCTCCCGGAGCACAGTCTCTGCACCCTCCTGGTCTCTTGAATGGGGCACTATTCTTACTGTGTCCTACAGGATAAGCCTGTGAAAGCTAATCTAACTGTGGGCAGCCTCCCGGAGCACAGTCTCTGCACCCTCCTGGTCTATTGAATGGGCACTATTCTGACTGTGTCCTACAGGATAAGCCTGTGAAAGCTAATCTAACTGTGGGCAGCCTCCCGGAGCCCAGTCTCTGCACCCTCCTGGTCTCTTGAATGGGGCACTATTCTGACTGTGTCCTACAGGATAAACCTGTGAAAGCTAATTTAACTGTGGGCAGCCTCCCGGAGCACAGTCTCTGCACCCTCCTGGTCTCTTGAATGGGGCACTATTCTGACTGTTTCCTACAGGATAAGCCTGTGAAAGCTAATCTAACTGTGGGCAGCCTCCCGGAGCACAGTCTCTGCACCCTCCTGGTCTCTTGAATGGGGCACTATTCTGACTGTGTCCTACAGGATAAACCTGTGAAAGCTAATCTAACTGTGGGCAGCCTCCCGGAGCACAGTCTCTGCACCCTCCTGGTCTCTTGAATGGGCACTATTCTGACTGTGTCCTACAGGATAAGCCTGTAAAGCTAATCTAACTGTGGGCAGCCTCCCGGAGCCCAGTCTCTGCACCCTTCTGGTCTCTTTGATGGGCACTATTCTGACCGTGTCCTATAGGAAAAACCTGTGAAAGCTAATCTAACTGTGGGCAGCCTCCCGGAGCACAGTCTCTGCACGCTCCTGGTCTCTTGAATGGGTACTATTCTGACCGTGTCCTACAGGATAAGCCTGTGAAAGCTAATCTAACTGTGGGCAGCCTCCCGGAGCACAGTCTCTGCACCCTCCTGGTCTCTTGAATGGGCACTATTCTGACTGTGTCCTACAGGATAAGCCTGTAAAGCTAATCTAACTGTGGGCAGCCTCCCGGAGCCCAGTCTCTGCACCCTCCTGGTCTCTTTGTGGGGCACTATTCTGACTATGTCCTACAGGATAAGCCAGTAAAGCTAATCTAACTGTGGGCAGCCTCCCGGAGCCCAGTCTCTGCACCCTCCTGGCCTCTTTGATGGGCACTATTCTAACCATGTCCTACAAGATAAACCTGTAAAAGCTAATCTAACTGTGGTCAGCCTCCCGGAGCACAGTCTCTGCACCCTCCTGGTCTCTTGAATGGGGCACTATTCTGACTGTGTCCTACAGGATAAACCTGTGAAAGCTAATCTAACTGTGGGCAGCCTCCCGGAGCACAGTCTCTGCACCCTCCTGGTCTCTTGAATGGGGCACTATTCTGACTGTGTCCTACAGGATAAACCTGTAAAGCTAATCTAACTGTGGGCAGCCTCCCGATGCACAGTCTCTGCACCCTCCTGGTCTCTTTGATGGGCACTATTATGACTGTGTCCTACAGGATAAACTTGTGAACGCTAATCTAACTGTGGGCAGCCTCCCGGAGCACAGTCTCTGCACCCTCCTGGTCTCTTGAATGGGGCACTATTCTGACTGTGTCCTACAGGATAAACCTGTGAAAGCTAATCTAACTGTGGGCAGCCTCCCGGAGCACAGTCTCTGCACCCTCCTGGTCTCTTGAATGGGGCACTATTCTGACTGTGTCCTACAGGATAAACCTGTAAAGCTAATCTAACTGTGGGCAGCCTCCCGGAGCACAGTCTCTGCACCCTCCTGGTCTCTTGAATGGGGCACTATTCTGACTATGTCCTACAGGATAAGCCTGTGAAAGCTAATCTAACTGTGGGCAGCCTCCCGGAGCACAGTCTCTGCACCCTCCTGGTCTCTTGAATGGGGCACTATTATGACTGTGTCCTACAGAATAAACCTGTGAAAGCTAATCTAACTGTGGGCAGCCTCCCGGAGCACAGTCTCTGCACCCTCCTGGTCTCTTGAATGGGGCACTATTCTGACTGTGTCCTACAGGATAAACCTGTAAAGCTAATCTAACTGTGGGCAGCCTCCCGGAGCCCAGTCTCTGCACCCTCCTAGTCTCTTGAATGGGGCACTATTCTGACAGTTTCCTACAGCATAAGCCTGTGAAAGCTAATCTAACTGTGGGCAGCCTCTCGGAGCCCAGTCTCTGCACCCTCCTGGTCTCTTGAATGGGGCACTATTCTGACAGTTTCCTACAGGATAAGCCTGTGAAAGCTAATCTAACTGTGGGCAGCCTCCCGGAGCACAGTCTCTGCACCCTCCTGGTCTCTTGAATGGGGCACTATTCTGACAGTTTCCTACAGGATAAGCCTGTGAAAGCTAATCTAACTGTGGGCAGCCTCTCGGAGCCCAGTCTCTGCACCCTCCTGGTCTCTTGAATGGGGCACTATTCTGACTGTGTCCTACAGGATAAACCTGTAAAGCTAATCTAACTGTGGGCAGCCTCCCGGAGCACAGTCTCTGCACCCTCCTGGTCTCTTTGATGGGCACTATTCTGACTGTGTCCTACAGGATAAACTTGTGAAAGCTAATCTAACTGTGGGCAGCCTCCCGGAGCACAGTCTCTGCACCCTCCTGGTCTCTTGAATGGGGCACTATTCTGACTGTGTCCTACAGGATAAGCCTGTGAAAGCTAATCTAACTGTGGGCAGCCTCCCGGAGCACAGTCTCTGCACCCTCCTGGTCTCTTGAATGGGGCACTATTCTGACTGTGTCCTACAGGATAAGCCTGTGAAAGCTAATCTAACTGTGGGGTGCCTCCCGGAGCCCAGTCTCTGCACCCTCCTGGTCTCTTGAATGGGGCACTATTCTGACCATTTCCTACAGGATAAACCTGTGAAAGCTAATCTAACTGTGGGCAGCCTCCCGGAGCACAGTCTCTGCACCCTCCTGGTCTCTTGAATGGGGCACTATTCTGACTATGTCCTACAGGATAAGCCTGTGAAAGCTAATCTAACTGTGGGCAGCCTCCCGGAGCACAGTCTCTGCACCCTCCTGGTCTCTTTGATGGGCACTATTCTGACTGTGTCCTACAGGACAAGCCTGTGAAAGCTAATCTAACTGTGGGCAGCCTCCCGGAGCACAGTCTCTGCACCCTCCTGGTCTCTTGAATGGGGCACTATTATGACTGTGTCCTACAGAATAAACCTGTGAAAGCTAATCTAACTGTGGGCAGCCTCCCGGAGCACAGTCTCTGCACCCTCCTGGTCTCTTGAATGGGGCACTATTCTGACTGTGTCCTACAGGATAAACCTGTAAAGCTAATCTAACTGTGGGCAGCCTCCCGGAGCCCAGTCTCTGCACCCTCCTGGTCTCTTGAATGGGACACTATTCTGACTGTGTCGTACAGGATAAACCTGTGAAAGCTAATCTAACTGTGGGCAGCCTCCCGGAGCACAGTCTCTGCACCCTCCTGGTCTCTTGAATGGGGCACTATTCTGACTGTGTCCTACAGGATAAACCTGTGAAAGCTAATCTAACTGTGGGCAGCCTCCCGGAGCACAGTCTCTGCACCCTGCTGGTCTCTTGAATGGGGCACTATTGTCATGATCTCTGCTTCCAAAAGGTCAGGGTTTTCCCAACTCCCTTGGAAGCAGATCCATAACCCAGGTTCCGAGTGCCAACCAGTCCCAATTGGGACCTTTTGGACCCAGTCCTGGCGCCAGTGGCACCAGGCTCATAAATATGCCCAGTCCCAGCGCTGGAAGCGCCGGGCTCATAATGCTTGGGTGGACTTACCTGCAGCAGACAATGCTGCTTACTTGCCTGCCAGTTGAGCCTCTGATCCTCTTCTGTTTGGAACTACTTTTCCTGTTGGGTGGGGCTGGAGCCACTCCCTAGATTCAGAACACTGGAACTCTTCTGGAAGGCAGGAACTCTTTTTTTACCAGGAACTCTTTTCTTACTTAGGCGTGGCTGTGGAAGGAGACACCTAAGCACTACAGGAGGCTATTTAAACCACACCCAGTGGATGAATCTTGCTTTGCGTTATTCTGCACCCTCTGCAGCAGAACGCTCATCGTGTCTTCTGCATCCGGTCCTGGGCCTAAGGAAAAAGGGTTACCATCCTGAATCCAGTCTTCAGCAACACCTATAAAGACAAGAAAGAACAGGTTAGCATTCCGGCATCTGAAAGGCAAAGGCTTACCTACTCTTCGTGCGCTCCGGAGGTCTTCACACTGCATTCTGGCATCTGAAAGACAAAAGCTTACCAACTCTTCGCACGCTCCGGAGGCCGTCGGCGCTGCATCTCGCATCTGAAAGACAAAACAAGGTGCGTTTAAAGACATTGGGGAACTTTAATACTCACGTGCCATTACTCCTTTCCACATCTAACCCAGTGGGTATCCCGGCACCCTGCAGCCGCTCCGAACTTGTACCTGCAAAATAAAAAGACAGTTAGAGCGCTTTGTGAAGCTGGCAACAAGCGCTTACTTACGTGCTTCCAGGCGCTTCTATTCATCACACGGGCTCCATCTTCAACTCACTTCAGCCCGTCATCCGCCATCGCCGGAACCCTGCAAAACAAGAGACATCATTATTAAAGACTTTAAAGACATTTGAGTTACTCGAAACTTACCGTTCGTGCAGTAAACGACGGACAGCAGTCCTCTGAAGTCAAGAGGCCTGCGCTACCTATCCAGTGAAGAAACTGGCTACAGCACCCTGCCCCGAGGCAGATGGAGAGCTCGGCATTCACTTACCTAAGACATCTTACTCTGCACGTCAGGCATACAGGGCACAGAGGTCCAGCCCAAAGAGCCAATCGGGTGCTGCATATCACCTTTGAAGATACGGTAGTCGCCCAGTCAAGACCGGCGCCTCTGCGAGAATCAGGTGAGCGTTACAGAACGCAAAGCCTACCGCAAAACTCTCACCCAGGCGCTATGGAAACCTCGTATACTGACCACCTAGCCCGGTTACTTGGGGAACTAAGGGCAGAAGTGCATGCAGCTCGTCAGGAAACTAACGCTCTAAGAAGGGAACTAATTATTTCCAAGGAGAGAACAGATGATCTTGCTAGACAATTGCTACAGTCACAAGCCGGACAGACCCCGCTACCCGCATCAGGGGCAAATCTTCCTTCAACATCCTCTATGAATCCAGTGCAGATCAACCTACCTGGGAATGTACCTCTGGCTCCGCCCGAACGATTTTCTGGTGACCCAAAGAGGTTTGCGGTATTTATCAATCAGTGCCGGTTGCACTTCTTATGCCGGCCAGCAGCCTTTCCAACTGATCAAGCTAAAGTAGCTTTTGTACTTTCGTACCTTAGTGGCAATGCGGCAGACTGGTCGATCCCTCTAGTTAATCAAGATGATCCGGTTCTCCATGATTTTCAAGCCTTTCAGCTTAGTATGGAAAAACTGTTCGCAAGACATGCACAGGGGCAGGCCTTGGACAATGAGCTTCTTTTGTTGCGACAGGGTAATCAAGACCTTTTGGTTTATATTGCATCTTTCAATAGACTAATAGTGGAAACTCAATGGCCTGAGGACAAAAGGATTACGCTGTTTTATAGAGGTCTACGTGGAGAGCTCAAAGACGTTTTAGCCCAAGTAGTGAATCCCCCACAAGACTGTTCGGATTATATAGACTTGGTCGTTCAAATAGATCACAGACTGCAGAACAGGAAGGCCGATCCTTCCAAGTTTGATGCTCGAGTATTTTCCAAACCGCCAACTCCTTCCAAAGGAGTAGACTCCGGGGAACCCATGCAAATAGGGGGTCTGAATGGTCCTCTAACACAAAGGGAGCGGGAAAGGAGAAAACAGTTGCAATTATGCCTATATTGCGGAAACTCACGGCACTTTCTTCGAGACTGTCGGTGAAACCTGCCAAGAAGGCAGTAGGAGCTGCAGTTACCACAGTTACAAACTCTGAGCAGGGAAACGACCTCGCCCGACAAGAATAGAGGTCCTCTTGCCGAGCGTGAAAACCAGTTCCGTGACCTCGCATTTCGTGATACCTATGGTCCTCATTAGCCCTGATAATCCGGGTCGATTACATGCAATTGAAGCTTACGTCGACAGCGGTGCCATCGGCAATTATGTGGATCATGAAATGGTTTTGAGGATGAATCTAACTCTTTGTCCCAAGGCTGTAAAGGACGTCATTACTACGGTGGATGGTACGGAGATAGCCTCCGGGCCAGTAACGCACACCACTCAAGAGGTGACGCTAGTAAGTCAAGATGGACACCATGAGAAGATCGTGTTCGATGTGATCAAGGCCCCTCAGTTCCAGATTATTCTAGGAATACCTTGGTTAGAGAAACACAATCCTCTGATCGATTGGCGAGCAAGAACGGTCCAGTTTCCAGAATGTGTCTCTACGTGTCACCCTCCACCTGGTGTTGCACTGGCAGCAATTTCTTCAGAGACTCCCCAGTTACCTCCCGAATACCTAGAATACCAAGATGTTTTCCGGAAGGAGCAGGCTAACTCTCTACCTCCTCATAGGTCTTATGACTGCCAGATAGACCTGATACCTGGATCTACTCCTCCTTGTAGTAGAATTTATGCCCTCACCGAGCCTGAAAACCTTCACCTTCGACAATTCCTGGATCAATACCTGGCAAATGGGTTTATTCGTCCCTCCAAGTCCCCTGCCTCTTCAGCTTTGTTCTTCGTTCCAAAAAAGGAAGGAGACCTTAGAACTTGTATCGATTATCGCTCCCTGAACCAGATCACCGTTAAGAATAGATATCCGTTACCTTTGATCCCTGAACTCCTGGACCAAGTCAGAAAAGCATGCATATATACAAAGCTGGATCTTAGAGGAGCTTACCACTTGGTACGAGTAAAAGAGGGCGATGAATGGAAGACGGCCTTCCGCACCAAGTATGGGCTATTTGAATATCAGGTAATGCCCTTCGGACTTTGCAGTGCCCCGGCCGCCTTTCAATATTTTATGAACGATGTCCTCAGAGAGCTCATAGATGTGTGTGTTGTTGTTTACATCGACGACATTCTCGTTTATTCTTCATCGGAATCTGAACATCGGAAACACGTGAAAATGGTCCTCTAAAGATTGCGTCAACACAAACTTTTCGCTAAATTGGAAAAATGTGTTTTCAATGTGACTGAAGTTGAATTCTTGGGATTCATTTTATCACCTGGCGCAGTGCGTATGGATTCAAAGAAGGTCGATGCAGTTCTCAAATGGCCATCACCATCCTCCGTAAAAGGTGTGCAAAGCATTTTAGGCTTTGCTAACTTTTACCGCAGGTTTATCCCCGAGTTCTCTCGAATAGTCCAGCCCATCACTGCCTTGTTAAAGAAAAACAAACGTTTTGAATGGTCTACCGAGGCGGAACAAGCTTTCCAGGATTTGAAGACTAAATTTATCTCTGCACCAATCTTAAAACACCCTCGCCCCGAACTCCCCTATATCGTGGAAACTGATGCTTCAAGCCTTGCCATGGGGGCAGTTCTATCACAAAAGGACCTGGTAACCAATCAGTTGCATCCCGTGGCATTTTGGTCCCGCAAATTCTCGCCTCCTGAAGTCAATTACACGATTACTGACAAGGAACTTCTGGCTATCAAGTCTGCCTTTAAGGCTTGGCGGCATTATCTGCTGGGGGCCCGACACACCGTTACTGTGATTACGGATCACCGAAACCTGCAATATTTGAAAACCGCAAAAGCCCAATCCTCTAGACAACTCCGTTGGGCATTATTCTTTGCCGAGTTTGACTTCATAATTACCTATCGACCTGGTACCAAGAACGGTAAAGCCGATGCCCTTTCTCGGATGGGAGTGGAAGAACACTTGATCAACCCTAAACCTGTACCAATCATTCCCGAACAAAGAATTCTGGGTGTAATCACCACAGAATCCATAGAGGAAGTTAAGGATAAAGCCAGGCAACTTGTAACTCCAGCAGACATACAGAATTGGCATCTGCAGGGAAAGGACTTTGCAGTAAAGGACAACTTATTGTATTTCCAAGAACGATTATACCTACCCAGCACAGATTTACAGAAAAAAGTAATCTCTTGTTATCACGACTCTTTAATGGAAGGTCATCCCGGTATAGCCAAGACCTCAGAAAAGATCAAGCGCTACTTCTGGTGGCCGTCTTGGAAAAAAGATATCAGAGACTTTATAATGTCCTGTGGAGTATGCGCCCAAAACAAGAGTCAAAAGGAAAGACCAGCAGGCCTCTTACGCCCTATTGACATCCCACCTCGCCCTTGGCATACGCTTTCTATGGACTTCATCACCGATCTACCTCCATGCTCCGGATACAATACGATTCTAGTAATCGTGGACTTATTCTCCAAGATGGCGCATTTCATTCCGCTCAAAGGCTTGCCAACAGCAGCAACTCTGGCCCGAGAATTTCTCGAAAACATCGTCCGACTGCACGGTTTTCCTTCGGTTCTAATTTCGGATCGAGGTAGTCAATTTATTTCTCATTTTTGGCGAAGTTGCTGTCGGTCGGCTCAAATTGATGTGAGACTATCGACCAGTCACCACCCTCAGACCGACGGACAAACCGAGAGGACCAATCAAACTCTGGAACAGTATTTACGCTGCATGCTGCAACAAACTGAAAAAACATGGAAAGATATCCTTTGGATAGCCGAGTATGCCTACAATAACTCTGTCCATTCGGGAACTGGGAAAACCCCGTTTTTTCTTTTGTACGGCAGTCACCCTCGAACCTCGGAGTTGGATCCCCTCCAAGATCTTGAAACACCAGCAGTAGACTACCTGCATTCTACAATCACCCAAGCCTTTAAGGAAGCTGTTTCTCACCTTCAAAGGGCTAAAGAACAATACAAGAAAGGAGCAGATCAACATCGGAAGGAAGCCCCTCACTATCAAGTAGGGGATCAAGTCTGGTTATCCACCAGATATCTATCTCTAAAAGGGCCACGCACATTCAACCCAAGATACCTTGGTCCCTATTCCATCACTACCATAGTAAACCCAGTAGCGGTCAAGTTGGACTTGCCCCCGCACATGAAGATACATCCGGTCTTCCACGTCTCTCTATTAAAACCCGTGCAACCTCAAACCCGACTAACCAAATCTCCAAAACCTATCCTAGTTGATGGAGAACTCGAGTTTGAAGTCAAAAGCATTCTGGACTCCAAGATCTCCAAATCTAAACTATTCTACCTAATTGACTGGAAAGGCTACGGCCCCCAAGAGAGATCCTGGGAACCTGCTGAATATGTCCACGCTCCTCGCCTAATCAAAAGATTTCACCGAATATTTCCTGACAAGCCAAAACCCCCGGAGAAGCCCGGTTTGGGAGGGGCCTTGAGGGGGGGGTACTGTCATGATCTCTGCTTCCAAAAGGTCAGGGTTTTCCCAACTCCCTTGGAAGCAGATCCATAACCCAGGTTCCGAGTGCCAACCAGTCCCAATTGGGACCTTTTAGACCCAGTCCTGGCGCCAGTGGCACCAGGCTCATAAATATGCCCAGTCCCAGCGCTGGAAGCGCCGGGCTCATAATGCTTGGGTGGACTTACCTGCAGCAGACCATGCTGCTTACTTGCCTGCCAGTTGAGCCTCTGATCCTCTTCTGTTTGGAACTACTTTTCCTGTTGGGTGGGGCTGGAGCCACTCCCTAGATTCAGAACACTGGAACTCTTCTGGAAGGCAGGAACTCTTTTTTTACCAGGAACTCTTTTCTTACTTAGGCGTGGCTGTGGAAGGAGACACCTAAGCACTACAGGAGGCTATTTAAACCACACCCGGTGGATGAATCTTGCTTTGCGTTATTCTGCACCCTCTGCAGCAGAACGCTCATCGTGTCTTCTGCATCCGGTCCTGGGCCTAAGGAAAAAGGCTTACCATCCTGAATCCAGTCTTCAGCAACACCTATAAAGACAAGAAAGAACAGGTTAGCATTCTGGCATCTGAAAGGCAAAGGCTTACCTACTCTTCGTGCGCTCCGGAGGTCTTCACACTGCATTCCGGCATCTGAAAGACAAAAGCTTACCAACTCTTCGCACGCTCCGGAGGCCGTCGGCGCTGCATCTCGCATCTGAAAGACAAAACAAGGTGCGTTTAAAGACATTGGGGAACTTTAATACTCACGTGCCATTACTCCTTTCCACATCTAACCCAGTGGGTATCCCGGCACCCTGCAGCCGCTCCGAACTTGTACCTGCAAAATAAAAAGACAGTTAGAGCGCTTTGTGAAGCTGGCAACAAGCGCTTACTTACGTGCTTCCAGGCGCTTCTATTCATCACACGGGCTCCATCTTCAACTCACTTCAGCCCGTCATCCGCCATCGCCGGAACCCTGCAAAACAAGAGACATCATTATTAAAGACTTTAAAGACATTTGAGTTACTCGAAACTTACCGTTCGTGCAGTAAACGACGGACAGCAGTCCTCTGAAGTCAAGAGGCCTGCGCTACCTATCCAGTGAAGAAACTGGCTACAGCACCCTGCCCCGAGGCAGATGGAGAGCTCGGCATTCACTTACCTAAGACATCTTACTCTGCACGTCAGGCATACAGGGCACAGAGGTCCAGCCCAAAGAGCCAATCGGGTGCTGCACATCACCTTTGAAGATACGGTAGTCGCCCAGTCAAGACCGGCGCCTCTGCGAGAATCAGGTGAGCGTTACAACTATTCTGACTGTGTCCTACAGGATAAACCTGTGAAAGTTAATCTAACTGTGGGCAGCCACACGGAGCACAGTCTCTGCACCCTCCTGCTCTCTTGAATGGGCACTATTCTGACCGTTTCCTACAGGATAAGCCTGTGAAAGCTAATCTAACTGTGGGTAGCCTCCCGGAGCACAGTCTCTGCACCCTCCTGGTCTCTTGAATGGGGCACTATTCTGACTCTGTCCTACAGGATAAACCTGTAAAGATAATCTAACTGTGGGCAGCCTCCCGGAGCACAGTATCTGCACCCTCTTGGTCTCTTGAATGGGGCACTATTCTGACTGTGTCCTACAGGATTAGCCTGTGAAAGCTAATCTAACTGTGGGCAGCCTCCCGGAGCACAGTCTCTGCACCCTCCTGGTCTCTTGAATGGGGCACTATTCTGACTGTGTCCTACAGGATAAACCTGTAAAGCTAATCTAACTGTGGGCAGCCTCCCGGAGCACAGTCTCTGCACCCTCCTGGTCTCTTGAATGGGGCACTATTCTGACTGTGTCCTATGGGATAAACCTGTGAAAGCTAATCTAACTGTGGGCAGCCTCTCGGAGCACAGTCTCTGCACCCTCCTGGTCTCTTGAATGGGGCACTATTCTGACTATGTCCTACAGGATAAACCTGTAAAGCTAATCTAACTGTGGGCAGCCTACCGGAGCACAGTCTCTGCACCCTCCTGGTGTCTTGAATGGGGCACTATTCTGACTGTGTCCTACAGGATAAACCTGTGAAAGCTAATCTAACTGTGGGCAGCCTCCCGGAGCACAGTCTCTGCACCCTCCTGGTCTCTTGAATGGGACACTATTCTGACTGTGTCCTACAGGATAAACCTGTAAAAGCTAATCTAACTGTGGGCAGCCTCCCGGAGCACAGCCTCTGCACCCTCCTGGTCTCTTTGATGGGCACTATTCTGACTGTGTCCTACAGGATAAACCTGTGAAAGCTAATCTAACTGTGGGCAGCCTCCCGGAGCACAGTCTCTGCACCCTCCTGGTCTCTTGAATGGGACACTATTCTGACTGTGTCCTACAGGATAAGCCTGTGAAAGCTAATCTAACTGTGGGCAGCCTCCCGGAGCACAGTCTCTGCACCCTCCTGGTCTCTTGAATGGGGCACTATTCTGACCGTGTCCTACAGGATAAGCCTGTGAAAGCTAATCTTACTGTGGGCAGCCTCCCGGAGCACAGTCTCTTCACCCTCCTGGTCCCTTGAATGGGGCACTATTCTGACCGTGTCCTACAGGATAAACCTGTGAAAGCTAATCTAACTGTGGGCAGCCTCCCGGAGCACAGTCTCTGCACCCTCCTGGTATCTTGAATGGGCACTATTCTGACTGTGTCCTACAGGATAAGCCTGTAAAGCTAATCTAACTGTGGGCAGCCTCCCGGAGCACAGTCTCTGCACCCTCCTGGTGTCTTGAATGGGGCACTATTCTGACCGTTTCCTACAGGATAAGCCTGTGAAAGCTAATCTAACTGTGGGCAGCCTCTTGGAGCACAGTCTCTGTACCCTCCTGGTCTCTTGAATGGGGCACTATTCTGACTGTGTCCTAAAGGATAAACCTGTGAAAACTAATCTAACTGTGGGCAGCCTCCCGGAGCACAGTCTCTGCACCCTCCTGGTCTCTTGAATGGGGCACTATTCTGACCGTTTCCTACAGGATAAGCCTGTGAAAGCTAATCTAACTGTGGGCAGCCTCCCGGAGCACAGTCTCTGCACCCTCCTGGTCTCTTGAATGGGGCACTATTCTGACCGTTTCCTACAGGATAAGCCTGTGAAAGCTAATCTAACTGTGGGCAGCCTCCCGGAGCCCAGTCTCTGCACCCTCCTGGTCTCTTGAATGGGCACTATTCTGACTGTGTCCTACAGGATAAACCTGTGTAAGCTAATCTAACTGTGGGCAGCCTCCCGGAGCACAGTCTCTGCACCCTCCTGGTCTCTTGAATGGGGCACTATTCTGACCGTTTCCTACAGGATAAGCCTGTGAAAGCTAATCTAACTGTGGGCAGCCTCCCGGAGCCCAGTCTCTGCACCCTCCTGGTCTCTTGAATGGGCACTATTCTGACTGTGTCCTACAGGATAAACCTGTGAAAGCTAATCTAACTGTGGGCAGCCTCCCGGAGCACAGTCTCTGCACCCTCCTGGTCTCTTGAATGGGGCACTATTCTGACTGTGTCCTACAGGATAAACCTGTAAAGCTAATCTAACTGTGGGCAGCCTCCCGGAGCCCAGTCTCTGCACCCTCCGGGTCTCTTGAATGGGGCACTATTCTGACTGTGTCCTACAGGATAAACCTATGAAAGCTAATCTAACTGTGGGCAGCCTCCCGGAGCACAGTCTCTGCACCCTCCTGGTCTCTTGAATGAGGCACTATTCTGACCGTGTCCTACAGGATAAACCTGTAAAGCTAATCTAACTGTGGGAAGCCTCCCGGAGCACAGTCTCTGCACCATCCTGGTCTCTTGAATGGGGCACTATTCTGACTGTGTCCTACAGGATAAGCGTGTGAAAGCTAATCTAACTGTGGGCAGCCTCCCGGAACACAGTCTCTGCACCCTCCTGGTCTCTTGAATGGGGCACTATTCTGACTGTGTCCTACAGGATTAACCTGTGAAAGCTAATCTAACTGTGGGCAGCCTCCCGGAGCACAGTCTCTGCACCCTCCTGGTCTCTTGAATGGGGCACTATTCTGACTGTGTCCTACAGGATAAACCTGTAAAGCTAATCTAACTGTGGGCAGCCTCCCAGAGCACAGTCTCTGCACCCTCCTGGTCTCTTTGATGGGCACTACTCTGACTGTGTCCTACAGGATAAACCTGTGAAAGCTAATCTAACTGTGGGCAGCCTCCCGGAGCACAGTCTCTGCACCCTCCTGGTCTTTTGAATGGGGCACTATTCTTACTGTGTCCTACAGGATAAACCTGTAAAGCTAATCTAACTGTGGGCAGCCTCCCGGAGCCCAGTCTCTGCACCCTCCTGGTCTCTTGAATGGGGCACTATTCTGACTGTGTCCTACAGGATAAACCTGTGAAAGCTAATCTAACTGTGGGCAGCCTCCCGGAGCACAGTCTCTGCACCCTCCTGGTCTCTTGAATGAGGCACTATTCTGACCGTGTCCTACAGGATAAACCTGTAAAACTAATCTAACTGTGGGCAGCCTCCCGGAGCACAGTCTTTGCACCCTCCTTGTCTCTTGAATGGGGCACTATTCTGACTGTGTCCTACAGGATAAGCGTGTGAAAGCTAATCTAACTGTGGGCAGCCTCCCGGAGCACAGTCTCTGCACCCTCCTGGTCTCTTGATTGGGCACTATTCTGACTGTGTCCTACAGGATAAACCTGTGAAAGCTAATCTAACTGTGGGCAGCCTCCCGGAGCACAGTCTCTGCACCCTCCTGGTCTCTTGAATGGGGCACTATTCTGATTGTGTCCTACAGGATAAACCTGTAAAGCTAATCTAACTGTGGGCAGCCTCCCGGAGCAAAGTCTCTGCACCCTCCTGGTCTCTTTGATGGGCACTATTCTGACTGTGTCCTACAGGATAAACCTGTGAAAGCTAATCTAACTGTGGGCAGCCTCCCGGAGCACAGTCTCTGCACCCGACTGGTCTCTTGAATGGGGCACTATTCTGACTGTGTCCTACAGGATAAACCTGTAAAGCTAATCTAACTGTGGGCAGCCTACCGGAGCACAGTCTCTGCACCCTCCTGGTCTCTTTGATGGGCACTATTCTGACTGTGTCCTACAGGACAAGCCTGTGAAAGCTAATCTAACTGTGGGCAGCCTCCCGGAGCACAGTCTCTGCACCCTCCTGGTCTCTTGAATGGGGCACTATTCTGACTGTGTCCTACAGAATAAACCTGTGAAAGCTAATCTAACTGTGGGCAGCCTCCCGGAGCACAGTCTCTGCACCCTCCTGGACTCTTGAATGGGGCACTATTCTGACTGTGTCCTACAGGATAAACCTGTAAAGCTAATCTAACTGTGGGCAGCCTCCCGGAGCCCAGTCTCTGCACCCTCCTGGTCTCTTGAATGGGGCACTATTCTGACTGTGTCGTACAGGATAAACCTGTGAAAGCTAATCTAACTTTGGGCAGCCTCCCGGAGCACAGTCTCTGCACCCTCCTGGTCTCTTGAATGGGGCACTATTCTGACTGTGTCCTACAGGATAAGCCTGTAAAGCTAATCTAACTGTGGGCAGCCTCCCGGAGCACAGTCTCTGCACCCTCCTGGTCTCTTGAATGGGGCACTATTCTGACCGTGTCCTACAGGATAAACCTGTAAAGCTAATCTAACTGTGGGCAGCCTCCCGGAGCACAGTCTCTGCACCCTCCTGGTCTCTTGAATGAGGCACTATTCTGACCGTGTCCTACAGGATAAACCTGTAAAGCTAATCTAACTGTGGGCAGCCTCGCGGAGCACAGTCTCTGCACCCTCCTGGTCTCTTGAATGGGGCACTATTCTGACCGTGTCCTACAGGATAAACCTGTAAAGCTAATCTAACTGTGGGCAGCCTCCCGGAGCACAGTCTCTGCACCCTCCTGGTCTCTTGAATGGGGCACTATTCTGACCGTTTCCTACAGGATAAGCCTGTGAAAGCTAATCTAACTGTGGGTAGCCTCCCGGAGCACAGTCTCTGCACCCTCCTGGTCTCTTGAATGGGGCACTATTCTGACTCTTTCCTACAGGATAAACCTGTAAAGATAATCTAACTGTGGGCAGCCTCCCGGAGCACAGTATCTGCACCCTCTTGGTCTCTTGAATGGGGCACTATTCTAACTGTGTCCTACAGGATTAGCCTATGAAAGCTAATCTAACTGTGGGCAGCCTCCCGGAGCACAGTCTCTGCACCCTCCTGGTCTCTTGAATGGGGCACTATTCTGACTGTGTCCTACAGGATAAACCTGTAAAGCTAATCTAACTGTGGGCAGCCTCCCGGAGCACAGTCTCTGCACCCTCCTGGTCTCTTGAATGGGGCACTATTCTGACTGTGTCCTATGGGATAAACCTGTGAAAGCTAATCTAACTGTGGGCAGCCTCTCGGAGCACAGTCTCTGCACCCTCCTGGTCTCTTGAATGGGGCACTATTCTGATTATGTCCTACAGGATAAACCTGTAAAGCTAATCTAACTGTGGGCAGCCTCCCGGAGCCCAGTCTCTGCACCCTCCTGGTCTCTTGAATGGGACACTATTCTGACTGTGTCGTACAGGATAAACCTGTGAAAGCTAATCTAACTGTGGGCAGCCTCCCGGAGCACAGTCTCTGCACCCTCCTGGTCTCTTGAATGGGGCACTATTCTGACTGTGTCCTACAGGATAAACCTGTGAAAGCTAATCTAACTGTGGGCAGCCTCCCGGAGCACAGTCTCTGCACCCTGCTGGTCTCTTGAATGGGGCACTATTGTCATGATCTCTGCTTCCAAAAGGTCAGGGTTTTCCCAACTCCCTTGGAAGCAGATCCATAACCCAGGTTCCGAGTGCCAACCAGTCCCAATTGGGACCTTTTGGACCCAGTCCTGGCGCCAGTGGCACCAGGCTCATAAATATGCCCAGTCCCAGCGCTGGAAGCGCCGGGCTCATAATGCTTGGGTGGACTTACCTGCAGCAGACCATGCTGCTTACTTGCCTGCCAGTTGAGCCTCTGATCCTCTTCTGTTTGGAACTACTTTTCCTGTTGGGTGGGGCTGGAGCCACTCCCTAGATTCAGAACACTGGAACTCTTCTGGAAGGCAGGAACTCTTTTTTTACCAGGAACTCTTTTCTTACTTAGGCGTGGCTGTGGAAGGAGACACCTAAGCACTACAGGAGGCTATTTAAACCACACCCAGTGGATGAATCTTGCTTTGCGTTATTCTGCACCCTCTGCAGCAGAACGCTCATCGTGTCTTCTGCATCCGGTCCTGGGCCTAAGGAAAAAGGCTTACCATCCTGAATCCAGTCTTCAGCAACACCTATAAAGACAAGAAAGAACAGGTTAGCATTCCGGCATCTGAAAGGCAAAGGCTTACCTACTCTTCGTGCGCTCCGGAGGTCTTCACACTGCATTCCGGCATCTGAAAGACAAAAGCTTACCAACTCTTCGCACGCTCCGGAGGCCGTCGGCGCTGCATCTCGCATCTGAAAGACAAAACAAGGTGCGTTTAAAGACATTGGGGAACTTTAATACTCACGTGCCATTACTCCTTTCCACATCTAACCCAGTGGGTATCCCGGCACCCTGCAGCCGCTCCGAACTTGTACCTGCAAAATAAAAAGACAGTTAGAGCGCTTTGTGAAGCTGGCAACAAGCGCTTAATTACGTGCTTCGAGGCGCTTCTATTCATCACACGGGCTCCATCTTCAACTCACTTCAGCCCGTCATCCGCCATCGCCGGAACCCTGCAAAACAAGAGACATCATTATTAAAGACTTTAAAGACATTTGAGTTACTCGAAACTTACCGTTCGTGCAGTAAACGACGGACAGCAGTCCTCTGAAGTCAAGAGGCCTGCGCTACCTATCCAGTGAAGAAACTGGCTACAGCACCCTGCCCCGAGGCAGATGGAGAGCTCGGCATTCACTTACCTAAGACATCTTACTCTGCACGTCAGGCATACAGGGCACAGAGGTCCAGCCCAAAGAGCCAATCGGGTGCTGCACATCACCTTTGAAGATACGGTAGTCGCCCAGTCAAGACCGGCGCCTCTGCGAGAATCAGGTGAGCGTTACAACTATTCTGACTGTGTCCTACAGGATAAACCTGTGAAAGTTAATCTAACTGTGGGCAGCCACACGGAGCACAGTCTCTGCACCCTCCTGCTCTCTTGAATGGGCACTATTCTGACCGTTTCCTACAGGATAAGCCTGTGAAAGCTAATCTAACTGTGGGTAGCCTCCCGGAGCACAGTCTCTGCACCCTCCTGGTCTCTTGAATGGGGCACTATTCTGACTCTGTCCTACAGGATAAACCTGTAAAGATAATCTAACTGTGGGCAGCCTCCCGGAGCACAGTATCTGCACCCTCTTGGTCTCTTGAATGGGGCACTATTCTGACTGTGTCCTACAGGATTAGCCTGTGAAAGCTAATCTAACTGTGGGCAGCCTCCCGGAGCACAGTCTCTGCACCCTCCTGGTCTCTTGAATGGGGCACTATTCTGACTGTGTCCTACAGGATAAACCTGTAAAGCTAATCTAACTGTGGGCAGCCTCCCGGAGCACAGTCTCTGCACCCTCCTGGTCTCTTGAATGGGGCACTATTCTGACTGTGTCCTATGGGATAAACCTGTGAAAGCTAATCTAACTGTGGGCAGCCTCTCGGAGCACAGTCTCTGCACCCTCCTGGTCTCTTGAATGGGGCACTATTCTGACTATGTCCTACAGGATAAACCTGTAAAGCTAATCTAACTGTGGGCAGCCTACCGGAGCACAGTCTCTGCACCCTCCTGGTGTCTTGAATGGGGCACTATTCTGACTGTGTCCTACAGGATAAACCTATGAAAGCTAATCTAACTGTGGGCAGCCTCCCGGAGCACAGTCTCTGCACCCTCCTGGTCTCTTGAATGGGACACTATTCTGACTGTGTCCTACAGGATAAACCTGTAAAAGCTAATCTAACTGTGGGCAGCCTCCCGGAGCACAGCCTCTGCACCCTCCTGGTCTCTTTGATGGGCACTATTCTGACTGTGTCCTACAGGATAAACCTGTGAAAGCTAATCTAACTGTGGGCAGCCTCCCGGAGCACAGTCTCTGCACCCTCCTGGTCTCTTGAATGGGACACTATTCTGACTGTGTCCTACAGGATAAGCCTGTGAAAGCTAATCTAACTGTGGGCAGCCTCCCGGAGCACAGTCTCTGCACCCTCCTGGTCTCTTGAATGGGGCACTATTCTGACCGTGTCCTACAGGATAAGCCTGTGAAAGCTAATCTTACTGTGGGCAGCCTCCCGGAGCACAGTCTCTTCACCCTCCTGGTCCCTTGAATGGGGCACTATTCTGACCGTGTCCTACAGGATAAACCTGTGAAAGCTAATCTAACTGTGGGCAGCCTCCCGGAGCACAGTCTCTGCACCCTCCTGGTATCTTGAATGGGCACTATTCTGACTGTGTCCTACAGGATAAGCCTGTAAAGCTAATCTAACTGTGGGCAGCCTCCCGGAGCACAGTCTCTGCACCCTCCTGGTGTCTTGAATGGGGCACTATTCTGACCGTTTCCTACAGGATAAGCCTGTGAAAGCTAATCTAACTGTGGGCAGCCTCTTGGAGCACAGTCTCTGTACCCTCCTGGTCTCTTGAATGGGGCACTATTCTGACTGTGTCCTAAAGGATAAACCTGTGAAAACTAATCTAACTGTGGGCAGCCTCCCGGAGCACAGTCTCTGCACCCTCCTGGTCTCTTGAATGGGGCACTATTCTGACCGTTTCCTACAGGATAAGCCTGTGAAAGCTAATCTAACTGTGGGCAGCCTCCCGGAGCACAGTCTCTGCACCCTCCTGGTCTCTTGAATGGGGCACTATTCTGACCGTTTCCTACAGGATAAGCCTGTGAAAGCTAATCTAACTGTGGGCAGCCTCCCGGAGCCCAGTCTCTGCACCCTCCTTGTCTCTTGAATGGGCACTATTCTGACTGTGTCCTACAGGATAAACCTGTGTAAGCTAATCTAACTGTGGGCAGCCTCCCGGAGCACAGTCTCTGCACCCTCCTGGTCTCTTGAATGGGGCACTATTCTGACCGTTTCCTACAGGATAAGCCTGTGAAAGCTAATCTAACTGTGGGCAGCCTCCCGGAGCCCAGTCTCTGCACCCTCCTGGTCTCTTGAATGGGCACTATTCTGACTGTGTCCTACAGGATAAACCTGTGAAAGCTAATCTAACTGTGGGCAGCCTCCCGGAGCACAGTCTCTGCACCCTCCTGGTCTCTTGAATGGGGCACTATTCTGACTGTGTCCTACAGGATAAACCTGTAAAGCTAATCTAACTGTGGGCAGCCTCCCGGAGCCCAGTCTCTGCACCCTCCGGGTCTCTTGAATGGGGCACTATTCTGACTGTGTCCTACAGGATAAACCTATGAAAGCTAATCTAACTGTGGGCAGCCTCCCGGAGCACAGTCTCTGCACCCTCCTGGTCTCTTGAATGAGGCACTATTCTGACCGTGTCCTACAGGATAAACCTGTAAAGCTAATCTAACTGTGGGAAGCCTCCCGGAGCACAGTCTCTGCACCATCCTGGTCTCTTGAATGGGGCACTATTCTGACTGTGTCCTACAGGATAAGCGTGTGAAAGCTAATCTAACTGTGGGCAGCCTCCCGGAACACAGTCTCTGCACCCTCCTGGTCTCTTGAATGGGGCACTATTCTGACTGTGTCCTACAGGATTAACCTGTGAAAGCTAATCTAACTGTGGGCAGCCTCCCGGAGCACAGTCTCTGCACCCTCCTGGTCTCTTGAATGGGGCACTATTCTGACTGTGTCCTACAGGATAAACCTGTAAAGCTAATCTAACTGTGGGCAGCCTCCCAGAGCACAGTCTCTGCACCCTCCTGGTCTCTTTGATGGGCACTACTCTGACTGTGTCCTACAGGATAAACCTGTGAAAGCTAATCTAACTGTGGGCAGCCTCCCGGAGCACAGTCTCTGCACCCTCCTGGTCTTTTGAATGGGGCACTATTCTTACTGTGTCCTACAGGATAAACCTGTAAAGCTAATCTAACTGTGGGCAGCCTCCCGGAGCCCAGTCTCTGCACCCTCCTGGTCTCTTGAATGGGGCACTATTCTGACTGTGTCCTACAGGATAAACCTGTGAAAGCTAATCTAACTGTGGGCAGCCTCCCGGAGCACAGTCTCTGCACCCTCCTGGTCTCTTGAATGAGGCACTATTCTGACCGTGTCCTACAGGATAAACCTGTAAAACTAATCTAACTGTGGGCAGCCTCCCGGAGCACAGTCTTTGCACCCTCCTTGTCTCTTGAATGGGGCACTATTCTGACTGTGTCCTACAGGATAAGCGTGTGAAAGCTAATCTAACTGTGGGCAGCCTCCCGGAGCACAGTCTCTGCACCCTCCTGGTCTCTTGATTGGGCACTATTCTGACTGTGTCCTACAGGATAAACCTGTGAAAGCTAATCTAACTGTGGGCAGCCTCCCGGAGCACAGTCTCTGCACCCTCCTGGTCTCTTGAATGGGGCACTATTCTGATTGTGTCCTACAGGATAAACCTGTAAAGCTAATCTAACTGTGGGCAGCCTCCCGGAGCAAAGTCTCTGCACCCTCCTGGTCTCTTTGATGGGCACTATTCTGACTGTGTCCTACAGGATAAACCTGTGAAAGCTAATCTAACTGTGGGCAGCCTCCCGGAGCACAGTCTCTGCACCCGACTGGTCTCTTGAATGGGGCACTATTCTGACTGTGTCCTACAGGATAAACCTGTAAAGCTAATCTAACTGTGGGCAGCCTACCGGAGCACAGTCTCTGCACCCTCCTGGTCTCTTTGATGGGCACTATTCTGACTGTGTCCTACAGGACAAGCCTGTGAAAGCTAATCTAACTGTGGGCAGCCTCCCGGAGCACAGTCTCTGCACCCTCCTGGTCTCTTGAATGGGGCACTATTCTGACTGTGTCCTACAGAATAAACCTGTGAAAGCTAATCTAACTGTGGGCAGCCTCCCGGAGCACAGTCTCTGCACCCTCCTGGACTCTTGAATGGGGCACTATTCTGACTGTGTCCTACAGGATAAACCTGTAAAGCTAATCTAACTGTGGGCAGCCTCCCGGAGCCCAGTCTCTGCACCCTCCTGGTCTCTTGAATGGGGCACTATTCTGACTGTGTCGTACAGGATAAACCTGTGAAAGCTAATCTAACTTTGGGCAGCCTCCCGGAGCACAGTCTCTGCACCCTCCTGGTCTCTTGAATGGGGCACTATTCTGACTGTGTCCTACAGGATAAGCCTGTAAAGCTAATCTAACTGTGGGCAGCCTCCCGGAGCACAGTCTCTGCACCCTCCTGGTCTCTTGAATGGGGCACTATTCTGACCGTGTCCTACAGGATAAACCTGTAAAGCTAATCTAACTGTGGGCAGCCTCCCGGAGCACAGTCTCTGCACCCTCCTGGTCTCTTGAATGAGGCACTATTCTGACCGTGTCCTACAGGATAAACCTGTAAAGCTAATCTAACTGTGGGCAGCCTCGCGGAGCACAGTCTCTGCACCCTCCTGGTCTCTTGAATGGGGCACTATTCTGAACGTGTCCTACAGGATAAACCTGTAAAGCTAATCTAACTGTGGGCAGCCTCCCGGAGCACAGTCTCTGCACCCTCCTGGTCTCTTGAATGGAGCACTATTCTGACCGTTTCCTACAGGATAAGCCTGTGAAAGCTAATCTAACTGTGGGTAGCCTCCCGGAGCACAGTCTCTGCACCCTCCTGGTCTCTTGAATGGGGCACTATTCTGACTCTGTCCTACAGGATAAACCTGTAAAGATAATCTAACTGTGGGCAGCCTCCCGGAGCACAGTATCTGCACCCTCTTGGTCTCTTGAATGGGGCACTATTCTGACTGTGTCCTACAGGATTAGCCTATGAAAGCTAATCTAACTGTGGGCAGCCTCCCGGAGCACAGTCTCTGCACCCTCCTGGTCTCTTGAATGGGGCACTATTCTGACTGTGTCCTACAGGATAAACCTGTAAAGCTAATCTAACTGTGGGCAGCCTCCCGGAGCACAGTCTCTGCACCCTCCTGGTCTCTTGAATGGGGCACTATTCTGACTGTGTCCTATGGGATAAACCTGTGAAAGCTAATCTAACTGTGGGCAGCCTCTCGGAGCACAGTCTCTGCACCCTCCTGGTCTCTTGAATGGGGCACTATTCTGATTATGTCCTACAGGATAAACCTGTAAAGCTAATCTAACTGTGGGCAGCCTACCGGAGCACAGTCTCTGCACCCTCCTGGTGTCTTGAATGGGGCACTATTCTGACTGTGTCCTACAGGATAAACCTGTGAAAGCTAATCTAACTGTGGGCAGCCTCCCGAAGCACAGTCTCTGCACCCTCCTGGTCTCTTGAATGGGACACTATTCTGACTGTGTCCTACAGGATAAACCTGTAAAAGCTAATCTAACTGTGGGCAGCCTCCCGGAGCACAGCCTCTGCACACTCCTGGTCTCTTTGATGGGCACTATTCTGACTGTGTCCTACAGGATAAACCTGTGAAAGCTAATCTAACTGTGGGCAGCCTCCCGGAGCACAGTCTCTGCACCCTCCTGGTCTCTTGAATGGGGCACTATTCTGACTGTGTCCTACAGGATAAACCTGTAAAAGCTAATCTAACTGTGGGCAGCCTCCCGGAGCACAGCCTCTGCACCCTCCTGGTCTCTTGAATGGGACACTATTCTGACTGTGTCCTACAGGATAAGCCTGTGAAAGCTAATCTAACTGTGGGCAGCCTCCCGGAGCACAGTCTCTGCACCCTCCTGGTCTCTTGAATGGGGCACTATTCTGACCGTGTCCTACAGGATAAGCCTGTGAAAGCTAATCTTACTGTGGGCAGCCTCCCGGAGCACAGTCTCTTCACCCTCCTGGTCTCTTGAATGGGGCACTATTCTGACCGTGTCCTACAGGATAAACCTGTGAAAGCTAATCTAACTGTGGGCAGCCTCACGGAGCACAGTCTCTGCACCCTCCTGGTATCTTGAATGGGCACTATTCTGACTGTGTCCTACAGGATAAGCCTGTAAAGCTAATCTAACTGTGGGCAGCCTCCCGGAGCACAGTCTCTGCACCCTCCTGGTGTCTTGAATGGGGCACTATTCTGACCGTTTCCTACAGGATAAGCCTGTGAAAGCTAATCTAACTGTGGGCAGCCTCTTGGAGCACAGTCTCTGTACCCTCCTGGTCTCTTGAATGGGGCACTATTCTGACTGTGTCCTAAAGGATAAACCTGTGAAAACTAATCTAACTGTGGGCAGCCTCCCGGAGCACAGTCTCTGCACCCTCCTGGTCTCTTGAATGGGGCACTATTCTGACCGTTTCCTACAGGATAAGCCTGTGAAAGCTAATCTAACTGTGGGCAGCCTCTCGGAGCCCAGTCTCTGCACCCTCCTGGTCTCTTGAATGGGCACTATTCTGACTGTGTCCTACAGGATAAACCTGTGAAAGCTAATCTAACTGTGGGCAGCCTCCCGGACCCCAGTCTCAGCACCCTCCTGGTCTCTTGAATGGGGCACTATTCTGACCGTTTCCTACATGATAAGCCTGTGAAAGCTAATCTAACTGTGGGCAGCCTCCCGGAGCCCAGTCTCTGCACCCTCCTGGTCTCTTGAATGGGCACTATTCTGACTGTGTCCTACAGGATAAACCTGTGTAAGCTAATCTAACTGTGGGCAGCCTCCCGGAGCACAGTCTCTGCACCCTCCTGGTCTCTTGAATGGGGCACTATTCTGACCGTTTCCTACAGGATAAGCCTGTGAAAGCTAATCTAACTGTGGGCAGCCTCCCGGAGCCCAGTCTCTGCACCCTCCTGGTCTCTTGAATGGGCACTATTCTGACTGTGTCCTACAGGATAAACCTGTGAAAGCTAATCTAACTGTGGGCAGCCTCCCGGAGCACAGTCTCTGCACCCTCCTGGTCTCTTGAATGGGGCACTATTCTGACTGTGTCCTACAGGATAAACCTGTAAAGCTAATCTAACTGTGGGCAGCCTCCGGGAGCCCAGTCTCTGCACCCTCCTGGTCTCTTGAATGGGGCACTATTCTGACTGTGTCCTACAGGATAAACCTATGAAAGCTAATCTAACTGTGGGCAGCCTCCCGGAGCACAGTCTCTGCACCCTCCTGGTCTCTTGAATGAGGCACTATTCTGACCGTGTCCTACAGGATAAACCTGTAAAGCTAATCTAACTGTGGGAAGCCTCCCGGAGCACAGTCTCTGCACCATCCTGGTCTCTTGAATGGGGCACTATTCTGACTGTGTCCTACAGGATAAGCGTGTGAAAGCTAATCTAACTGTGGGCAGCCTCCCGGAACACAGTCTCTGCACCCTCCTGGTCTCTTGAATGGGGCACTATTCTGACTGTGTCCTACAGGATTAACCTGTGAAAGCTAATCTAACTGTGGGCAGCCTCCCGGAGCACAGTCTCTGCACCCTCCTGGTCTCTTGAATGGGGCACTATTCTGACTGTGTCCTACAGGATAAACCTGTAAAGCTAATCTAACTGTGGGCAGCCTCCCAGAGCACAGTCTCTGCACCCTCCTGGTCTCTTTGATGGGCACTACTCTGACTGTGTCCTACAGGATAAACCTGTGAAAGCTAATCTAACTGTGGGCAGCCTCCCGGAGCACAGTCTCTGCACCCTCCTGGTCTTTTGAATGGGGCACTATTCTTACTGTGTCCTACAGGATAAACCTGTAAAGCTAATCTAACTGTGGGCAGCCTCCCGGAGCCCAGTCTCTGCACCCTCCTGGTCTCTTGAATGGGGCACTATTCTGACTGTGTCCTACAGGATAAACCTGTGAAAGCTAATCTAACTGTGGGCAGCCTCCCGGAGCACAGTCTCTGCACCCTCCTGGTCTCTTGAATGAGGCACTATTCTGACCGTGTCCTACAGGATAAACCTGTAAAACTAATCTAACTGTGGGCAGCCTCCCGGAGCACAGTATTTGCACCCTCCTTGTCTCTTGAATGGGGCACTATTCTGACTGTGTCCTACAGGATAAGCGTGTGAAAGCTAATCTAACTGTGGGCAGCCTCCCGGAGCACAGTCTCTGCACCCTCCTGGTCTCTTGAATGGGGCACTATTCTGACTGTGTCCTACAGGATAAACCTGTGAAAGCTAATCTAACTGTGGGCAGCCTCCCGGAGCACAGTCTCTGCACCCTCCTGGTCTCTTGAATGGGGCACTATTCTGACTGTGTCCTACAGGATAAACCTGTAAAGCTAATCTAACTGTGGGCAGCCTCCCGGAGCAAAGTCTCTGCACCCTCCTGGTCTCTTTGATGGGCACTATTCTGACTGTGTCCTACAGGATAAACCTGTGAAAGCTAATCTAACTGTGGGCAGCCTCCCGGAGCACAGTCTCTGCACCCGACTGGTCTCTTGAATGGGGCACTATTCTGACTGTGTCCTACAGGATAAACCTGTAAAGCTAATCTAACTGTGGGCAGCCTCCCGGAGCACAGTCTCTGCACCCTCCTGGTCTCTTTGATGGGCACTATTCTGACTGTGTCCTACAGGACAAGCCTGTGAAAGCTAATCTAACTGTGGGCAGCCTCCCGGAGCACAGTCTCTGCACCCTCCTGGTCTCTTGAATGGGGCACTATTCTGACTGTGTCCTACAGAATAAACCTGTGAAAGCTAATCTAACTGTGGGCAGCCTCCCGAAGCACAGTCTCTGCACCCTCCTGGACTCTTGAATGGGGCACTATTCTGACTGTGTCCTACAGGATAAACCTGTAAAGCTAATCTAACTGTGGGCAGCCTCCCGGAGCCCAGTCTCTGCACCCTCCTGGTCTCTTGAATGGGGCACTATTCTGACTGTGTCGTACAGGATAAACCTGTGAAAGCTAATCTAACTTTGGGCAGCCTCCCGGAGCACAGTCTCTGCACCCTCCTGGTCTCTTGAATGGGGCACTATTCTGACTGTGTCCTACAGGATAAGCCTGTAAAGCTAATCTAACTGTGGGCAGCCTCCCGGAGCACAGTCTCTGCACCCTCCTGGTCTCTTGAATGGGGCACTATTCTGACCGTGTCCTACAGGATAAACCTGTAAAGCTAATCTAACTGTGGGCAGCCTCCCGGAGCACAGTCTCTGCACCCTCCTGGTCTCTTGAATGAGGCACTATTCTGACCGTGTCCTACAGGATAAACCTGTAAAGCTAATCTAACTGTGGGCAGCCTCGCGGAGCACAGTCTCTGCACCCTCCTGGTCTCTTGAATGGGGCACTATTCTGACCGTGTCCTACAGGATAAACCTGTAAAGCTAATCTAACTGTGGGCAGCCTCCCGGAGCACAGTCTCGGCACCCTCCTGGTCTCTTGAATGGGGCACTATTCTGACCGTTTCCTACAGGATAAACCTGTGAAAGCTAATCTAACTGTGGGCAGCCTCCGGAGCACAGTCTCTGCACCCTCCTGGTCTCTTGAATGGGGCACTATTCTGACTGTGTCCTACAGGATAAACCTGTGAAAGCTAATCTAACTGTGGGCAGCCTCCCGGAGCACAGTCTCTGCACCCTCCTGGTCTCTTGAATGGGGCACTATTCTGACCGTTTCCTACAGGATAAGCCTGTGAAAGCTAATCTAACTGTGGGCAGCCTCCCGGAGCACAGTCTCTGCACCCTCCTGGTCTCTTGAATGGGGCACTATTCTGACCGTGTCCTACAGGATAAACCTGTAAAGCTAATCTAACTGTGGGCAGCCTCCCGGAGCACAGTATCTGCACCCTCTTGGTCTCTTGAATGGGGCACTATTCTGACCGTTTCCTACAGGATAAGCCTGTGAAAGCTAATCTAACTGTGGGCAGCCTCCCGGAGCCCTGTCTCTGCACCCTCCTGGTCTCTTGAATGGGCACTATTCTGACTGTGTCCTACAGGATAAACCTGTGTAAGCTAATCTAACTGTGGGCAGCCTCCCGGAGCACAGTCTCTGTACCCTCCTGGTCTCTTGAATGGGGCACTATTCTGACCGTTTCCTACAAGATAAGCCTGTGAAAGCTAATCTAACTGTGGGCAGCCTCCCGGAGCCCAGTCTCTGCACCCTCCTGGTCTCTTGAATGGGCACTATTCTGACTGTGTCCTACAGGATAAACCTGTGAAAGCTAATCTAACTGTGGGCAGCCTCCCGGAGCACAGTCTCTGCACCCTCCTGGTCTCTTGAATGGGGCTCTATTCTGACTGTGTCCTACAGGATAAACCTGTAAAGCTAATCTAACTGTGGGCAGCCTCCCAGAGCCCAGTCTCTGCACCCTCCTGGTCTCTTGAATGGGGCACTATTCTGACTGTGTCCTACAGGATAAACCTATGTAAGCTAATCTAACTGTGGGCAGCCTCCCGGAGCACAGTCTCTGCACCCTACTGGTCTCTTGAATGAGGCACTATTCTGACCGTGTCCTACAGGATAAACCTGTAAAGCTAATCTAACTGTGGGAAGCCTCCCGGAGCACAGTCTCTGCACCATCCTGGTCTCTTGAATGGGGCACTATTCTGACTGTGTCCTACAGGATAAGCGTGTGAAAGCTAATCTAACTGTGGGCAGCCTACCGGAGCACAGTCTCTGCACCCTCCTGGTCTCTTGAATGGGGCACTATTCTGACTGTGTCCTACAGGATAAACCTGTGAAAGCTAATCTAACTGTGGGCAGCCTCCCGGAGCACAGTCTCTGCACCCTCCTGGTCTCTTGAATGGGGCACTATTCTGACTGTGTCCTACAGGATAAACCTGTAAAGCTAATCTAACTGTGGGCAGCCTCCCGGAGCACAGTCTCTGCACCCTCCTGGTCTCTTTGATGGGCACTATTCTGACTGTGTCCTACAGGATAAACCTGTGAAAGCTAATCTAACTGTGGGCAGCCTCCCGGAGCACAGTCTCTGCACCCTCCTGGTCTCTTGAATGGGGCACTATTCTTACTGTGTCCTACAGGATAAACCTGTAAAGCTAATCTAACTGTGGGCAGCCTCCCGGAGCCCAGTCTCTGCACCCTCCTGGTCTCTTGAATGGGGCACTATTCTGACTGTGTCCTACAGGATAAGCGTGTGAAAGCTAATCTAACTGTGGACAGCCTCCCGGAGCACAGTCTCTGCACCCTCCTGGTCTCTTGAATGGGGCACTATTCTGACTGTGTCCTACAGGATAAACCTGTGAAAGCTAATCTAACTGTGGGCAGCCTCCCGGAGCACAGTCTCTGCACCCTCCTGGTCTCTTGAATGGGGCACTATTCTGACTGTGTCCTACAGGATAAACCTGTAAAGCTAATCTAACTGTGGGCAGCCTCCCGGAGCACAGTCTCTGCACCCTCCTGGTCTCTTTGATGGGCACTATTCTGACTGTGTCCTACAGGATAAACCTGTGAAAGCTAATCTAACTGTGGGCAGCCTCCCGGAGCACAGTCTCTGCACCCTCCTGGTCTCTTTGATGGGCACTATTCTGACTGTGTCCTACAGGACAAGCCTGTGAAAGCTAATCTAACTGTGGGCAGCCTCCCGGAGCACAGTCTCTGCACCCTCCTGGTCTCTTGAATGGGGCACTATTCTGACTGTGTCCTACAGAATAAACCTGTGAAAGATAATCTAACTGTGGGCAGCCTCCCGGAGCACAGTCTCTGCACCCTCCTGGTCTCTTGAATGGGGCACTATTCTGACTGTGTCCTACAGGATAAACCTGTAAAGCTAATCTAACTGTGGGCAGCCTCCCGGAGTCCAGTTCTGCACCCTCCTGGTCTCTTGAATGGGGCACTATTCTGACTGTGTCGTACAGGATAAACCTGTGAAAGCTAATCTAACTTTGGGCAGCCTCCCGGAGCACAGTCTCTGCACCCTCCTGGTCTCTTGAATGGGGCACTATTCTGACTGTGTCCTACAGGATAAACCTGTGAAAGCTAATCTAACTGTGGGCAGCCTCCCGGAGCACAGTCTCTGCACCCTCCTGGTCTCTTGAATGGGGCACTATTCTGACTGTGTCCTACAGGATAAACCTGTGAAAGCTAATCTAACTGTGGGCAGCCACCCGGAGCACAGTCTCTGCACCCTCCTGGTCTCTTGAATGGGCACTATTCTGACCGTTTCCTACAGGATAAGCCTGTGAAAGCTAATCTAACTGTGGGCAGCCTCTCGGAGCACAGTCTCTGCACCCTCTTGGTCTCTTGAATGGGGCACTATTCTGACTGTGTCCTACAGGATAAACCTGTAAAGCTAATCTAACTGTGGGCAGCCTCCCGGAGCACAGTATCTGTACCCTCTTGGCCTCTTGAATGGGGCACTATTCTGACTGTGTCCTACAGGATTAGCCTGTGAAAGCTAATCTAACTGTGGGCAGCCTCCCGGAGCACAGTCTCTGCACCCTCCTGGTCTCTTGAATGGGGCACTATTCTGACTGTGTCCTACAGGATAAACCTGTAAAGCTAATCTAACTGTGGGCAGCCTCCCGGAGCACAGTCTCTGCACCCTCCTGGTCTCTTGAATGGGGCACTATTCTGATTGTGTCCTACAGGATAAACCTGTAAAGCTAATCTAACTGTGGGCAGCCTCCCGGAGCACAGTCTCTGCACCCTCCTGGTGTCTTGAATGGGGCACTATTCTGACTGTGTCCTACAGGATAAGCCTGTGAAAGCTAATCTAACTGTGGGCAGCCTCCCGGAGCACAGTCTCTGCACCCTCCTGGTCTCTTGAATGGGGCACTATTCTGACTGTGTCCTACAGGATAAACCTGTAAAGCTAATCTAACTGTGGGCAGCCTCCCGGAGCCCAGTCTCTGCACCCTCCTGGTCTCTTGAATGGGGCACTATTCTGACTGTGTCATACCGGATAAACCTGTGAAAGCTAATCTAACTGTGGGCAGCCTCCCGGAGCACAGTCTCTGCACCCTCCTGGTCTCTTGAATGGGGCACTATTCTGACTGTGTCCTACAGGATAAACCTGTGAAAGCTAATCTAACTGTGGGCAGCCTCCCGGAGCACAGTCTCTGCACCCTGCTGGTCTCTTGAATGGGGCACTATTCTGACTGTGTCCTACAGGATAAACCTGTGAAAGTTAATCTAACTGTGGGCAGCCACCCGGAGCACAGTCTCTGCACCCTCCTGGTCTCTTGAATGGGCACTATTCTGACCGTTTCCTACAGGATAAGCCTGTGAAAGCTAATCTAACTGTGGGCAGCCTCCCGGAGCACAGTCTCTGCACCCTCCTGGTCTCTTGAATGGGGCACTATTCTGACTCTGTCCTACAGGATAAACCTGTAAAGCTAATCTAACTGTGGGCAGCCTCCCGGAGCACAGTATCTGCACCCTCTTGGTCTCTTGAATGGGGCACTATTCTGACTGTGTCCTACAGGATTAGCCTGTGAAAGCTAATCTAACTGTGGGCAGCCTCCCGGAGCACAGTCTCTGCACCCTCCTGGTCTCTTGAATGGGGCACTATTCTGACTGTGTCCTACAGGATAAACCTGTAAAGCTAATCTAACTGTGGGCAGCCTCCCGGAGCACAGTCTCTGCACCCTCCTGGTCTCTTGAATGGGGCACTATTCTGACTCTGTCCTATAGGATAAACCTGTGAAAGCTAATCTAACTGTGGGCAGCCTCTCGGAGCACAGTCTCTGCACCCTCCTGGTCTCTTGAATGGGGCACTATTCTGACTATGTCCTACAGGATAAACCTGTAAAGCTAATCTAACTGTGGGATGCCTACCGGAGCACAGTCTCTGCACCCTCCTGGTGTCTTGAATGGGGCACTATTCTGACTGTGTCCTACAGGATAAACCTGTGAAAGCTAATCTAACTGTGGGCAGCCTCCCGGAGCACAGTCTCTGCACCCTCCTGGTCTCTTGAATGGGGCACTATTCTGACTGTGTCCTACAGGATAAACCTGTAAATCTAATCTAACTGTGGGCCGCCTCCCGGAGCCCAGTCTCTGCACCCTCCTGGTCTCTTGAATGGGGCACTATTCTGACCGTTTCCTACAGGATAAGCCTGTGAAAGCTAATCTAACTGTGGGCAGCCTCCCGGAGCCCAGTCTCTGCACCCTCCTGGTGTCTTGAATGGGGCACTATTATGACTGTGTCCTACAGGATAAACCTGTGAAAGCTAATCTAACTGTGGGCAGCCTCCCGGAGCACAGTCTCTGCACCCTCCTGGTCTCTTGAATGGGGCACTATTCTGACTGTGTCCTACAGGATAAACCTGTAAAGCTAATCTAACTGTGGGCCGCCACCCGGAGCCCAGTCTCTGCACCCTCCTGGTCTCTTGAATGGGGCACTATTCTGACCGTTTCCTACAGGATAAGCCTATGAAAGCTAATCTAACTGTGGGCAGCCTCCCGGAGCACAGTCTCTGCACCCTCCTGGTCTCTTGAATGGGCACTATTCTGACTGTGTCCTACAGGATAAGCCTGTAAAGCTAATCTAACTGTGGGCAGCCTCCCGGAGCCCAGTCTCTGCACCCTCCTGGTCTCTTGAATGGGGCACTATTCTGACCGTTTCCTACAGGATAAACCTGTGAAAGCTAATCTAACTGTGGCCAACCTCCCGGAGCACAGTCTCTGCACCCTCCTGGTCTCTTGAATGGGGCACTATTCTGACCGTTTCCTACAGGATAAGCCTGTGAAAGCTAATCTAACTGTGGGCAGCCTCTCGGAGCCCAGTCTCTGCACCCTCCTGGTCTCTTGAATGGGGCACTATTCTGACTGTGTCCTACAGGATAAACCTGTGAAAGCTAATCTAACTGTGGGCAGCCTCCCGGAGCACAGTCTCTGCACCCTCCTGGTCTCTTGAATGGGACACTATTCTGACTGTGTCCTACAGGATAAACCTGTAAAAGCTAATCTAACTGTGGGCAGCCTCCCGGAGCACAGTCTCTGCACCCTCCTGGTCTCTTTGATGGGCACTATTCTGACTGTGTCCTACAGGATAAACCTGTGAAAGCTAATCTAACTGTGGGCAGCCTCCCGGAGCACAGTCTCTGCACCCTCCTGGTCTCTTGAATGGGACACTATTCTGACTGTGTCCTACAGGATAAGCCTGTGAAAGCTAATCTAACTGTGGGCAGCCTCCCGGAGCACAGTCTCTGCACCCTCCTGGTCTCTTGAATGGGGCACTATTCTGACCGTGTCCTACAGGATAAGCCTGTGAAAGCTAATCTTACTGTGGGCAGCCTCCCGGAGCACAGTCTCTTCACCCTCCTGGTCTCTTGAATGGGGCACTATTCTGACTGTGTCCTACAGGTTAAACCTGTGAAAGCTAATCTAACTGTGGGCAGCCTCCCGGAGCACAGTCTCTGCACCCTCCTGGTATCTTGAATGGGCACTATTCTGACTGTGTCCTACAGGATAAGCCTGTAAAGCTAATCTAACTGTGGGCAGCCTCCCGGAGCACAGTCTCTGCACCCTCCTGGTGTCTTGAATGGGGCACTATTCTGACCGTTTCCTACACGATAAGCCTGTGAAAGCTAAACTAACTGTGGGCAGCCTCTCGGAGCACAGTCTCTGTACCCTCCTGGTCTCTTGAATGGGGCACTATTCTGACTGTGTCCTACAGGATAAACCTGTGAAAGCTAATCTAACTGTGGGCAGCCTCCCGGAGCACAGTCTCTGCACCCTCCTGGTCTCTTGAATGGGGCACTATTCTGACTGTGTCCTACAGGATAAACCTGTAAAGCTAATCTAACTGTGGGCAGCCTCCCGAAGCACAGTCTCGGCACCCTCCTGGTCTCTTTGATGGGCACTATTCTGACTGTGTCCTACAGGATAAACCTGTGAAAGCTAATCTAACTGTGGGCAGCCTCTCGGAGCACAGTCTCTGCACCCTCCTGGTCTCTTGAATGGGGCACTATTCTTACTGTATCCTACAGGATAAACCTGTAAAGCTAATCTAACTGTGGGCAGCCTCCCGGAGCCCAGTCTCTGCACCCTCCTGGTCTCTTGAATGGGGCACTATTCTGACTGTGTCCTACAGGATAAACCTGTGAAAGCTAATCTAACTGTGGGCAGCCTCCCGGAGCACAGTCTCTGCACCCTCCTGGTCTCTTGAGTGGGGCACTATTCTTACTGTGTCCTACAGGATAAGCCTGTGAAAGCTAATCTAACTGTGGGCAGCCTCCCGGAGCACAGTCTCTGCACCCTCCTGGTCTCTTGAATGGGGCACTATTCTGACCGTTTCCTACAGGATAAGCCTGTGAAAGCTAATCTAACTGTGGGCAGCCTCCCTGAGCACAGTCTCTGCACCCTCCTGGTCTCTTGAATGGGGCACTATTCTGACTGTGTCCTACAGGATAAACCTGTGAAAGCTAATCTAACTGTGGGCAGCCTCCCGGAGCACAGTCTCTGCACCCTCCTGGTGTCTTGAATGGGCACTATTCTGACTGTGTCCTACAGGATAAGCCTGTAAAGTTAATCTAACTGTGGGCAGCCTCCCGGAGCACAGTCTCTGCACCCTCCTGGTGTCTTGAATGGGGCACTATTCTGACTGTGTCCTACAGGATAAGCCTGTAAAGCTAATCTAACTGTGGGCAGCCTCCCGGAGCACAGTCTCTGCACCCTCCTGGTCTCTTGAATGGGGCACTATTCTGACTGTGTCCTACAGGATAAGCCTGTGAAAGCTAATCTAACTGTGGGCAGCCTCTCGGAGCACAGTCTCTGCACCCTCCTGGTCTCTTGAATGGGGCACTTTTCTGACTGTGTCCTACAGGATAAACCTGTGAAAACTAATCTAACTGTGGGCAGCCTCCCGGAGCACAGTCTCTGCACCCTCCTGGTCTCTTGAATGGGGCACTATTCTGACCGTTTCCTACAGGATAAGCCTGTGAAAGCTAATCTAACTGTGGGCAGCCTCCCGGAGCCCAGTCTCTGCACCCTCCTGGTCTCTTGAATGGGCACTATTCTGACTGTGTCCTACAGGATAAACCTTTGAAAGCTAATCTAACTGTGGGCAGCCTCCCGGAGCCCAGTCTCAGCACCCGACTGGTCTCTTGAATGGGGCACTATTCTGACCGTTTCCTACAGGATAAGCCTGTGAAAGCTAATCTAACTGTGGGCAGCCTCCCGGAGCACAGTCTCTGCACCCTCCTGGTCTCTTGAATGGGGCACTATTCTGACCATTTCCTACAGGATAAGCCTGTGAAAGCTAATCTAACTGTGGGCAGCCTCCCGGAGCCCAGTCTCTGCACCCTCCTGGTCTCTTGAATGGGCACTATTCTGACTGTGTTCTACAGGATAAACCTGTGAAAGCTAATCTAACTGTGGGCAGGCTCCCGGAGCACAGTCTCTGCACCCTCCTGGTCTCTTGAATGGGGCACTATTCTGACTGTGTCCTACAGGATAAACCTGTAAAGCTAATCTAACTGTGGGCAGCCTCCCGGAGCCCAGTCTCTGCACCCTCCTGGTCTCTTGAATGGGGCACTATTCTGACTGTGTCCTACAGGATAAACCTGTGAAAGCTAATCTAACTGTGGGCAGCCTCCCGGAGCCCAGTCTCTGCACCCTCCTGGTCTCTTGAATGGGCACTATTCTGACTGTGTCCTACAGGATAAACCTGTGAAAGCTAATCTAACTGTGGGCAGCCTCCCGGAGCACAGTCTCTGCACCCTCCTGGTCTCTTGAATGGGGCACTATTCTGACTGTGTCCTACAGGATAAACCTGTAAAGCTAATCTAACTGTGGGCAGCCTCCCAGAGCCCAGTCTCTGCACCCTCCTGGTCTCTTGAATGGGCACTATTCTGACTGTGTCCTACAGGATAAACCTGTGAAAGCTAATCTAACTGTGGGCAGCCTCCCGGAGCACAGTCTCTGCACCCTCCTGGTCTCTTGAATGGGGCACTATTCTGACTGTGTCCTACAGGATAAACCTGTAAAGCTAATCTAACTGTGGGCAGCCTCCCAGAGCCCAGTCTCTGCACCCTCCTGGTCTCTTGAATGGGGCACTATTCTGACTGTGTCCTACAGGATAAACCTATGTAAGCTAATCTAACTGTGGGCAGCCTCCCGGAGCAGAGTCTCTGCACCCTACTGGTCTCTTGAATGAGGCACTATTCTGACCGTGTCCTACAGGATAAACCTGTAAAGCTAATCTAACTGTGGGAAGCCTCCCGGAGCACAGTCTCTGCACCATCCTGGTCTCTTGAATGGGGCACTATTCTGACTGTGTCCTACAGGATAAGCGTGTGAAAGCTAATCTAACTGTGGGCAGCCTCCCGGAGCACAGTCTCTGCACCCTCCTGGTCTCTTGAATGGGGCACTATTCTGACTGTGTCCTACAGGATAAACCTGTAAAAGCTAATCTAACTGTGGGCAGCCTCCCGGAGCACAGTCTCTGCACCCTCCTGGTCTCTTTGATGGGCACTATTCTGACTGTGTCCTACAGGATAAACCTGTGAAAGCTAATCTAACTGTGGGCAGCCTCCCGGAGCACAGTCTCTGCACCCTCCTGGTCTCTTGAATGGGACACTATTCTGACTGTGTCCTACAGGATAAGCCTGTGAAAGCTAATCTAACTGTGGGCAGCCTCCCGGAGCACAGTCTCTGCACCCTCCTGGTCTCTTGAATGGGGCACTATTCTGACCGTGTCCTACAGGATAAGCCTGTGAAAGCTAATCTTACTGTGGGCAGCCTCCCGGAGCACAGTCTCTTCACCCTCCTGGTCTCTTGAATGGGGCACTATTCTGACTGTGTCGTACAGGATAAACCTGTGAAAGCTAATCTAACTGTGGGCAGCCTCCCGGAGCACAGTCTCTGCACCCTCCTGGTATCTTGAATGGGCACTATTCTGACTGTGTCCTACAGGATAAGCCTGTAAAGCTAATCTAACTGTGGGCAGCCTCCCGGAGCACAGTCTCTGCACCCTCCTGGTGTCTTGAATGGGGCACTATTCTGACCGTTTCCTACAGGATAAGCCTGTGAAAGCTAATCTAACTGTGGGCAGCCTCTCGGAGCACAGTCTCTGTACCCTCCTGGTCTCTTGAATGGGGCACTATTCTGACTGTGTCCTACAGGATAAACCTGTGAAAACTAATCTAACTGTGGGCAGCCTCCCGGAGCACAGTCTCTGCACCCTCCTGGTCTCTTGAATGGGGCACTATTCTGACCGTTTCCTACAGGATAAGCCTGTGAAAGCTAATCTAACTGTGGGCAGCCTCTCGGAGCCCAGTCTCTGCACCCTCCTGGTCTCTTGAATGGGGCACTATTCTGACTGTGTCCTACAGGACAAACCTATGTAAGCTAATCTAACTGTGGGCAGCCTCCCAGAGCACAGTCTCTGCACCCTACTGGTCTCTTGAATGAGGCACTATTCTGACCGTGTCCTACAGGATAAACCTGTAAAGCTAATCTAACTGTGGGAAGCCTCCCGGAGCACAGTCTCTGCACCATCCTGGTCTCTTGAATGGGGCACTATTCTGACTGTGTCCTACAGGATAAGCGTGTGAAAGCTAATCTAACTGTGGGCAGCCTCCCGGAGCACAGTCTCTGCACCCTCCTGGTCTCTTGAATGGGGCACTATTCTGACTGTGTCCTACAGGATAAACCTGTAAAAGCTAATCTAACTGTGGGCAGCCTCCCGGAGCACAGTCTCTGCACCCTCCTGGTCTCTTTGATGGGCACTATTCTGACTGTGTCCTACAGGATAAACCTGTGAAAGCTAATCTAACTGTGGGCAGCCTCCCGGAGCACAGTCTCTGCACCCTCCTGGTCTCTTGAATGGGACACTATTCTGACTGTGTCCTACAGGATAAGCCTGTGAAAGCTAATCTAACTGTGGGCAGCCTCCCGGAGCACAGTCTCTGCACCCTCCTGGTCTCTTGAATGGGGCACTATTCTGACCGTGTCCTACAGGATAAGCCTGTGAAAGCTAATCTTACTGTGGGCAGCCTCCCGGAGCACAGTCTCTTCACCCTCCTGGTCTCTTGAATGGGGCACTATTCTGACTGTGTCGTACAGGATAAACCTGTGAAAGCTAATCTAACTGTGGGCAGCCTCCCGGAGCACAGTCTCTGCACCCTTGTGGTATCTTGAATGGGCACTATTCTGACTGTGTCCTACAGGATAAGCCTGTAAAGCTAATCTAACTGTGGGCAGCCTCCCGGAGCACAGTCTCTGCACCCTCCTGGTGTCTTGAATGGGGCACTATTCTGACCGTTTCCTACAGGATAAGCCTGTGAAAGCTAATCTAACTGTGGGCAGCCTCTCGGAGCACAGTCTCTGTACCCTCCTGGTCTCTTGAATGGGGCACTATTCTGACTGTGTCCTACAGGATAAACCTGTGAAAACTAATCTAACTGTGGGCAGCCTCCCGGAGCACAGTCTCTGCACCCTCCTGGTCTCTTGAATGGGGCACTATTCTGACCGTTTCCTACAGGATAAGCCTGTGAAAGCTAATCTAACTGTGGGCAGCCTCTCGGAGCCCAGTCTCTGCACCTTCCTGGTCTCTTGAATGGGCACTATTCTGACTGTGTCCTACAGGATAAACCTGTGAAAGCTAATCTAACTGTGGGCAGCCTCCCGGACCCCAGTCTCAGCACCCGACTGGTCTCTTGAATGGGGCACTATTCTGACAGTTTCCTACAGGATAAGCCTGTGAAAGCTAATCTAACTGTGGGCAGCCTCCCGGAGCCCAGTCTCTGCACCCTCCTGGTCTCTTGAATGGGCACTATTCTGACTGTGTCCTACAGGATAAACCTGTGTAAGCTAATCTAACTGTGGGCAGCCTCCCGGAGCACAGTCTCTGCACCCTCCTGGTCTCTTGAATGGGGCACTATTCTGACCGTTTCCTACAAGATAAGCCTGTGAAAGCTAATCTAACTGTGGGCAGCCTCCCGGAGCCCAGTCTCTGCACCCTCCTGGTCTCTTGAATGGGCACTATTCTGACTGTGTCCTACAGGATAAACCTGTGAAAGCTAATCTAACTGTGGGCAGCCTCCCGGAGCACAGTCTCTGCACCCTCCTGGTCTCTTGAATGGGGCACTATTCTGACTGTGTCCTACAGGATAAACCTGTAAAGCTAATCTAACTGTGGGCAGCCTCCCGGAGCCCAGTCTCTGCACCCTCCTGGTCTCTTGAATGGGGCACTATTCTGACTGTGTCCTACAGGATAAACCTATGAAAGCTAATCTAACTGTGGGGAGCCTCCCGGAGCACAGTCTCTGCACCCTCCTGGTCTCTTGAATGAGGCACTATTCTGACCGTGTCCTACAGGATAAACCTGTAAAGCTAATCTAACTGTGGGAAGCCTCCCGGAGCACAGTCTCTGCACCATCCTGGTCTCTTGAATGGGGCACTATTCTGACTGTGTCCTACAGGATAAGCGTGTGAAAGCTAATCTAACTGTGGGCAGCCTCCCGGAGCACAGTCTCTGCACCCTCCTGGTCTCTTGAATGGGGCACTATTCTGACTGTGTCCTACAGGATAAACCTGTGAAAGCTAATCTAACTGTGGGCAGCCTCCCGGAGCACAGTCTCTGCACCCTCCTGGTCTCTTGAATGGGGCACTATTCTGACTGTGTCCTACAGGATAAACCTGTAAAGCTAATCTAACTGTGGGCAGCCTCCCGAAGCACAGTCTCTGCACCCTCCTGGTCTCTTTGATGGGCACTATTCTGACTGTGTCCTACAGGATAAACCTGTGAAAGCTAATCTAACTGTGGGCAGCCTCTCGGAGCACAGTCTCTGCACCCTCCTGGTCTCTTGAATGGGGCACTATTCTTACTGTGTCCTACAGGATAAACCTGTAAAGCTAATCTAACTGTGGGCAGCCTCCCGGAGCCCAGTCTCTGCACCCTCCTGGTCTCTTGAATGGGGCACTATTCTGACTGTGTCCTACAGGATAAACCTGTGAAAGCTAATCTAACTGTGGGCAGCCTCCCGGAGCACAGTCTCTGCACCCTCCTGGTCTCTTGAATGGGGCACTATTCTTACTGTGTCCTACAGGATAAGCCTGTGAAAGCTAATCTAACTGTGGGCAGCCTCCCGGAGCACAGTCTCTGCACCCTCCTGGTCTCTTGAATGGGGCACTATTCTGACCGTTTCCTACAGGATAAGCCTGTGAAAGCTAATCTAACTGTGGGCAGCCTCCCGGAGCACAGTCTCTGCACCCTCCTGGTCTCTTGAATGGGGCACTATTCTGACCGTTTCCTACAGGATAAGCCTGTGAAAGCTAATCTAACTGTGGGCAGCCTCCCGGAGCCCAGTCTCTGCACCCTCCTGGTCTCTTGAATGGGCACTATTCTGACTGTGTCCTACAGGATAAACCTTTGAAAGCTAATCTAACTGTGGGCAGCCTCCCGGAGCCCAGTCTCAGCACCCGACTGGTCTCTTGAATGGGGCACTATTCTGACCGTTTCCTACAGGATAAGCCTGTGAAAGCTAATCTAACTGTGGGCAGCCTCCCGGAGCACAGTCTCTGCACCCTCCTGGTCTCTTGAATGGGGCACTATTCTGACCATTTCCTACAGGATAAGCCTGTGAAAGCTAATCTAACTGTGGGCAGCCTCCCGGAGCCCAGTCTCTGCACCCTCCTGGTCTCTTGAATGGGCACTATTCTGACTGTGTCCTACAGGATAAACCTGTAAAGCTAATCTAACTGTGGGAAGCTTCCCGGAGCACAGTCTCTGCACCATCCTGGTCTCTTGAATGGGGCACTATTCTGACTGTGTCCTACAGGATAAACCTGTGAAAGCTAATCTAACTGTGGGCAGCCTCCCGGAGCACAGTCTCTGCACCCTCCTGGTGTCTTGAATGGGCACTATTCTGACTGTGTCCTACAGGATAAGCCTGTAAAGTTAATCTAACTGTGGGCAGCCTCCCGGAGCACAGTCTCTGCACCCTCCTGGTGTCTTGAATGGGGCACTATTCTGACTGTGTCCTACAGGATAAGCCTGTAAAGCTAATCTAACTGTGGGCAGCCTCCCGGAGCACAGTCTCTGCACCCTCCTGGTCTCTTGAATGGGGCACTATTCTGACTGTGTCCTACAGGATAAGCCTGTGAAAGCTAATCTAACTGTGGGCAGCCTCTCGGAGCACAGTCTCTGCACCCTCCTGGTCTCTTGAATGGGGCACTATTCTTACTGTGTCCTACAGGATAAACCTGTGAAAACTAATCTAACTGTGGGCAGCCTCCCGGAGCACAGTCTCTGCACCCTCCTGGTCTCTTGAATGGGGCACTATTCTGACCGTTTCCTACAGGATAAGCCTGTGAAAGCTAATCTAACTGTGGGCAGCCTCCCGGAGCCCAGTCTCTGCACCCTCCTGGTCTCTTGAATGGGCACTATTCTGACTGTGTCCTACAGGATAAACCTTTGAAAGCTAATCTAACTGTGGGCAGCCTCCCGGAGCACAGTCTCTGCACCCTCCTGGTCTCTTGAATGGGGCACTATTCTGACCATTTCCTACAGGATAAGCCTGTGAAAGCTAATCTAACTGTGGGCAGCCTCCCGGAGCCCAGTCTCTGCACCCTCCTGGTCTCTTGAATGGGCACTATTCTGAATGTGTCCTACAGGATAAACCTGTGAAAGCTAATCTAACTGTGGGCAGCCTCCCGGAGCACAGTCTCTGCACCCTCCTGGTCTCTTGAATGGGGCACTATTCTGACTGTGTCCTACAGGATAAACCTGTAAAGCTAATCTAACTGTGGGCAGCCTCCCGGAGCACAGTCTCTGCACCCTCCTGGTCTCTTGAATGGGGCACTATTCTGACTGTGTCCTACAGGATAAACCTGTGAAAGCTAATCTAACTGTGGGCAGCCTCCCGGAGCCCAGTCACTGCACCCTCCTGGTCTCTTGAATGGGCACTATTCTGACTGTGTCCTACAGGATAAACCTGTGAAAGCTAATCTAACTGTGGGCAGCCTCCCGGAGCACAGTCTCTGCACCCTCCTGGTCTCTTGAATGGGGCACTATTCTGACTGTGTCCTACAGGATAAACCTGTAAAGCTAATCTAACTGTGGGCAGCCTCCCAGAGCCCAGTCTCTGCACCCTCCTGGTCTCTTGAATGGGGCACTATTCTGACTGTGTCCTACAGGATAAACCTATGTAAGCTAATCTAACTGTGGGCAGCCTCCCGGAGCACAGTCTCTGCACCCTACTGGTCTCTTGAATGAGGCACTATTCTGACCGTGTCCTACAGGATAAACCTGTAAAGCTAATCTAACTGTGGGAAGCCTCCCGGAGCACAGTCTCTGCACCATCCTGGTCTCTTGAATGGGGCACTATTCTGACTGTGTCCTACAGGATAAGCGTGTGAAAGCTAATCTAACTGTGGGCAGCCTCCCGGAGCACAGTCTCTGCACCCTCCTGGTCTCTTGAATGGGGCACTATTCTGACTGTGTCCTACAGGATAAACCTGTGAAAGCTAATCTAACTGTGGGCAGCCTCCCGGAGCACAGTCTCTGCACCCTCCTGGTCTCTTGAATGGGGCACTATTCTGACTGTGTCCTACAGGATAAACCTGTAAAGCTAATCTAACTGTGGGCAGCCTCCCGGAGCACAGTCTCTGCACCCTCCTGGTCTCTTTGATGGGCACTATTCTGACTGTGTCCTACAGGATAAACCTGTGAAAGCTAATCTAACTGTGGGCAGCCTCCCGGAGCACAGTCTCTGCACCCTCCTGGTCTCTTGAATGGGGCACTATTCTTACTGTGTCCTACAGGATAAACCTGTAAAGCTAATCTAACTGTGGGCAGCCTCCCGGAGCCCAATCTCTGCACCCTCCTGGTCTCTTGAATGGGGCACTATTCTGACTGTGTCCTACAGGATAAGCGTGTGAAAGCTAATCTAACTGTGGGCAGCCTCCCGGAGCACAGTCTCTGCACCCTCCTGGTCTCTTGAATGGGGCACTATTCTGACTGTGTCCTACAGGATAAACCTGTGAAAGCTAATCTAACTGTGGGCAGCCTCCCGGACAGTCTCTGCACCCTCCTGGTCTCTTGAATGGGGCACTATTCTGACTGTGTCCTACAGGATAAACCTGTAAAGCTAATCTAACTGTGGGCAGCCTCCCGGAGCACAGCCTCTGCACCCTCCTGGTCTCTTTGATGGGCACTATTCTGACTGTGTCCTACAGGATAAACCTGTGAAAGCTAATCTAACTGTGGGCAGCCTCCCGGAGCACAGTCTCTGCACCCTCCTGGTCTCTTTGATGGGCACTATTCTGACTGTGTCCTACAGGACAAGCCTGTGAAAGCTAATCTAACTGTGGGCAGCCTCCCGGAGCACAGTCTCTGCACCCTCCTGGTCTCTTGAATGGGGCACTATTCTGACTGTGTCCTACAGAATAAACCTGTGAAAGCTAATCTGACTGTGGGCAGCCTCCCGGAGCACAGTCTCTGCACCCTCCTGGTCTCTTGAATGGGGCACTATTCTGACTGTGTCCTACAGGATAAACCTGTAAAGCTAATCTAACTGTGGGCAGCCTCCCGGAGCCCAGTTCTGCACCCTCCTGGTCTCTTGAATGGGGCACTATTCTGACTGTGTCGTACAGGATAAACCTGTGAAAGCTAATCTAACTTTGGGCAGCCTCCCGGAGCACAGTCTCTGCACCCTCCTGGTCTCTTGAATGGGGCACTATTCTGACTGTGTCCTACAGGATAAACCTGTGAAAGCTAATCTAACTGTGGGCAGCCTCCCGGAGCACAGTCTCTGCACCCTCCTGGTCTCTTGAATGGGGCACTATTCTGACTGTGTCCTACAGGATAAACCTGTGAAAGCTAATCTAACTGTGGGCAGCCACCCGGAGCACAGTCTCTGCACCCTCCTGGTCTCTTGAATGGGCACTATTCTGACCGTTTCCTACAGGATAAGCCTGTGAAAGCTAATCTAACTGTGCGCAGCCTCCCGGAGCACAGTCTCTGCACCCTCCTGGTCTCTTGAATGGGGCACTATTCTGACTGTGTCCTACAGGATAAACCTGTAAAGCTAATCTAACTGTGGGCAGCCTCCCGGAGCACAGTATCTGCACCCTCTTGGCCTCTTGAATGGGGCACTATTCTGACTGTGTCCTACAGGATTAGCCTGTGAAAGCTAATCTAACTGTGGGCAGCCTCCCGGAGCACAGTCTCTGCACCCTCCTGGTCTCTTGAATGGGGCACTATTCTGACTGTGTCCTACAGGATAAACCTGTAAAGCTAATCTAACTGTGGGCAGCCTCCCGGAGCACAGTCTCTGCACCCTCCTGGTCTCTTGAATGGGGCACTATTCTGACTGTGTCCTACAGGATAAACCTGTAAAGCTAATCTAACTGTGGGCAGCCTCCCGGAGCACAGTCTCTGCACCCTCCTGGTGTCTTGAATGGGGCACTATTCTGACTGTGTTCTACAGGATAAACCTGTGAAAGCTAATCTAACTGTGGGCAGCCTCCCGGAGCACAGTCTCTGCACCCTCCTGGTCTCTTGAATGGGGCACTATTCTGACTGTGTCCTACAGGATAAACCTGTGAAAGCTAATCTAACTGTGGGCAGCCTGCCAGAGCACAGTCTCTGCACCCTCCTGGTCTCTTTGATGGGCACTATTCTGACTGTGTCCTACAGGATAAGCCTGTGAAAGCTAATCTAACTGTGGGCAGCCTCCCGGAGCACAGTCTCTGCACCCTCCTGGTCTCTTGAATGGGACACTATTCTGACCGTGTCCTACAGGATAAGCCTCTGAAAGCTAATCTAACTGTGGGCAGCCTCCCGGAGCACAGTCTCTGCACCCTCCTGGTCTCTTGAATGGGGCACTATTCTGGCCGTGTCCTACAGGATAAGCCTGTGAAAGCTAATCTAACTGTGGGCAGCCTCCCGGAGCACAGTCTCTGCACCCTCCTGGTCTCTTGAATGGGGCACTATTCTGACTGTGTCCTACAGGATAAGCCTGTGAAAGCTAATCTAACTGTGGGCAGCCTCCCGGAGCACAGTCTCTGCACCCTCCTGGTCTCTTGAATGGGGCACTATTCTTACTGTGTCCTACAGGATAAGCCTGTGAAAGCTAATCTAACTGTGGGCAGCCTCCCGGAGCACAGTCTCTGCACTCTCCTGGTCTCTTGAATGGGGCACTATTCTGACCGTTTCCTACAGGATAAGCCTGTGAAAGCTAATCTAACTGTGGGCAGCCTCCCGGAGCACAGTCTCTGCACCCTCCTGGTCTCTTGAATGGGGCACTATTCTGACTGTGTCCTACAGGATAAACCTGTGAAAGCTAATCTAACTGTGGGCAGCCTCCCGGAGCACAGTCTCTGCACCCTCCTGGTGTCTTGAATGGGCACTATTCTGACTGTGTCCTACAGGATAAGCCTGTAAAGTTAATCTAACTGTGGGCAGCCTCCCGGAGCACAGTCTCTGCACCCTCCTGGTGTCTTGAATGGGGCACTATTCTGACTGTGTCCTACAGGATAAGCCTGTAAAGCTAATCTAACTGTGGGCAGCCTCCCGGAGCACAGTCTCTGCACCCTCCTGGTCTCTTGAATGGGGCACTATTCTGACTGTGTCCTACAGGATAAGCCTGTAAAGCTAATCTAACTGTGGGCAGCCTCCCGGAGCACAGTCTCTGCACCCTCCTGGTCTCTTGAATGGGGCACTATTCTTACTGTGTCCTACAGGATAAACCTGTAAAGCTAATCTAACTGTGGGCAGCCTCCCGGAGCCCAGTCTCTGCACCCTCCTGGTCTCTTGAATGGGGCACTATTCTGACTGTGTCCTACAGGATAAGCGTGTGAAAGCTAATCTAACTGTGGGCAGCCTCCCGGAGCACAGTCTCTGCACCCTCCTGGTCTCTTGAATGGGGCACTATTCTGACTGTGTCCTACAGGATAAACCTGTGAAAGCTAATCTAACTGTGGGCAGCCTCCCGGACAGTCTCTGCACCCTCCTGGTCTCTTGAATGGGGCACTATTCTGACTGTGTCCTACAGGATAAACCTGTAAAGCTAATCTAACTGTGGGCAGCCTCCCGGAGCACAGTCTCTGCACCCTCCTGGTCTCTTTGATGGGCACTATTCTGACTGTGTCCTACAGGATAAACCTGTGAAAGCTAATCTAACTGTGGGCAGCCTCCCGGAGCACAGTCTCTGCACCCTCCTGGTCTCTTTGATGGGCACTATTCTGACTGTGTCCTACAGGACTAGCCTGTGAAAGCTAATCTAACTGTGGGCAGCCTCCCGGAGCACAGTCTCTGCACCCTCCTGGTCTCTTGAATGGGGCACTATTCTGACTGTGTCCTACAGAATAAACCTGTGAAAGCTAATCTAACTGTGGGCAGCCTCCCGGAGCACAGTCTCTGCACCCTCCTGGTCTCTTGAATGGGGCACTATTCTGACTGTGTCCTACAGGATAAACCTGTAAAGCTAATCTAACTGTGGGCAGCCTCCCGGAGCCCAGTTCTGCACCCTCCTGGTCTCTTGAATGGGGCACTATTCTGACTGTGTCGTACAGGATAAACCTGTGAAAGCTAATCTAACTTTGGGCAGCCTCCCGGAGCACAGTCTCTGCACCCTCCTGGTCTCTTGAATGGGGCACTATTCTGACTGTGTCCTACAGGATAAACCTGTGAAAGCTAATCTAACTGTGGGCAGCCTCCCGGAGCACAGTCTCTGCACCCTCCTGGTCTCTTGAATGGGGCACTATTCTGACTGTGTCCTACAGGATAAACCTGTGAAAGCTAATCTAACTGTGGGCAGCCACCCGGAGCACAGTCTCTGCACCCTCCTGGTCTCTTGAATGGGCACTATTCTGACCGTTTCCTACAGGATAAGCATGTGAAAGCTAATCTAACTGTGGGCAGCCTCCCGGAGCACAGTCTCTGCACCCTCCTGGTCTCTTGAATGGGGCACTATTCTGACTGTGTCCTACAGGATAAACCTGTAAAGCTAATCTAACTGTGGGCAGCCTCCCGGAGCACAGTATCTGCACCCTCTTGGCCTCTTGAATGGGGCACTATTCTGACTGTGTCCTACAGGATTAGCCTGTGAAAGCTAATCTAACTGTGGGCAGCCTCCCGGAGCACAGTCTCTGCACCCTCCTGGTCTCTTGAATGGGGCACTATTCTGACTGTGTCCTACAGGATAAACCTGTAAAGCTAATCTAACTGTGGGCAGCCTCCCGGAGCACAGTCTCTGCACCCTCCTGGTCTCTTGAATGGGGCACTATTCTGACTGTGTCCTACAGGATAAACCTGTAAAGCTAATCTAACTGTGGGCAGCCTCCCGGAGCACAGTCTCTGCACCCTCCTGGTGTCTTGAATGGGGCACTATTCTGACTGTGTTCAACAGGATAAACCTGTGAAAGCTAATCTAACTCTGGGCAGCCTCCCGGAGCACAGTCTCTGCACCCTCCTGGTCTCTTGAATGGGGCACTATTCTGACTGTGTCCTACAGGATAAACCTGTGAAAGCTAATCTAACTGTGGGCAGCCTGCCAGAGCACAGTCTCTGCACCCACCTGGTCTCTTTGATGGGCACTATTCTGACCGTGTCCTACAGGATAAGCCTCTGAAAGCTAATCTAACTGTGGGCAGCCTCCCGGAGCACAGTCTCTGCACCCTCCTGGTCTCTTGAATGGGGCACTATTCTGACCGTGTCCTACAGGATAAGCCTGTGAAAGCTAATCTAACTGTGGGCAGTCTCCCGGAGCACAGTCTCTGCACCCTCCTGGTCTCTTGAATGGGGCACTATTCTGACTGTGTCCTACAGGATAAGCCTGTGAAAGCTAATCTAACTGTGGGCAGCCTCCCGGAGCACAGTCTCTGCACCCTCCTGGTCTCTTGAATGGGGCACTATTCTTACTGTGTCCTACAGGATAAGCCTGTGAAAGCTAATCTAACTGTGGGCAGCCTCCCGGAGCACAGTCTCTGCACTCTCCTGGTCTCTTGAATGGGGCACTATTCTGACCGTTTCCTACAGGATAAGTCTGTGAAAGCTAATCTAACTGTGGGCAGCCTCCCGGAGCACAGTCTCTGCACCCTCCTGGTCTCTTGAATGGGGCACTATTCTGACTGTGTCCTACAGGATAAACCTGTGAAAGCTAATCTAACTGTGGGCAGCCTCCCGGAGCACAGTCTCTGCACCCTCCTGGTGTCTTGAATGGGCACTATTCTGACTGTGTCCTACAGGATAAGCCTGTAAAGTTAATCTAACTGTGGGCAGCCTCCCGGAGCACAGTCTCTGCACCCTCCTGGTGTCTTGAATGGGGCACTATTCTGACTGTGTCCTACAGGATAAGCCTGTAAAGCTAATCTAACTGTGGGCAGCCTCCCGGAGCACAGTCTCTGCACCCTCCTGGTCTCTTGAATGGGGCACTATTCTGACTGTGTCCTACAGGATAAGCCTGTAAAGCTAATCTAACTGTGGGCAGCCTCCCGGAGCACAGTCTCTGCACCCTCCTGGTCTCTTGAATGGGGCACTATTCTGACTGTGTCCTACAGGATAAGCCTGTAAAGCTCATCTAACTGTGGGCAGCCTCCCGGAGCACAGTCTCTGCACCCTCCTGGTCTCTTTGATGGGCACTATTCTGACCGTTTCCTACAGGATAAGCCTGTGAAAGCTAATCTAACTGTGGGCAGCCTCTCGGAGCACAGTCTCTGCACCCTCCTGGTCTCTTGAATGGGGCACTATTCTGACTGTGTCCTACAGGATAAACCTGTGAAAACTAATCTAACTGTGGGCAGCCTCCCGGAGCACAGTCTCTGCACCCTCCTGGTCTCTTGAATGGGGCACTATTCTGACCGTTTCCTACAGGATAAGCCTGTGAAAGCTAATCTAACTGTGGGCAGCCTCCCGGAGCCCAGTCTCTGCACCCTCCTGGTCTCTTGAATGGGCACTATTCTGACTGTGTCCTACAGGATAAACCTTTGAAAGCTAATCTAACTGTGGGCAGCCTCCCGGAGCCCAGTCTCAGCACCCGACTGGTCTCTTGAATGGGGCACTATTCTGACCGTTTCCTACAGGATAAGCCTGTGAAAGCTAATCTAACTGTGGGCAGCCTCCCGGAGCACAGTCTCTGCACCCTCCTGGTCTCTTGAATGGGGCACTATTCTGACCATTTCCTACAGGATAAGCCTGTGAAAGCTAATCTAACTGTGGGCAGCCTCCCGGAGCCCAGTCTCTGCACCCTCCTGGTCTCTTGAATGGGCACTATTCTGACTGTGTCCTACAGGATAAACCTGTGAAAGCTAATCTAACTGTGGGCAGCCTCCCGGAGCACAGTCTCTGCACCCTCCTGGTCTCTTGAATGGGGCACTATTCTGACTGTGTCCTACAGGATAAACCTGTGAAAGCTAATCTAACTGTGGGCAGCCTCCCGGAGCACAGTCTCTGCATCCTCCTGGTCTCTTGAATGAGGCATTATTCTGACCGTGTCCTACAGGATAAACCTGTAAAGTTAATCTATCTGTGGGCAGCCTCCCGGAGCACAGTCTTTGCACCCTCCTGGTCTCTTGAATGGGGCACTATTCTGACTGTGTCCTACAGGATAAGCGTGTGAAAGTTAATCTAACTGTGAGCAGCCTCCCGGAGCACAGTCTCTGCACCCTCCTGGTCTCTTGAATGGGGCACTATTCTGACTGTGTCCTACAGGATAAACCTGTGAAAGCTAATCTAACTGTGGGCAGCCTCCCGGAGCACAGTGTCTGCACCCTCCTGGTCTCTTGAATGTGCCACTATTCTGACTGTGTCCTACAGGATAAACCTGTAAAGCTAATCTAACTGTGGGCAGCCTCCCGGAGCACAGTCTCTGCACCCTCCTGGTCTCTTTGATGGGCACTATTCTGACTGTGTCCTACAGGATAAACCTGTGAAAGCTAATCTAACTGTGGGCAGCCTCCCGGAGCAAAGTCTCTGCACCCTCCTGGTCTCTTGAATGGGGCACTATTCTGACTGTGTCCTACAGGATAAACCTGTAAAGCTAATCTAACTGTGGGTAGCCTCCCGGAGCCCAGTCTCTGCACCCTCCTGGTCTCTTGAATGGGGCACTATTCTGACTGTGTCCTACAGGATAAACCTGTAAAGCTAATCTAACTGTGGGCAGCCTCCCGGAGCACAGTTTCTGCACCCTCCTGGTCTCTTGAATGGGGCACTATTCTGACTGTGTCCTACAGGATAAGCGTGTGAAAGCTAATCTAACTGTGGGCAGCCTCCCGGAGCACAGTCTCTGCACCCTCCTGGTCTCTTGAATGGGGCACTATTCTGACTGTGTCCTACAGGATAAGCGTGTGAAAGCTAATCTAACTGTGGGCAGCCTCCCAGAGCACAGTCTCTGCACCCTCTAGGTCTCTTGAATGGGGCACTATTCTGACTGTGTCCTACAGGATAAACCTGTGAAAGCTAATCTAACTGTGGGCAGCCTCCTGGAGCACAGTCTCTGCACCCACCTGGTCTCTTGAATGGGGCACTATTCTGACTGTGTCCTACAGGATAAACCTGTAAAGCTAATCTAACTGTGGGCAGCCTCCCGGAGCACAGTCTCTGCACCCTCCTGGTCTCTTTGATGGGCACTATTCTGACTGTGTCCTACAGGATAAACCTGTGAAAGCTAATCTAACTGTGTGCAGCCTCCCGGAGCACAGTCTCTGCACCCTCCTGGTCTATTGAATGGGGCACTATTCTGACTGTGTCCTACAGGATAAGCCTGTGAAAGCTAATCTAACTGTGGGCAGCCTCCCGGAGCCCAGTCTCTGCACCCTCCTGCTCTCTTGAATGGGGCACTATTCTGACCATTTCCTACAGGATAAACCTGTGAAAGCTAATCTAACTGTGGGCAGCCTCCTGTAGCACAGTCTCTGCACCCTCCTGGTCTCTTTGATGGGCACTATTCTGACTGTGTCCTACAGGATAAACCTGTGAAAGCTAATCTAACTGTGGGCAGCCTCCCGGAGCACAGTCTCCGCACCCTCCTGGTCTCTTGAATGGGGCACTATTCTGACTGTGTCCTACAGGATAAGCCTGTGAAAGCTAATCTAACTGTGGGCAGCCTCCCGGAGCCCAGTCTCCGCACCCTCCTGGTCTCTTGAATGGGGCACTATTCTGACTGTGTCCTACAGGATAAACCTGTAAAGCTAATCTAACTGTGGGCAGCCTCCCAGAGCCCAGTCTCTGCACCCTCCTGGTCTCTTGAATGGGGCACTATTCTGACTGTGTCGTACAGGATAAACCTGTGAAAGCTAATCTATCTGTGGGCAGCCTCCCGGAGCATAGTCTCTGCACCCTCCTGGTCTCTTGAATGGGGCACTATTCTGACTGTGTCCTACAGGATAAACCTGTGAAAGCTAATCTAACTCTGGGCAGCCTCCCGGAGCACAGTCTCTGCACCCTCCTGGTCTCTTGAATGGGGCACTATTCTGACTGTGTCCTACAGGATAAACCTGTGAAAGCTAATCTAACTGTGGGCAGCCTCCCGGAGCACAGTCTCTGCACCCTCCTGGTCTCTTGAATGGGCACTATTCTGACCGTTTCCTACAGGATAAGCCTGTGAAAACTAATCTAACTGTGGGCAGCCTCCCGGAGCACAGTCTCTGCACCCTCCTGGTCTCTTGAATGGGGCACTATTCTGACCGTGTCCTACAGGATAAACCTGTAAAGCTAATCTATCTGTGGGCAGCCTCCCGGAGCACAGTCTCTGCACCCTCCTGGTCTCTTGAATGGGGCACTATTCTGACTGTGTCCTACAGGATTAGCCTGTGAAAGCTAATCTAACTGTGGGGAGCCTCCTGTAGCACAGTCTCTGCACCCTCCTGGTCTCTTGAATGGGGCACTATTCTGACTGTGTCCTACAGGATAAACCTGTAAAGCTAATCTAACTTTGGGCAGCCTCCCGGAGCACAGTCTCTGCACCCTCCTGGTCTCTTGAATGGGGCACTATTCTGACTGTGTCCTACAGGATAAACCTGTGAAAGCTAATCTAACTGTGGGCAGCCTCTCGGAGCACAGTCTCTGCACCCTCCTGGTCTCTTGAATGGGGCACTATTCTGACTGTGTCCTACAGGATAAACCTGTAAAGCTAATCTAACTTTGGGCAGCCTCCCGGAGCACAGTCTCTGCACCCTCCTGGTCTCTTGAATGGGGCACTATTCTGACTGTGTCCTACAGGATAAACCTGTGAAAGCTAATCTAACTGTGGGCAGCCTCTCGGAGCACAGTCTCTGCACCCTCCTGGTCTCTTGAATGGGGTACTATTCTGACTGTGTCCTACTGGATAAACCTGTAAAGCTAATCTAACTGTGGGCAGCCTCCCGGAGCACAGTCTCTGCACCCTCCTGGTGTCTTGAATGGGGCACTATTCTGACTGTGTCCTACAGGATAAACCTGTGAAAGCTAATCTAACTGTGGGCAGCCTCCCGGAGCACAGTCTCTGCACCCTCCTGGTCTCTTGAATGGGGCACTATTCTGACTGTGTCCTACAGGATAAACCTGTGAAAGCTAATCTAACTGTGGGCAGCCTCCCGGAGCACAGTCTATGCACCCTCCTGGTCTCTTTGATGGGCACTATTCTGACTGTGTCCTACAGGATAAACCTGTGAAAGCTAATCTAACTGTGGGCAGCCTCCCGGAGCACAGTCTCTGCACCCTCCTGGTCTCTTGAATGGGGCACTATTCTGACTGTGTCCTACAGGATTAGCCTGTGAAAGATAATCTAACTGTGGGGAGCCTCCCGGAGCACAGTCTCTGCACCCTCCTGGTCTCTTGAATGGGGCACTATTCTGACTGTGTCCTACAGGATAAACCTGTAAAGCTAATCTAACTTTGGGCAGCCTCCCGGAGCACAGTCTCTGCACCTTCCTGGTCTCTTGAATGGGGCACTATTCTGACTGTGTCCTACAGGATAAACCTGTGAAAGCTAATCTAACTGTGGGCAGCCTCTCGGAGCACAGTCTCTGCACCCTCCTGGTCTCTTGAATGGGGCACTATTCTGACTGTGTCCTACAGGATAAACCTGTAAAGCTAATCTAACTGTGGGCAGCCTCCCGGAGCACAGTCTCTGCACCCTCCTGGTGTCTTGAATGGGGCACTATTCTGACTGTGTCCTACAGGATAAACCTGTGAAAGCTAATCTAACTGTGGGCAGCCTCTATTCTGACTGTGTCCTACAGGATAAACCTGTGAAAGCTAATCTAACTGTGGGCAGCCTCCCGGAGCACAGTCTCTGCACCCTCCTGGTCTCTTGAATGGGGCACTATTCTGACTGTGTCCTACAGGATAAACCTGTGAAAGCTAATCTAACTGTGGGCAGCCACCCGGAGCACAGTCTCTGCACCCTCCTGGTCTCTTGAATGGGCACTATTCTGACCGTTTCCTACAGGATAAGCCTGTGAAAGCTAATCTAACTGTGGGCAGCCTCCCGGAGCACAGTCTCTGCACCCTCCTGGTCTCTTGAATGGGGCACTATTCTGACTGTGTCCTACAGGATAAACCTGTAAAGCTAATCTAACTGTGGGCAGCCTCCCGGAGCACAGCATCTGCACCCTCTTGGCCTCTTGAATGGGGCACTATTCTGACTGTGTCCTACAGGATTAGCCTGTGAAAGCTAATCTAACTGTGGGCAGCCTCCCGGAGCACAGTCTCTGCACCCTCCTGGTCTCTTGAACGGGGCACTATTCTGACTGTGTCCTACAGGATAAACCTGTAAAGCTAATCTAACTGTGGGCAGCCTCCCGGAGCACAGTCTCTGCACCCTCCTGGTCTCTTGAATGGGGCACTATTCTGACTGTGTCCTACAGGATAAACCTGTAAAGCTAATCTAACTGTGGGCAGCCTCCCGGAGCACAGTCTCTGCACCCTCCTGGTGTCTTGAATGGGGCACTATTCTGACTGTGTTCTACAGGATAAACCTGTGAAAGCTAATCTAACTGTGGGCAGCCTCCCGGAGCACAGTCTCTGCACCCTCCTGGTCTCTTGAATGGGGCACTATTCTGACTGTGTCCTACAGGATAAACCTGTGAAAGCTAATCTAACTGTGGGCAGCCTGCCAGAGCACAGTCTCTGCACCCTCCTGGTCTCTTTGATGGGCACTATTCTGACTGTGTCCTACAGGATAAGCCTGTGAAAGCTAATCTAACTGTGGGCAGCCTCCCGGAGCACAGTCTCTGCACCCTCCTGGTCTCTTGAATGGGACACTATTCTGACCGTGTCCTACAGGATAAGCCTCTGAAAGCTAATCTAACTGTGGGCAGCCTCCCGGAGCACAGTCTCTGCACCCTCCTGGTCTCTTGAATGGGGCACTATTCTGACCGTGTCCTACAGGATAAGCCTGTGAAAGCTAATCTAACTGTGGGCAGTCTCCCGGAGCACAGTCTCTGCACCCTCCTGGTCTCTTGAATGGGGCACTATTCTGACTGTGTCCTACAGGATAAGCCTGTGAAAGCTAATCTAACTGTGGGCAGCCTCCCGGAGCACAGTCTCTGCACCCTCCTGGTCTCTTGAATGGGGCACTATTCTTACTGTGTCCTACAGGATAAGCCTGTGAAAGCTAATCTAACTGTGGGCAGCCTCCCGGAGCACAGTCTCTGCACTCTCCTGGTCTCTTGAATGGGGCTCTATTCTGACCGTTTCCTACAGGATAAGTCTGTGAAAGCTAATCTAACTGTGGGCAGCCTCCCGGAGCACAGTCTCTGCACCCTCCTGGTCTCTTGAATGGGGCACTATTCTGACTGTGTCCTACAGGATAAACCTGTGAAAGCTAATCTAACTGTGGGCAGCCTCCCGGAGCACAGTCTCTGCACCCTCCTGGTGTCTTGAATGGGCACTATTCTGACTGTGTCCTACAGGATAAGCCTGTAAAGTTAATCTAACTGTGGGCAGCCTCCTGGAGCACAGTCTCTGCACCCTCCTGGTGTCTTGAATGGGGCACTATTCTGACTGTGTCCTACAGGATAAGCCTGTAAAGCTAATCTAACTGTGGGCAGCCTCCCGGAGCACAGTCTCTGCACCCTCCTGGTCTCTTGAATGGGGCACTATTCTGACTGTGTCCTACAGGATAAGCCTGTAAAGTTAATCTAACTGTGGGCAGCCTCCCGGAGCACAGTCTCTGCACCCTCCTGGTCTCTTGAATGGGGCACTATTCTGACTGTGTCCTACAGGATAAGCCTGTAAAGCTCATCTAACTGTGGGCAGCCTCCCGGAGCACAGTCTCTGCACCCTCCAGGTCTCTTTGATGGGCACTATTCTGACCGTTTCCTACAGGATAAGCCTGTGAAAGCTAATCTAACTGTGGGCAGCCTCTCGGAGCACAGTCTCTGCACCCTCCTGGTCTCTTGAATGGGGCACTATTCTGACTGTGTCCTACAGGATAAACCTGTGAAAACTAATCTAACTGTGGGCAGCCTCCCGGAGCACAGTCTCTGCACCCTCCTGGTCTCTTGAATGGGGCACTATTCTGACCGTTTCCTACAGGATAAGCCTGCGAAAGCTAATCTAACTGTGGGCAGCCTCCCGGAGCCCAGTCTCTGCACCCTCCTGGTCTCTTGAATGGGCACTATTCTGACTGTGTCCTACAGGATAAACCTTTGAAAGCTAATCTAACTGTGGGCAGCCTCCCGGAGCCCAGTCTCAGCACCCGACTGGTCTCTTGAATGGGGCACTATTCTGACCGTTTCCTACAGGATAAGCCTGTGAAAGCTAATCTAACTGTGGGCAGCCTCCCGGAGCACAGTCTCTGCACCCTCCTGGTCTCTTGAATGGGGCACTATTCTGACCATTTCCTACAGGATAAGCCTGTGAAAGCTAATCTAACTGTGGGCAGCCTCCCGGAGCCCAGTCTCTGCACCCTCCTGGTCTCTTGAATGGGCACTATTCTGACTGTGTCCTACAGGATAAGCCTGTGAAAGCTAATCTAACTGTGGGCAGCCTCCCGGAGCACAGTCTCTGCACCCTCCTGGTCTCTTGAATGGGGCACTATTCTGACTGTGTCCTACAGGATAAACCTGTAAAGCTAATCTATCTGTGGGCAGCCTCCCGGAGCACAGTCTCTGCACCCTCCTGGTCTCTTGAATGGGGCACTATTCTGACTGTGTCCTACAGGATTAGCCTGTGAAAGCTAATCTAACTGTGGGGAGCCTCCCGGAGCACAGTCTCTGCACCCTCCTGGTCTCTTGAATGGGGCACTATTCTGACTGTGTCCTACAGGATAAGCCTGTAAAGCTAATCTAACTGTGGGCAGCCTCCCGGAGCACAGTCTCTGCACCCTCCTGGTCTCTTGAATGGGGCACTATTCTTACTGTGTCCTACAGGATAAGCCTGTGAAAGCTAATCTAACTGTGGGCAGCCTCCCGGAGCACAGTCTCTGCACTCTCCTGGTCTCTTGAATGGGGCTCTATTCTGACCGTTTCCTACAGGATAAGTCTGTGAAAGCTAATCTAACTGTGGGCAGCCTCCCGGAGCACAGTCTCTGCACCCTCCTGGTCTCTTGAATGGGGCACTGTTCTGACTGTGTCCTACAGGATAAGCCTGTGAAAGCTAATCTAACTGTGGGCAGCCTCCCGGAGCACAGTCTCTGCACCCTCCTGGTCTCTTGAATGGGGCACTATTCTGACTGTGTCCTACAGGATAAACCTGTAAAGCTAATCTATCTGTGGGCAGCCTCCCGGAGCACAGTCTCTGCACCCTCCTGGTCTCTTGAATGGGGCACTATTCTGACTGTGTCCTACAGGATTAGCCTGTGAAAGCTAATCTAACTGTGGGGAGCCTCCCGGAGCACAGTCTCTGCACCCTCCTGGTCTCTTGAATGGGGCACTATTCTGACTGTGTCCTACAGGATAAGCCTGTAAAGTTAATCTAACTGTGGGCAGCCTCCCGGAGCACAGTCTCTGCACCCTCCTGGTCTCTTGAATGGGGCACTATTCTGACTGTGTCCTACAGGATAAGCCTGTAAAGCTCATCTAACTGTGGGCAGCCTCCCGGAGCACAGTCTCTGCACCCTCCAGGTCTCTTTGATGGGCACTATTCTGACCGTTTCCTACAGGATAAGCCTGTGAAAGCTAATCTAACTGTGGGCAGCCTCTCGGAGCACAGTCTCTGCACCCTCCTGGTCTCTTGAATGGGGCACTATTCTGACTGTGTCCTACAGGATAAACCTGTGAAAACTAATCTAACTGTGGGCAGCCTCCCGGAGCACAGTCTCTGCACCCTCCTGGTCTCTTGAATGGGGCACTATTCTGACCGTTTCCTACAGGATAAGCCTGTGAAAGCTAATCTAACTGTGGGCAGCCTCCCGGAGCCCAGTCTCTGCACCCTCCTGGTCTCTTGAATGGGCACTATTCTGACTGTGTCCTACAGGATAAACCTTTGAAAGCTAATCTAACTGTGGGCAGCCTCCCGGAGCCCAGTCTCAGCACCCGACTGGTCTCTTGAATGGGGCACTATTCTGACCGTTTCCTACAGGATAAGCCTGTGAAAGCTAATCTAACTGTGGGCAGCCTCCCGGAGCACAGTCTCTGCACCCTCCTGGTCTCTTGAATGGGGCACTATTCTGACCATTTCCTACAGGATAAGCCTGTGAAAGCTAATCTAACTGTGGGCAGCCTCCCGGAGCCCAGTCTCTGCACCCTCCTGGTCTCTTGAATGGGCACTATTCTGACTGTGTCCTACAGGATAAGCCTGTGAAAGCTAATCTAACTGTGGGCAGCCTCCCGGAGCACAGTCTCTGCACCCTCCTGGTCTCTTGAATGGGGCACTATTCTGACTGTGTCCTACAGGATAAACCTGTAAAGCTAATCTATCTGTGGGCAGCCTCCCGGAGCACAGTCTCTGCACCCTCCTGGTCTCTTGAATGGGGCACTATTCTGACTGTGTCCTACAGGATTAGCCTGTGAAAGCTAATCTAACTGTGGGGAGCCTCCCGGAGCACAGTCTCTGCACCCTCCTGGTCTCTTGAATGGGGCACTATTCTGACTGTGTCCTACAGGATAAACCTGTAAAGCTAATCTAACTTTGGGCAGCCTCCCGGAGCACAGTCTCTGCACCCTCCTGGTCTCTTGAATGGGGCACTATTCTGACTGTGTCCTACAGGATAAACCTGTGAAAGCTAATCTAACTGTGGGCAGCCTCTCGGAGCACAGTCTCTGCACCCTCCTGGTCTCTTGAATGGGGCACTATTCTGACTGTGTCCTACTGGATAAACCTGTAAAGCTAATCTAACTGTGGGCAGCCTCCCGGAGCACAGTCTCTGCACCCTCCTGGTGTCTTGAATGGGGCACTATTCTGACTGTGTCCTACAGGATAAACCTGTGAAAGCTAATCTATCTGTGGGCAGCCTCCCGGAGCACAGTCTCTGCACCCTCCTGGTCTCTTGAATGGGGCACTATTCTGACTGTGTCCTACAGGATAAACCTGTGAAAGCTAATCTAACTGTGGGCAGCCTCCCGGAGCACAGTCTATGCACCCTCCTGGTCTCTTTGATGGGCACTATTCTGACTGTGTCCTACAGGATAAACCTGTGAAAGCTAATCTAACTGTGGGCAGCCTCCCGGAGCACAGTCTCTGCACCCTCCTGGTCTCTTGAATGGGGCACTATTCTGACTGTGTCCTACAGGATTAGCCTGTGAAAGATAATCTAACTGTGGGGAGCCTCCCGGAGCACAGTCTCTGCACCCTCCTGGTCTCTTGAATGGGGCACTATTCTGACTGTGTCCTACAGGATAAACCTGTAAAGCTAATCTAACTTTGGGCAGCCTCCCGGAGCACAGTCTCTGCACCCTCCTGGTCTCTTGAATGGGGCACTATTCTGACTGTGTCCTACAGGATAAACCTGTGAAAGCTAATCTAACTGTGGGCAGCCTCTCGGAGCACAGTCTCTGCACCCTCCTGGTCTCTTGAATGGGGCACTATTCTGACTGTGTCCTACAGGATAAACCTGTAAAGCTAATCTAACTGTGGGCAGCCTCCCGGAGCACAGTCTCTGCACCCTCCTGGTGTCTTGAATGGGGCACTATTCTGACTGTGTCCTACAGGATAAACCTGTGAAAGCTAATCTAACTGTGGGCAGCCTCTATTCTGACTGTGTCCTACAGGATAAACCTGTGAAAGCTAATCTAACTGTGGGCAGCCTCCCGGAGCACAGTCTCTGCACCCTCCTGGTCTCTTGAATGGGGCACTATTCTGACTGTGTCCTACAGGATAAACCTGTGAAAGCTAATCTAACTGTGGGCAGCCACCCGGAGCACAGTCTCTGCACCCTCCTGGTCTCTTGAATGGGCACTATTCTGACCGTTTCCTACAGGATAAGCCTGTGAAAGCTAATCTAACTGTGGGCAGCCTCCCGGAGCACAGTCTCTGCACCCTCCTGGTCTCTTGAATGGGGCACTATTCTGACTGTGTCCTACAGGATAAACCTGTAAAGCTAATCTAACTGTGGGCAGCCTCCCGGAGCACAGCATCTGCACCCTCTTGGCCTCTTGAATGGGGCACTATTCTGACTGTGTCCTACAGGATTAGCCTGTGAAAGCTAATCTAACTGTGGGCAGCCTCCCGGAGCACAGTCTCTGCACCCTCCTGGTCTCTTGAACGGGGCACTATTCTGACTGTGTCCTACAGGATAAACCTGTAAAGCTAATCTAACTGTGGGCAGCCTCCCGGAGCACAGTCTCTGCACCCTCCTGGTCTCTTGAATGGGGCACTATTCTGACTGTGTCCTACAGGATAAACCTGTAAAGCTAATCTAACTGTGGGCAGCCTCCCGGAGCACAGTCTCTGCACCCTCCTGGTGTCTTGAATGGGGCACTATTCTGACTGTGTTCTACAGGATAAACCTGTGAAAGCTAATCTAACTGTGGGCAGCCTCCCGGAGCACAGTCTCTGCACCCTCCTGGTCTCTTGAATGGGTCACTATTCTGACTGTGTCCTACAGGATAAACCTGTGAAAGCTAATCTAACTGTGGGCAGCCTGCCAGAGCACAGTCTCTGCACCCTCCTGGTCTCTTTGATGGGCACTATTCTGACTGTGTCCTACAGGATAAGCCTGTGAAAGCTAATCTAACTGTGGGCAGCCTCCCGGAGCACAGTCTCTGCACCCTCCTGGTCTCTTGAATGGGACACTATTCTGACCGTGTCCTACAGGATAAGCCTCTGAAAGCTAATCTAACTGTGGGCAGCCTCCCGGAGCACAGTCTCTGCACCCTCCTGGTCTCTTGAATGGGGCACTATTCTGACCGTGTCCTACAGGATAAGCCTGTGAAAGCTAATCTAACTGTGGGCAGTCTCCCGGAGCACAGTCTCTGCACCCTCCTGGTCTCTTGAATGGGGCACTATTCTGACTGTGTCCTACAGGATAAGCCTGTGAAAGCTAATCTAACTGTGGGCAGCCTCCCGGAGCACAGTCTCTGCACCCTCCTGGTCTCTTGAATGGGGCACTATTCTTACTGTGTCCTACAGGATAAGCCTGTGAAAGCTAATCTAACTGTGGGCAGCCTCCCGGAGCACAGTCTCTGCACTCTCCTGGTCTCTTGAATGGGGCTCTATTCTGACCGTTTCCTACAGGATAAGTCTGTGAAAGCTAATCTAACTGTGGGCAGCCTCCCGGAGCACAGTCTCTGCACCCTCCTGGTCTCTTGAATGGGGCACTATTCTGACTGTGTCCTACAGGATAAACCTGTGAAAGCTAATCTAACTGTGGGCAGCCTCCCGGAGCACAGTCTCTGCACCCTCCTGGTGTCTTGAATGGGCACTATTCTGACTGTGTCCTACAGGATAAGCCTGTAAAGTTAATCTAACTGTGGGCAGCCTCCTGGAGCACAGTCTCTGCACCCTCCTGGTGTCTTGAATGGGGCACTATTCTGACTGTGTCCTACAGGATAAGCCTGTAAAGCTAATCTAACTGTGGGCAGCCTCCCGGAGCACAGTCTCTGCACCCTCCTGGTCTCTTGAATGGGGCACTATTCTGACTGTGTCCTACAGGATAAGCCTGTAAAGTTAATCTAACTGTGGGCAGCCTCCCGGAGCACAGTCTCTGCACCCTCCTGGTCTCTTGAATGGGGCACTATTCTGACTGTGTCCTACAGGATAAGCCTGTAAAGCTCATCTAACTGTGGGCAGCCTCCCGGAGCACAGTCTCTGCACCCTCCTGGTCTCTTTGATGGGCACTATTCTGACCGTTTCCTACAGGATAAGCCTGTGAAAGCTAATCTAACTGTGGGCAGCCTCTCGGAGCACAGTCTCTGCACCCTCCTGGTCTCTTGAATGGGGCACTATTCTGACTGTGTCCTACAGGATAAACCTGTGAAAACTAATCTAACTGTGGGCAGCCTCCCGGAGCACAGTCTCTGCACCCTCCTGGTCTCTTGAATGGGGCACTATTCTGACCGTTTCCTACAGGATAAGCCTGTGAAAGCTAATCTAACTGTGGGCAGCCTCCCGGAGCCCAGTCTCTGCACCCTCCTGGTCTCTTGAATGGGCACTATTCTGACTGTGTCCTACAGGATAAACCTTTGAAAGCTAATCTAACTGTGGGCAGCCTCCCGGAGCCCAGTCTCAGCACCCGACTGGTCTCTTGAATGGGGCACTATTCTGACCGTTTCCTACAGGATAAGCCTGTGAAAGCTAATCTAACTGTGGGCAGCCTCCCGGAGCACAGTCTCTGCACCCTCCTGGTCTCTTGAATGGGGCACTATTCTGACCATTTCCTACAGGATAAGCCTGTGAAAGCTAATCTAACTGTGGGCAGCCTCCCGGAGCCCAGTCTCTGCACCCTCCTGGTCTCTTGAATGGGCACTATTCTGACTGTGTCCTACAGGATAAACCTGTGAAAGCTAATCTAACTGTGGGCAGCCTCCCGGAGCACTGTCTCTGCACCCTCCTGGTCTCTTGAATGGGGCACTATTCTGACTGTGTCCTACAGGATAAACGTGTGAAAGCTAATCTAACTGTGGGCAGCCTCCCGGAGCACAGTCTCTGCATCCTCCTGGTCTCTTGAATGAGGCATTATTCTGACCGTGTCCTACAGGATAAACCTGTAAAGTTAATCTATCTGTGGGCAGCCTCCCGGAGCACAGTCTTTGCACCCTCCTGGTCTCTTGAATGGGGCACTATTCTGACTGTGTCCTACAGGATAAGCGTGTGAAAGTTAATCTAACTGTGAGCAGCCTCCCGGAGCACAGTCTCTGCACCCTCCTGGTCTCTTGAATGGGGCACTATTCTGACTGTGTCCTACAGGATAAACCTGTGAAAGCTAATCTAACTGTGGGCAGCCTCCCGGAGCACAGTGTCTGCACCCTCCTGGTCTCTTGAATGGGGCACTATTCTGACTGTGTCCTACAGGATAAACCTGTAAAGCTAATCTAACTGTGGGCAGCCTCCCGGAGCACAGTCTCTGCACCCTCCTGGTCTCTTTGATGGGCACTATTCTGACTGTGTCCTACAGGATAAACCTGTGAAAGCTAATCTAACTGTGGGCAGCCTCCCGGAGCAAAGTCTCTGCACCCTCCTGGTCTCTTGAATGGGGCACTATTCTGACTGTGTCCTACAGGATAAACCTGTAAAGCTAATCTAACTGTGGGTAGCCTCCCGGAGCCCAGTCTCTGCACCCTCCTGGTCTCTTGAATGGGGCACTATTCTGACTGTGTCCTACAGGATAAACCTGTGAAAGCTAATCTAACTGTGGGCAGCCTCCCGGAGCACAGTCTCTGCACCCTCCTGGTCTCTTGAATGAGGCACTATTCTGACCGTGTCCTACAGGATAAACCTGTAAAGCTAATCTAACTGTGGGCAGCCTCCCGGAGCACAGTTTCTGCACCCTCCTGGTCTCTTGAATGGGGCACTATTCTGACTGTGTCCTACAGGATAAGCGTGTGAAAGCTAATCTAACTGTGGGCAGCCTCCCGGAGCACAGTCTCTGCACCCTCCTGGTCTCTTGAATGGGGCACTATTCTGACTGTGTCCTACAGGATAAGCGTGTGAAAGCTAATCTAACTGTGGGCAGCCTCCCAGAGCACAGTCTCTGCACCCTCTAGGTCTCTTGAATGGGGCACTATTCTGACTGTGTCCTACAGGATAAGCCTGTGAAAGCTAATCTAACTGTGGGCAGCCTCCCGGAGCACAGTCTCTGCACCCGCCTGGTCTCTTGAATGGGGCACTATTCTGACTGTGTCCTACAGGATAAACCTGTAAAGCTAATCTAACTGTGGGCAGCCTCCCGGAGCACAGTCTCTGCACCCTCCTGGTCTCTTTGATGGGCACTATTCTGACTGTGTCCTACAGGATAAACCTGTGAAAGCTAATCTAACTGTGTGCAGCCTCCCGGAGCACAGTCTCTGCACCCTCCTGGTCTATTGAATGGGGCACTATTCTGACTGTGTCCTACAGGATAAGCCTGTGAAAGCTAATCTAACTGTGGGCAGCCTCCCGGAGCCCAGTCTCTGCACCCTCCTGCTCTCTTGAATGGGGCACTATTCTGACCATTTCCTACAGGATAAACCTGTGAAAGCTAATCTAACTGTGGGCAGCCTCCTGTAGCACAGTCTCTGCACCCTCCTGGTCTCTTTGATGGGCACTATTCTGACTGTGTCCTACAGGATAAACCTGTGAAAGCTAATCTAACTGTGGGCAGCCTCCCGGAGCACAGTCTCCGCACCCTCCTGGTCTCTTGAATGGGGCACTATTCTGACTGTGTCCTACAGGATAAGCCTGTGAAAGCTAATCTAACTGTGGGCAGCCTCCCGGAGCCCAGTCTCCGCACCCTCCTGGTCTCTTGAATGGGGCACTATTCTGACTGTGTCCTACAGGATAAACCTGTAAAGCTAATCTAACTGTGGGCAGCCTCCCAGAGCCCAGTCTCCGCACCCTCCTGGTCTCTTGAATGGGGCACTGTTCTGACTGTGTCGTACAGGATAAACCTGTGAAAGCTAATCTACCTGTGGGCAGCCTCCCGGAGCATAGTCTCCGCACCCTCCTGGTCTCTTGAATGGGGCACTATTCTGACTGTGTCCTACAGGATAAACCTGTGAAAGCTAATCTAACTCTGGGCAGCCTCCCGGAGCACAGTCTCTGCACCCTCCTGGTCTCTTGAATGGGGCACTATTCTGACTGTGTCCTACAGGATAAACCTGTGAAAGCTAATCTAACTGTGGGCAGCCTCCCGGAGCACAGTCTCTGCACCCTCCTGGTCTCTTGAATGGGCACTATTCTGACCGTTTCCTACAGGATAAGCCTGTGAAAGCTAATCTAACTGTGGGCAGCCTCCCGGAGCACAGTCTCTGCACCCTCCTGGTCTCTTGAATGGGGCACTATTCTGACTGTGTCCTACAGGATAAACCTGTAAAGCTAATCTATCTGTGGGCAGCCTCCCGGAGCACAGTCTCTGCACCCTCCTGGTCTCTTGAATGGGGCACTATTCTGACTGTGTCCTACAGGATTAGCCTGTGAAAGCTAATCTAACTGTGGGGAGCCTCCCGGAGCACAGTCTCTGCACCCTCCTGGTCTCTTGAATGGGGCACTATTCTGACTGTGTCCTACAGGATAAACCTGTAAAGCTAATCTAACTTTGGGCAGCCTCCCGGAGCACAGTCTCTGCACCCTCCTGGTCTCTTGAATGGGGCACTATTCTGACTGTGTCCTACAGGATAAACCTGTGAAAGCTAATCTAACTGTGGGCAGCCTCCCGGAGCACAGTCTCTGCACCCTCCTGGTCTCTTGAATGGGGCACTATTCTGACTGTGTCCTACTGGATAAACCTGTAAAGCTAATCTAACTGTGGGCAGCATCCCCGAAGCACAGTCTCTGCACCCTCCTGGTCTCTTGAATGGGGCACTATTCTGACTGTGTCCTACAGGATAAACCTGTGAAAGCTAATCTAACTGTGGGCAGCCTCCCGGAGCACAGTCTCTGCACCCTCCTGGTCTCTTGAATGGGGCACTATTCTGACTGTGTCCTACAGGATAAACCTGTGAAAGCTAATCTAACTGTGGGCAGCCTCCCGGAGCACAGTCTCTGCACCCTCCTGGTCTCTTTGATGGGCACTATTCTGACTGTGTCCTACAGGATAAACCTGTGAAAGCTAATCTAACTGTGGGCAGCCTCCCGGAGCACAGTCTCTGCACCCTCCTGGTCTCTTGAATGGGGCACTATTCTGACTGTGTCCTACAGGATTAGCCTGTGAAAGATAATCTAACTGTGGGGAGCCTCCCGGAGCACAGTCTCTGCACCCTCCTGGTCTCTTGAATGGGGCACTATTCTGACTGTGTCCTACAGGATAAACCTGTAAAGCTAATCTAACTTTGGGCAGCCTCCCGGAGCACAGTCTCTGCACCCTCCTGGTCTCTTGAATGGGGCACTATTCTGACTGTGTCCTACAGGATAAACCTGTGAAAGCTAATCTAACTGTGGGCAGCCTCTCGGAGCACAGTCTCTGCACCCTCCTGGTCTCTTGAATGGGGCACTATTCTGACTGTGTCCTACAGGATAAACCTGTAAAGCTAATCTAACTGTGGGCATCCTCCCGGAGCACAGTCTCTGCACCCTCCTGGTGTCTTGAATGGGGCACTATTCTGACTGTGTCCTACAGGATAAACCTGTGAAAGCTAATCTAACTGTGGGCAGCCTCTATTCTGACTGTGTCCTACAGGATAAACCTGTGAAAGCTAATCTAACTGTGGGCAGCCTCCCGGAGCACAGTCTCTGCACCCTCCTGGTCTCTTGAATGGGGCACTATTCTGACTGTGTCCTACAGGATAAACCTGTGAAAGCTAATCTAACTGTGGGCAGCCTCCCGCAGCACAGTCTCTGCACCCTCCTGGTCTCTTTGATGGGCACTATTCTGACTGTGTCCTACAGGATAAACCTGTGAAAGCTAATCTAACTGTGGGCAGCCTCCCGGAGCACAGTCTCTGCACCCTTCTGGTCTCTTGAATGGGGCACTATTCTGACTGTGTCCTACAGGATAAGCCTGTGAAAGCTAATCTAACTGTGGGCATCCTCCCGGAGCACAGTCTCTGCACCCTCCTGGTCTCTTGAATGGGGCACTATTCTGACTGTGTCCTACAGGATAAACCTGTAAAGCTAATCTAACTTTGGGCAGCCTCCCGGAGCACAGTCTCTGCACCCTCCTGGTGTCTTGAATGGGGCACTATTCTGACTGTGTACTACAGGATAAACCTGTGAAAGCTAATCTAACTGTGGGCAGCCTCCCGGAGCACAGTCTCTGCACCCTCCTGGTCTCTTGAATGGGGCACTATTCTGACTGTGTCCTACAGGATAAACCTTTGAAAGCTAATCTAACTGTGGGCAGCCTGCCAGAGCACAGTCTCTGCACCCTCCTGGTGTCTTGAATGGGGCACTATTCTGACTGTGTCCTACAGGATAAACCTGTGAAAGCTAATCTAACTGTGGGCAGCCTCCCGCAGCACAGTCTCTGCACCCTCCTGGTCTCTTTGATGGGCACTATTCTGACTGTGTCCTACAGGATAAACCTGTGAAAGCTAATCTAACTCTGGGCAGCCTCCCGGAGCACAGTCTCTGCACCCTTCTGGTCTCTTGAATGGGGCACTATTCTGACTGTGTCCTACAGGATAAGCCTGTGAAAGCTAATCTAACTGTGGGCAGCCTCCCGGAGCACAGTCTCTGCACCCTCCTGGTCTCTTGAATGGGGCACTATTCTGACTGTGTCCTACAGGATAAACCTGTAAAGCTAATCTAACTTTGGGCAGCCTCCCGGAGCACAGTCTCTGCACCCTCCTGGTCTCTTGAATGGGGCACTATTCTGACTGTGTCCTACAGGATAAACCTGTGAAAGCTAATCTAACTGTGGGCAGCCTCTCGGAGCACAGTCTCTGCACCCTCCTGGTCTCTTGAATGGGGCACTATTCTGACTGTGTCCTACAGGATAAACCTGTAAAGCTAATCTAACTGTGGGCAGCCTCCCGGAGCACAGTCTCTGCACCCTCCTGGTGTCTTGAATGGGGCACTATTCTGACTGTGTCCTACAGGATAAACCTGTGAAAGCTAATCTAACTGTGGGCAGCCTCTATTCTGACTGTGTCCTACAGGATAAACCTGTGAAAGCTAATCTAACTGTGGGCAGCCTCCCGGAGCACAGTCTCTGCATCCTCCTGGTCTCTTGAATGGGGCACTATTCTGACTGTGTCCTACAGGATAAACCTGTGAAAGCTAATCGAACTGTGGGCAGCCTCCCGCAGCACAGTCTCTGCACCCTCCTGGTCTCTTTGATGGGCACTATTCTGACTGTGTCCTACAGGATAAACCTGTGAAAGCTAATCTAACTGTGGGCAGCCTCCCGGAGCACAGTCTCTGCACCCTTCTGGTCTCTTGAATGGGGCACTATTCTGACTGTGTCCTACAGGATAAGCCTGTGAAAGCTAATCTAACTGTGGGCAGCCTCCCGGAGCACAGTCTCTGCACCCTCCTGGTCTCTTGAATGGGGCACTATTCTGACCATTTCCTACAGGATAAGCCTGTGAAAGCTAATCTAACTGTGGGCAGGCTCCCGGAGCACAGTCTCTGCACCCGACTGGTCTCTTGAATGGGGCACTATTCTGACTGTGTCCTACAGGATAAACCTGTGAAAGCTAATCTAACTTTGGGCAGGCTCCCGGAGCACAGTCTCTGCACCCTCCTGGTCTCTTGAATGGGGCACTATTCTGACCATATCCTACAGGATAAGCCTGTGAAAGCTAATCTAACTGTGGGCAGCCTCCCGGAGCCCAGTCTCTGCACCCTCCTGGTCTCTTGAATGGGCACTATTCTGACTGTGTCCTACAGGATAAACCTGTGAAAGCTAATCTAACTGTGGGCAGCCTCCCGGAGCACAGTCTCTGCACCCTCCTGGTCTCTTGAATGGGGCACTATTCTGACTGTGTCCGACAGGATAAACCTGTAAAGCTAATCTAACTTTGGGCAGCCTCCCGGAGCACAGTCTCTGCACCCTCCTGGTCTCTTGAATGGGGCACTATTCTGACTGTGTCCTACAGGATAAACCTGTGAAAGCTAATCTAACTGTGGGCAGCCTCTCGGAGCACAGTCTCTGCACCCTCCTGGTCTCTTGAATGGGGCACTATTCTGACTGTGTCCTACAGGATAAACCTGTAAAGCTAATCTAACTGTGGGCAGCCTCCCGGAGCACAGTCTCTGCACCCTCCTGGTGTCTTGAATGGGGCACTATTCTGACTGTGTCCTACAGGATAAACCTGTGAAAGCTAATCTAACTGTGGGCAGCCTCTATTCTGACTGTGTCCTACAGGATAAACCTGTGAAAGCTAATCTAACTGTGGGCAGCCTCCCGGAGCACAGTCTCTGCACCCTCCTGGTCTCTTGAATGGGGCACTATTCTGACTGTGTCCTACAGGATAAACCTGTGAAAGCTAATCTAACTGTGGGCAGCCTCCCGCAGCACAGTCTCTGCACCCTCCTGGTCTCTTTGATGGGCACTATTCTGACTGTGTCCTACAGGATAAACCTGTGAAAGCTAATCTAACTGTGGGCAGCCTCCCGGAGCACAGTCTCTGCACCCTTCTGGTCTCTTGAATGGGGCACTATTCTGACTGTGTCCTACAGGATAAGCCTGTGAAAGCTAATCTAACTGTGGGCAGCCTCCCGGAGCACAGTCTCTGCACCCTCCTGGTCTCTTGAATGGGGCACTATTCTGACCATTTCCTACAGGATAAGCCTGTGAAAGCTAATCTAACTGTGGGCAGGCTCCCGGAGCACAGTCTCTGCACCCGACTGGTCTCTTGAATGGGGCACTATTCTGACTGTGTCCTACAGGATAAACCTGTGAAAGCTAATCTAACTTTGGGCAGGCTCCCGGAGCACAGTCTCTGCACCCGACTGGTCTCTTGAATGGGGCACTATTCTGACTGTGTCCTACAGGATAAACCTGTGAAAGCTAATCTAACTTTGGGCAGGCTCCCGGAGCACAGTCTCTGCACCCTCCTGGTCTCTTGAATGGGGCACTATTCTGACTGTGTCCTACAGGATAAACCTGTGAAAGCTAATCTAACTGTGGGCAGCCTCCCGGAGCACAGTCTCTGCACCCTCCTGGTCTCTTTGATGGGCACTATTCTGACTGTGTCCTACAGGATAAACCTGTGAAAGCTAATCTAACTGTGGGCAGCCTCTCGGAGCACAGTCTCTGCACCCTCCTGGTCTCTTGAATGGGGCACTATTCTGACTGTGTCCTACAGGATTAGCCTGTGAAAGATAATCTAACTGTGGGGAGCCTCCCGGAGCACAGTCTCTGCACCCTCCTGGTCTCTTGAATGGGGCACTATTCTGACTGTGTCCTACAGGATAAACCTGTAAAGCTAATCTAACTGTGGGCAGCCTCCCAGAGCCCAGTCTTTGCACCCTCCTGGTCTCTTGAATGGGGCACTATTCTGACTGTGTCCTACAGGATAAACCTATGTAAGCTAATCTAACTGTGGGCAGCCTCCCGGAGCACAGTCTCTGCACCCTACTGGTCTCTTGAATGAGGCACTATTCTGACCGTGTCCTACAGGATAAACCTGTAAAGCTAATCTAACTGTGGGAAGCCTCCCGGAGCACAGTCTCTGCACCATCCTGGTCTCTTGAATGGGGCACTATTCTGACTGTGTCCTACAGGATAAGCGTGTGAAAGCTAATCTAACTGTGGGCAGCCTCCCGGAGCACAGTCTCTGCACCCTCCTGGTCTCTTGAATGGGGCACTATTCTGACTGTGTCCTACAGGATAAACCTGTGAAAGCTAATCTAACTGTGGGCAGCCTCCCGGAGCACAGTCTCTGCACCCTCCTGGTCTCTTGAATGGGGCACTATTCTGACTGTGTCCTACAGGATAAACCTGTAAAGCTAATCTAACTGTGGGCAGCCTCCCGGAGCACAGTCTCTGCACCCTCCTGGTCTCTTTGATGGGCACTATTCTGACTGTGTCCTACAGGATAAACCTGTGAAAGCTAATCTAACTGTGGGCAGCCTCCCGGAGCACAGTCTCTGCACCCTCCTGGTCTCTTGAATGGGGCACTATTCTTACTGTGTCCTACAGGATAAACCTGTAAAGCTAATCTAACTGTGGGCAGCCTCCCGGAGCCCAGTCTCTGCACCCTCCTGGTCTCTTGAATGGGGCACTATTCTGACTGTGTCCTACAGGATAAGCGTGTGAAAGCTAATCTAACTGTGGGCAGCCTCCCGGAGCACAGTCTCTGCACCCTCCTGGTCTCTTGAATGGGGCACTATTCTGACTGTGTCCTACAGGATAAACCTGTGAAAGCTAATCTAACTGTGGGCAGCCTCCCGGAGCACAGTCTCTGCACCCTCCTGGTCTCTTGAATGGGGCACTATTCTGACTGTGTCCTACAGGATAAACCTGTAAAGCTAATCTAACTGTGGGCAGCCTCCTGGAGCACAGTCTCTGCACCCTCCTGGTCTCTTTGATGGGCACTATTCTGACTGTGTCCTACAGGATAAACCTGTGAAAGCTAATCTAACTGTGGGCAGCCTCCCGTAGCACAGTCTCTGCACCCTCCTGGTCTCTTTGATGGGCACTATTCTGACTGTGTCCTACAGGACAAGCCTGTGAAAGCTAATCTAACTGTGGGCAGCCTCCCGGAGCACAGTCTCTGCACCCTCCTGGTCTCTTGAATGGGGCACTATTCTGACTGTGTCCTACAGAATAAACCTGTGAAAGCTAATCTAACTGTGGGCAGCCTCCCGGAGCACAGTCTCTGCACCCTCCTGGTCTCTTGAATGGGGCACTATTCTGACTGTGTCCTACAGGATAAACCTGTAAAGCTAATCTAACTGTGGGCAGCCTACCGGAGCCCAGTTCTGCACCCTCCTGGTCTCTTGAATGGGGCACTATTCTGACTGTGTCGTACAGGATAAACCTGTGAAAGCTAATCTAACTTTGGGCAGCCTCCCGGAGCACAGTCTCTGCACCCTCCTGGTCTCTTGAATGGGGCACTATTCTGACTGTGTCCTACAGGATAAACCTGTGAAAGCTAATCTAACTGTGGGCAGCCTCCCGGAGCACAGTCTCTGCACCCTCCTGGTCTCTTGAATGGGGCACTATTCTGACTGTGTCCTACAGGATAAACCTGTGAAAGCTAATCTAACTGTGGGCAGCCACCCGGAGCACAGTCTCTGCACCCTCCTGGTCTCTTGAATGGGCACTATTCTGACCGTTTCCTACAGGATAAGCCTGTGAAAGCTAATCTAACTGTGGGCAGCCTCCCGGAGCACAGTCTCTGCACCCTCCTGGTCTCTTGAATGGGGCACTATTCTGACTGTGTCCTACAGGATAAACCTGTAAAGCTAATCTAACTGTGGGCAGCCTCCCGGAGCACAGTATCTGCACCCTCTTGGCCTCTTGAATGGGGCACTATTCTGACTGTGTCCTACAGGATTAGCCTGTGAAAGCTAATCTAACTGTGGGCAGCCTCCCGGAGCACAGTCTCTGCACCCTCCTGGTCTCTTGAATGGGGCACTATTCTGACTGTGTCCTACAGGATAAACCTGTAAAGCTAATCTAACTGTGGGCAGCCTCCCGGAGCACAGTCTCTGCACCCTCCTGGTCTCTTGAATGGGGCACTATTCTGACTGTGTCCTACAGGATAAACCTGTAAAGCTAATCTAACTGTGGGCAGCCTCCCGGAGCACAGTCTCTGCACCCTCCTGGTGTCTTGAATGGGGCACTATTCTGACTGTGTTCTACAGGATAAACCTGTGAAAGCTAATCTAACTGTGGGCAGCCTCCCGGAGCACAGTCTCTGCACCCTCCTGGTCTCTTGAATGGGCACTATTCTGACTGTGTCCTACAGGATAAACCTGTGAAAGCTAATCTAACTGTGGGCAGCCTCCCGGAGCACAGTCTCTGCACCCTCCTGGTCTCTTGAATGGGGCACTATTCTGACTGTGTCCTACAGGATAAACCTGTAAAGCTAATCTAACTGTGGGCAGCCTCCCAGAGCCCAGTCTCTGCACCCTCCTGGTCTCTTGAATGGGGCACTATTCTGACTGTGTCCTACAGGATAAACCTATGTAAGCTAATCTAACTGTGGGCAGCCTCCCGGAGCACAGTCTCTGCACCCTACTGGTCTCTTGAATGAGGCACTATTCTGACCGTGTCCTACAGGATAAACCTGTAAAGCTAATCTAACTGTGGGAAGCCTCCCGGAGCACAGTCTCTGCACCATCCTGGTCTCTTGAATGGGGCACTATTCTGACTGTGTCCTACAGGATAAACCTGTAAAGCTAATCTAACTTTGGGCAGCCTCCCGGAGCACAGTCTCTGCACCCTCCTGGTCTCTTGAATGGGGCACTATTCTGACTGTGTCCTACAGGATAAACCTGTGAAAGCTAATCTAACTGTGGGCAGCCTCTCGGAGCACAGTCTCTGCACCCTCCTGGTCTCTTGAATGGGGCACTATTCTGACTGTGTCCTACTGGATAAACCTGTAAAGCTAATCTAACTGTGGGCAGCCTCCCGGAGCACAGTCTCTGCACCCTAACTGGTGTCTTGAATGGGGCACTATTCTGACTGTGTCCTACAGGATAAACCTGTGAAAGCTAATCTAACTGTGGGCAGCCTCCCGGAGCACAGTCTCTGCACCCTCCTGGTCTCTTGAATGGGGCACTATTCTGACTGTGTCCTACAGGATAAACCTGTGAAAGCTAATCTAACTGTGGGCAGCCTCCCGGAGCACAGTCTCTGCACCCTCCTGGTCTCTTTGATGGGCACTATTCTGACTGTGTCCTACAGGATAAACCTGTGAAAGCTAATCTAACTGTGGGCAGCCTCTCGGAGCACAGTCTCTGCACCCTCCTGGTCTCTTGAATGGGGCACTATTCTGACTGTGTCCTACAGGATTAGCCTGTGAAAGATAATCTAACTGTGGGGAGCCTCCCGGAGCACAGTCTCTGCACCCTCCTGGTCTCTTGAATGGGGCACTATTCTGACTGTGTCCTACAGGATAAACCTGTAAAGCTAATCTAACTTTGGGCAGCCTCCCGGAGCACAGTCTCTGCACCCTCCTGGTCTCTTGAATGGGGCACTATTCTGACTGTGTCCTACAGGATAAACCTGTGAAAGCTAATCTAACTGTGGGCAGCCTCTCGGAGCACAGTCTCTGCACCCTCCTGGTCTCTTGAATGGGGCACTATTCTGACTGTGTCCTACAGGATAAACCTGTAAAGCTAATCTAACTGTGGGCATCCTCCCGGAGCACAGTCTCTGCACCCTCCTGGTGTCTTGAATGGGGCACTATTCTGACTGTGTCCTACAGGATAAACCTGTGAAAGCTAATCTAACTGTGGGCAGCCTCTATTCTGACTGTGTCCTACAGGATAAACCTGTGAAAGCTAATCTAACTGTGGGCAGCCTCCCGGAGCACAGTCTCTGCACCCTCCTGGTCTCTTGAATGGGGCACTATTCTGACTGTGTCCTACAGGATAAACCTGTGAAAGCTAATCTAACTGTGGGCAGCCTCCCGGAGCACAGTCTCTGCACCCTCCTGGTCTCTTGAATGGGCACTATTCTGACCGTTTCCTACAGGATAAGCCTGTGAAAACTAATCTAACTGTGGGCAGCCTCCCGGAGCACAGTCTCTGCACCCTCCTGGTCTCTTGAATGGGGCACTATTCTGACCGTGTCCTACAGGATAAACCTGTAAAGCTAATCTATCTGTGGGCAGCCTCCCGGAGCACAGTCTCTGCACTCTCCTGGTCTCTTGAATGGGGCACTATTCTGACTGTGTCCTACAGGATTAGCCTGTGAAAGCTAATCTAACTGTGGGGAGCCTCCTGTAGCACAGTCTCTGCACCCTCCTGGTCTCTTGAATGGGGCACTATTCTGACTGTGTCCTACAGGATAAACCTGTAAAGCTAATCTAACTTTGGGCAGCCTCCCGGAGCACAGTCTCTGCACCCTCCTGGTCTCTTGAATGGGGCACTATTCTGACTGTGTCCTACAGGATAAACCTGTGAAAGCTAATCTAACTGTGGGCAGCCTCTCGGAGCACAGTCTCTGCACCCTCCTGGTCTCTTGAATGGGGCACTATTCTGACTGTGTCCTACAGGATAAACCTGTAAAGCTAATCTAACTTTGGGCAGCCTCCCGGAGCACAGTCTCTGCACCCTCCTGGTCTCTTGAATGGGGCACTATTCTGACTGTGTCCTACAGGATAAACCTGTGAAAGCTAATCTAACTGTGGGCAGCCTCTCGGAGCACAGTCTCTGCACCCTCCTGGTCTCTTGAATGGGGTACTATTCTGACTGTGTCCTACTGGATAAACCTGTAAAGCTAATCTAACTGTGGGCAGCCTCCCGGAGCACAGTCTCTGCACCCTCCTGGTGTCTTGAATGGGGCACTATTCTGACTGTGTCCTACAGGATAAACCTGTGAAAGCTAATCTAACTGTGGGCAGCCTCCCGGAGCACAGTCTCTGCACCCTCCTGGTCTCTTGAATGGGGCACTATTCTGACTGTGTCCTACAGGATAAACCTGTGAAAGCTAATCTAACTGTGGGCAGCCTCCCGGAGCACAGTCTATGCACCCTCCTGGTCTCTTTGATGGGCACTATTCTGACTGTGTCCTACAGGATAAACCTGTGAAAGCTAATCTAACTGTGGGCAGCCTCCCGGAGCACAGTCTCTGCACCCTCCTGGTCTCTTGAATGGGGCACTATTCTGACTGTGTCCTACAGGATTAGCCTGTGAAAGATAATCTAACTGTGGGGAGCCTCCCGGAGCACAGTCTCTGCACCCTCCTGGTCTCTTGAATGGGGCACTATTCTGACTGTGTCCTACAGGATAAACCTGTAAAGCTAATCTAACTTTGGGCAGCCTCCCGGAGCACAGTCTCTGCACCTTCCTGGTCTCTTGAATGGGGCACTATTCTGACTGTGTCCTACAGGATAAACCTGTGAAAGCTAATCTAACTGTGGGCAGCCTCTCGGAGCACAGTCTCTGCACCCTCCTGGTCTCTTGAATGGGGCACTATTCTGACTGTGTCCTACAGGATAAACCTGTAAAGCTAATCTAACTGTGGGCAGCCTCCCGGAGCACAGTCTCTGCACCCTCCTGGTGTCTTGAATGGGGCACTATTCTGACTGTGTCCTACAGGATAAACCTGTGAAAGCTAATCTAACTGTGGGCAGCCTCTATTCTGACTGTGTCCTACAGGATAAACCTGTGAAAGCTAATCTAACTGTGGGCAGCCTCCCGGAGCACAGTCTCTGCACCCTCCTGGTCTCTTGAATGGGGCACTATTCTGACTGTGTCCTACAGGATAAACCTGTGAAAGCTAATCTAACTGTGGGCAGCCACCCGGAGCACAGTCTCTGCACCCTCCTGGTCTCTTGAATGGGCACTATTCTGACCGTTTCCTACAGGATAAGCCTGTGAAAGCTAATCTAACTGTGGGCAGCCTCCCGGAGCACAGTCTCTGCACCCTCCTGGTCTCTTGAATGGGGCACTATTCTGACTGTGTCCTACAGGATAAACCTGTAAAGCTAATCTAACTGTGGGCAGCCTCCCGGAGCACAGCATCTGCACCCTCTTGGCCTCTTGAATGGGGCACTATTCTGACTGTGTCCTACAGGATTAGCCTGTGAAAGCTAATCTAACTGTGGGCAGCCTCCCGGAGCACAGTCTCTGCACCCTCCTGGTCTCTTGAACGGGGCACTATTCTGACTGTGTCCTACAGGATAAACCTGTAAAGCTAATCTAACTGTGGGCAGCCTCCCGGAGCACAGTCTCTGCACCCTCCTGGTCTCTTGAATGGGGCACTATTCTGACTGTGTCCTACAGGATAAACCTGTAAAGCTAATCTAACTGTGGGCAGCCTCCCGGAGCACAGTCTCTGCACCCTCCTGGTGTCTTGAATGGGGCACTATTCTGACTGTGTTCTACAGGATAAACCTGTGAAAGCTAATCTAACTGTGGGCAGCCTCCCGGAGCACAGTCTCTGCACCCTCCTGGTCTCTTGAATGGGGCACTATTCTGACTGTGTCCTACAGGATAAACCTGTGAAAGCTAATCTAACTGTGGGCAGCCTGCCAGAGCACAGTCTCTGCACCCTCCTGGTCTCTTTGATGGGCACTATTCTGACTGTGTCCTACAGGATAAGCCTGTGAAAGCTAATCTAACTGTGGGCAGCCTCCCGGAGCACAGTCTCTGCACCCTCCTGGTCTCTTGAATGGGACACTATTCTGACCGTGTCCTACAGGATAAGCCTCTGAAAGCTAATCTAACTGTGGGCAGCCTCCCGGAGCACAGTCTCTGCACCCTCCTGGTCTCTTGAATGGGGCACTATTCTGACCGTGTCCTACAGGATAAGCCTGTGAAAGCTAATCTAACTGTGGGCAGTCTCCCGGAGCACAGTCTCTGCACCCTCCTGGTCTCTTGAATGGGGCACTATTCTGACTGTGTCCTACAGGATAAGCCTGTGAAAGCTAATCTAACTGTGGGCAGCCTCCCGGAGCACAGTCTCTGCACCCTCCTGGTCTCTTGAATGGGGCACTATTCTTACTGTGTCCTACAGGATAAGCCTGTGAAAGCTAATCTAACTGTGGGCAGCCTCCCGGAGCACAGTCTCTGCACTCTCCTGGTCTCTTGAATGGGGCTCTATTCTGACCGTTTCCTACAGGATAAGTCTGTGAAAGCTAATCTAACTGTGGGCAGCCTCCCGGAGCACAGTCTCTGCACCCTCCTGGTCTCTTGAATGGGGCACTATTCTGACTGTGTCCTACAGGATAAACCTGTGAAAGCTAATCTAACTGTGGGCAGCCTCCCGGAGCACAGTCTCTGCACCCTCCTGGTGTCTTGAATGGGCACTATTCTGACTGTGTCCTACAGGATAAGCCTGTAAAGTTAATCTAACTGTGGGCAGCCTCCTGGAGCACAGTCTCTGCACCCTCCTGGTGTCTTGAATGGGGCACTATTCTGACTGTGTCCTACAGGATAAGCCTGTAAAGCTAATCTAACTGTGGGCAGCCTCCCGGAGCACAGTCTCTGCACCCTCCTGGTCTCTTGAATGGGGCACTATTCTGACTGTGTCCTACAGGATAAGCCTGTAAAGTTAATCTAACTGTGGGCAGCCTCCCGGAGCACAGTCTCTGCACCCTCCTGGTCTCTTGAATGGGGCACTATTCTGACTGTGTCCTACAGGATAAGCCTGTAAAGCTCATCTAACTGTGGGCAGCCTCCCGGAGCACAGTCTCTGCACCCTCCAGGTCTCTTTGATGGGCACTATTCTGACCGTTTCCTACAGGATAAGCCTGTGAAAGCTAATCTAACTGTGGGCAGCCTCTCGGAGCACAGTCTCTGCACCCTCCTGGTCTCTTGAATGGGGCACTATTCTGACTGTGTCCTACAGGATAAACCTGTGAAAACTAATCTAACTGTGGGCAGCCTCCCGGAGCACAGTCTCTGCACCCTCCTGGTCTCTTGAATGGGGCACTATTCTGACCGTTTCCTACAGGATAAGCCTGTGAAAGCTAATCTAACTGTGGGCAGCCTCCCGGAGCCCAGTCTCTGCACCCTCCTGGTCTCTTGAATGGGCACTATTCTGACTGTGTCCTACAGGATAAACCTTTGAAAGCTAATCTAACTGTGGGCAGCCTCCCGGAGCCCAGTCTCAGCACCCGACTGGTCTCTTGAATGGGGCACTATTCTGACCGTTTCCTACAGGATAAGCCTGTGAAAGCTAATCTAACTGTGGGCAGCCTCCCGGAGCACAGTCTCTGCACCCTCCTGGTCTCTTGAATGGGGCACTATTCTGACCATTTCCTACAGGATAAGCCTGTGAAAGCTAATCTAACTGTGGGCAGCCTCCCGGAGCCCAGTCTCTGCACCCTCCTGGTCTCTTGAATGGGCACTATTCTGACTGTGTCCTACAGGATAAGCCTGTGAAAGCTAATCTAACTGTGGGCAGCCTCCCGGAGCACAGTCTCTGCACCCTCCTGGTCTCTTGAATGGGGCACTATTCTGACTGTGTCCTACAGGATAAACCTGTAAAGCTAATCTATCTGTGGGCAGCCTCCCGGAGCACAGTCTCTGCACCCTCCTGGTCTCTTGAATGGGGCACTATTCTGACTGTGTCCTACAGGATTAGCCTGTGAAAGCTAATCTAACTGTGGGGAGCCTCCCGGAGCACAGTCTCTGCACCCTCCTGGTCTCTTGAATGGGGCACTATTCTGACTGTGTCCTACAGGATAAGCCTGTAAAGCTAATCTAACTGTGGGCAGCCTCCCGGAGCACAGTCTCTGCACCCTCCTGGTCTCTTGAATGGGGCACTATTCTTACTGTGTCCTACAGGATAAGCCTGTGAAAGCTAATCTAACTGTGGGCAGCCTCCCGGAGCACAGTCTCTGCACTCTCCTGGTCTCTTGAATGGGGCTCTATTCTGACCGTTTCCTACAGGATAAGTCTGTGAAAGCTAATCTAACTGTGGGCAGCCTCCCGGAGCACAGTCTCTGCACCCTCCTGGTCTCTTGAATGGGGCACTGTTCTGACTGTGTCCTACAGGATAAGCCTGTGAAAGCTAATCTAACTGTGGGCAGCCTCCCGGAGCACAGTCTCTGCACCCTCCTGGTCTCTTGAATGGGGCACTATTCTGACTGTGTCCTACAGGATAAACCTGTAAAGCTAATCTATCTGTGGGCAGCCTCCCGGAGCACAGTCTCTGCACCCTCCTGGTCTCTTGAATGGGGCACTATTCTGACTGTGTCCTACAGGATTAGCCTGTGAAAGCTAATCTAACTGTGGGGAGCCTCCCGGAGCACAGTCTCTGCACCCTCCTGGTCTCTTGAATGGGGCACTATTCTGACTGTGTCCTACAGGATAAGCCTGTAAAGTTAATCTAACTGTGGGCAGCCTCCCGGAGCACAGTCTCTGCACCCTCCTGGTCTCTTGAATGGGGCACTATTCTGACTGTGTCCTACAGGATAAGCCTGTAAAGCTCATCTAACTGTGGGCAGCCTCCCGGAGCACAGTCTCTGCACCCTCCAGGTCTCTTTGATGGGCACTATTCTGACCGTTTCCTACAGGATAAGCCTGTGAAAGCTAATCTAACTGTGGGCAGCCTCTCGGAGCACAGTCTCTGCACCCTCCTGGTCTCTTGAATGGGGCACTATTCTGACTGTGTCCTACAGGATAAACCTGTGAAAACTAATCTAACTGTGGGCAGCCTCCCGGAGCACAGTCTCTGCACCCTCCTGGTCTCTTGAATGGGGCACTATTCTGACCGTTTCCTACAGGATAAGCCTGTGAAAGCTAATCTAACTGTGGGCAGCCTCCCGGAGCCCAGTCTCTGCACCCTCCTGGTCTCTTGAATGGGCACTATTCTGACTGTGTCCTACAGGATAAACCTTTGAAAGCTAATCTAACTGTGGGCAGCCTCCCGGAGCCCAGTCTCAGCACCCGACTGGTCTCTTGAATGGGGCACTATTCTGACCGTTTCCTACAGGATAAGCCTGTGAAAGCTAATCTAACTGTGGGCAGCCTCCCGGAGCACAGTCTCTGCACCCTCCTGGTCTCTTGAATGGGGCACTATTCTGACCATTTCCTACAGGATAAGCCTGTGAAAGCTAATCTAACTGTGGGCAGCCTCCCGGAGCCCAGTCTCTGCACCCTCCTGGTCTCTTGAATGGGCACTATTCTGACTGTGTCCTACAGGATAAGCCTGTGAAAGCTAATCTAACTGTGGGCAGCCTCCCGGAGCACAGTCTCTGCACCCTCCTGGTCTCTTGAATGGGGCACTATTCTGACTGTGTCCTACAGGATAAACCTGTAAAGCTAATCTATCTGTGGGCAGCCTCCCGGAGCACAGTCTCTGCACCCTCCTGGTCTCTTGAATGGGGCACTATTCTGACTGTGTCCTACAGGATTAGCCTGTGAAAGCTAATCTAACTGTGGGGAGCCTCCCGGAGCACAGTCTCTGCACCCTCCTGGTCTCTTGAATGGGGCACTATTCTGACTGTGTCCTACAGGATAAACCTGTAAAGCTAATCTAACTTTGGGCAGCCTCCCGGAGCACAGTCTCTGCACCCTCCTGGTCTCTTGAATGGGGCACTATTCTGACTGTGTCCTACAGGATAAACCTGTGAAAGCTAATCTAACTGTGGGCAGCCTCTCGGAGCACAGTCTCTGCACCCTCCTGGTCTCTTGAATGGGGCACTATTCTGACTGTGTCCTACTGGATAAACCTGTAAAGCTAATCTAACTGTGGGCAGCCTCCCGGAGCACAGTCTCTGCACCCTCCTGGTGTCTTGAATGGGGCACTATTCTGACTGTGTCCTACAGGATAAACCTGTGAAAGCTAATCTATCTGTGGGCAGCCTCCCGGAGCACAGTCTCTGCACCCTCCTGGTCTCTTGAATGGGGCACTATTCTGACTGTGTCCTACAGGATAAACCTGTGAAAGCTAATCTAACTGTGGGCAGCCTCCCGGAGCACAGTCTATGCACCCTCCTGGTCTCTTTGATGGGCACTATTCTGACTGTGTCCTACAGGATAAACCTGTGAAAGCTAATCTAACTGTGGGCAGCCTCCCGGAGCACAGTCTCTGCACCCTCCTGGTCTCTTGAATGGGGCACTATTCTGACTGTGTCCTACAGGATTAGCCTGTGAAAGATAATCTAACTGTGGGGAGCCTCCCGGAGCACAGTCTCTGCACCCTCCTGGTCTCTTGAATGGGGCACTATTCTGACTGTGTCCTACAGGATAAACCTGTAAAGCTAATCTAACTTTGGGCAGCCTCCCGGAGCACAGTCTCTGCACCCTCCTGGTCTCTTGAATGGGGCACTATTCTGACTGTGTCCTACAGGATAAACCTGTGAAAGCTAATCTAACTGTGGGCAGCCTCTCGGAGCACAGTCTCTGCACCCTCCTGGTCTCTTGAATGGGGCACTATTCTGACTGTGTCCTACAGGATAAACCTGTAAAGCTAATCTAACTGTGGGCAGCCTCCCGGAGCACAGTCTCTGCACCCTCCTGGTGTCTTGAATGGGGCACTATTCTGACTGTGTCCTACAGGATAAACCTGTGAAAGCTAATCTAACTGTGGGCAGCCTCTATTCTGACTGTGTCCTACAGGATAAACCTGTGAAAGCTAATCTAACTGTGGGCAGCCTCCCGGAGCACAGTCTCTGCACCCTCCTGGTCTCTTGAATGGGGCACTATTCTGACTGTGTCCTACAGGATAAACCTGTGAAAGCTAATCTAACTGTGGGCAGCCACCCGGAGCACAGTCTCTGCACCCTCCTGGTCTCTTGAATGGGCACTATTCTGACCGTTTCCTACAGGATAAGCCTGTGAAAGCTAATCTAACTGTGGGCAGCCTCCCGGAGCACAGTCTCTGCACCCTCCTGGTCTCTTGAATGGGGCACTATTCTGACTGTGTCCTACAGGATAAACCTGTAAAGCTAATCTAACTGTGGGCAGCCTCCCGGAGCACAGCATCTGCACCCTCTTGGCCTCTTGAATGGGGCACTATTCTGACTGTGTCCTACAGGATTAGCCTGTGAAAGCTAATCTAACTGTGGGCAGCCTCCCGGAGCACAGTCTCTGCACCCTCCTGGTCTCTTGAACGGGGCACTATTCTGACTGTGTCCTACAGGATAAACCTGTAAAGCTAATCTAACTGTGGGCAGCCTCCCGGAGCACAGTCTCTGCACCCTCCTGGTCTCTTGAATGGGGCACTATTCTGACTGTGTCCTACAGGATAAACCTGTAAAGCTAATCTAACTGTGGGCAGCCTCCCGGAGCACAGTCTCTGCACCCTCCTGGTGTCTTGAATGGGGCACTATTCTGACTGTGTTCTACAGGATAAACCTGTGAAAGCTAATCTAACTGTGGGCAGCCTCCCGGAGCACAGTCTCTGCACCCTCCTGGTCTCTTGAATGGGTCACTATTCTGACTGTGTCCTACAGGATAAACCTGTGAAAGCTAATCTAACTGTGGGCAGCCTGCCAGAGCACAGTCTCTGCACCCTCCTGGTCTCTTTGATGGGCACTATTCTGACTGTGTCCTACAGGATAAGCCTGTGAAAGCTAATCTAACTGTGGGCAGCCTCCCGGAGCACAGTCTCTGCACCCTCCTGGTCTCTTGAATGGGACACTATTCTGACCGTGTCCTACAGGATAAGCCTCTGAAAGCTAATCTAACTGTGGGCAGCCTCCCGGAGCACAGTCTCTGCACCCTCCTGGTCTCTTGAATGGGGCACTATTCTGACCGTGTCCTACAGGATAAGCCTGTGAAAGCTAATCTAACTGTGGGCAGTCTCCCGGAGCACAGTCTCTGCACCCTCCTGGTCTCTTGAATGGGGCACTATTCTGACTGTGTCCTACAGGATAAGCCTGTGAAAGCTAATCTAACTGTGGGCAGCCTCCCGGAGCACAGTCTCTGCACCCTCCTGGTCTCTTGAATGGGGCACTATTCTTACTGTGTCCTACAGGATAAGCCTGTGAAAGCTAATCTAACTGTGGGCAGCCTCCCGGAGCACAGTCTCTGCACTCTCCTGGTCTCTTGAATGGGGCTCTATTCTGACCGTTTCCTACAGGATAAGTCTGTGAAAGCTAATCTAACTGTGGGCAGCCTCCCGGAGCACAGTCTCTGCACCCTCCTGGTCTCTTGAATGGGGCACTATTCTGACTGTGTCCTACAGGATAAACCTGTGAAAGCTAATCTAACTGTGGGCAGCCTCCCGGAGCACAGTCTCTGCACCCTCCTGGTGTCTTGAATGGGCACTATTCTGACTGTGTCCTACAGGATAAGCCTGTAAAGTTAATCTAACTGTGGGCAGCCTCCTGGAGCACAGTCTCTGCACCCTCCTGGTGTCTTGAATGGGGCACTATTCTGACTGTGTCCTACAGGATAAGCCTGTAAAGCTAATCTAACTGTGGGCAGCCTCCCGGAGCACAGTCTCTGCACCCTCCTGGTCTCTTGAATGGGGCACTATTCTGACTGTGTCCTACAGGATAAGCCTGTAAAGTTAATCTAACTGTGGGCAGCCTCCCGGAGCACAGTCTCTGCACCCTCCTGGTCTCTTGAATGGGGCACTATTCTGACTGTGTCCTACAGGATAAGCCTGTAAAGCTCATCTAACTGTGGGCAGCCTCCCGGAGCACAGTCTCTGCACCCTCCTGGTCTCTTTGATGGGCACTATTCTGACCGTTTCCTACAGGATAAGCCTGTGAAAGCTAATCTAACTGTGGGCAGCCTCTCGGAGCACAGTCTCTGCACCCTCCTGGTCTCTTGAATGGGGCACTATTCTGACTGTGTCCTACAGGATAAACCTGTGAAAACTAATCTAACTGTGGGCAGCCTCCCGGAGCACAGTCTCTGCACCCTCCTGGTCTCTTGAATGGGGCACTATTCTGACCGTTTCCTACAGGATAAGCCTGTGAAAGCTAATCTAACTGTGGGCAGCCTCCCGGAGCCCAGTCTCTGCACCCTCCTGGTCTCTTGAATGGGCACTATTCTGACTGTGTCCTACAGGATAAACCTTTGAAAGCTAATCTAACTGTGGGCAGCCTCCCGGAGCCCAGTCTCAGCACCCGACTGGTCTCTTGAATGGGGCACTATTCTGACCGTTTCCTACAGGATAAGCCTGTGAAAGCTAATCTAACTGTGGGCAGCCTCCCGGAGCACAGTCTCTGCACCCTCCTGGTCTCTTGAATGGGGCACTATTCTGACCATTTCCTACAGGATAAGCCTGTGAAAGCTAATCTAACTGTGGGCAGCCTCCCGGAGCCCAGTCTCTGCACCCTCCTGGTCTCTTGAATGGGCACTATTCTGACTGTGTCCTACAGGATAAACCTGTGAAAGCTAATCTAACTGTGGGCAGCCTCCCGGAGCACAGTCTCTGCACCCTCCTGGTCTCTTGAATGGGGCACTATTCTGACTGTGTCCTACAGGATAAACGTGTGAAAGCTAATCTAACTGTGGGCAGCCTCCCGGAGCACAGTCTCTGCATCCTCCTGGTCTCTTGAATGAGGCATTATTCTGACCGTGTCCTACAGGATAAACCTGTAAAGTTAATCTATCTGTGGGCAGCCTCCCGGAGCACAGTCTTTGCACCCTCCTGGTCTCTTGAATGGGGCACTATTCTGACTGTGTCCTACAGGATAAGCGTGTGAAAGTTAATCTAACTGTGAGCAGCCTCCCGGAGCACAGTCTCTGCACCCTCCTGGTCTCTTGAATGGGGCACTATTCTGACTGTGTCCTACAGGATAAACCTGTGAAAGCTAATCTAACTGTGGGCAGCCTCCCGGAGCACAGTGTCTGCACCCTCCTGGTCTCTTGAATGGGGCACTATTCTGACTGTGTCCTACAGGATAAACCTGTAAAGCTAATCTAACTGTGGGCAGCCTCCCGGAGCACAGTCTCTGCACCCTCCTGGTCTCTTTGATGGGCACTATTCTGACTGTGTCCTACAGGATAAACCTGTGAAAGCTAATCTAACTGTGGGCAGCCTCCCGGAGCAAAGTCTCTGCACCCTCCTGGTCTCTTGAATGGGGCACTATTCTGACTGTGTCCTACAGGATAAACCTGTAAAGCTAATCTAACTGTGGGTAGCCTCCCGGAGCCCAGTCTCTGCACCCTCCTGGTCTCTTGAATGGGGCACTATTCTGACTGTGTCCTACAGGATAAACCTGTGAAAGCTAATCTAACTGTGGGCAGCCTCCCGGAGCACAGTCTCTGCACCCTCCTGGTCTCTTGAATGAGGCACTATTCTGACCGTGTCCTACAGGATAAACCTGTAAAGCTAATCTAACTGTGGGCAGCCTCCCGGAGCACAGTTTCTGCACCCTCCTGGTCTCTTGAATGGGGCACTATTCTGACTGTGTCCTACAGGATAAGCGTGTGAAAGCTAATCTAACTGTGGGCAGCCTCCCGGAGCACAGTCTCTGCACCCTCCTGGTCTCTTGAATGGGGCACTATTCTGACTGTGTCCTACAGGATAAGCGTGTGAAAGCTAATCTAACTGTGGGCAGCCTCCCAGAGCACAGTCTCTGCACCCTCTAGGTCTCTTGAATGGGGCACTATTCTGACTGTGTCCTACAGGATAAGCCTGTGAAAGCTAATCTAACTGTGGGCAGCCTCCCGGAGCACAGTCTCTGCACCCGCCTGGTCTCTTGAATGGGGCACTATTCTGACTGTGTCCTACAGGATAAACCTGTAAAGCTAATCTAACTGTGGGCAGCCTCCCGGAGCACAGTCTCTGCACCCTCCTGGTCTCTTTGATGGGCACTATTCTGACTGTGTCCTACAGGATAAACCTGTGAAAGCTAATCTAACTGTGTGCAGCCTCCCGGAGCACAGTCTCTGCACCCTCCTGGTCTATTGAATGGGGCACTATTCTGACTGTGTCCTACAGGATAAGCCTGTGAAAGCTAATCTAACTGTGGGCAGCCTCCCGGAGCCCAGTCTCTGCACCCTCCTGCTCTCTTGAATGGGGCACTATTCTGACCATTTCCTACAGGATAAACCTGTGAAAGCTAATCTAACTGTGGGCAGCCTCCTGTAGCACAGTCTCTGCACCCTCCTGGTCTCTTTGATGGGCACTATTCTGACTGTGTCCTACAGGATAAACCTGTGAAAGCTAATCTAACTGTGGGCAGCCTCCCGGAGCACAGTCTCCGCACCCTCCTGGTCTCTTGAATGGGGCACTATTCTGACTGTGTCCTACAGGATAAGCCTGTGAAAGCTAATCTAACTGTGGGCAGCCTCCCGGAGCCCAGTCTCCGCACCCTCCTGGTCTCTTGAATGGGGCACTATTCTGACTGTGTCCTACAGGATAAACCTGTAAAGCTAATCTAACTGTGGGCAGCCTCCCAGAGCCCAGTCTCCGCACCCTCCTGGTCTCTTGAATGGGGCACTGTTCTGACTGTGTCGTACAGGATAAACCTGTGAAAGCTAATCTACCTGTGGGCAGCCTCCCGGAGCATAGTCTCCGCACCCTCCTGGTCTCTTGAATGGGGCACTATTCTGACTGTGTCCTACAGGATAAACCTGTGAAAGCTAATCTAACTCTGGGCAGCCTCCCGGAGCACAGTCTCTGCACCCTCCTGGTCTCTTGAATGGGGCACTATTCTGACTGTGTCCTACAGGATAAACCTGTGAAAGCTAATCTAACTGTGGGCAGCCTCCCGGAGCACAGTCTCTGCACCCTCCTGGTCTCTTGAATGGGCACTATTCTGACCGTTTCCTACAGGATAAGCCTGTGAAAGCTAATCTAACTGTGGGCAGCCTCCCGGAGCACAGTCTCTGCACCCTCCTGGTCTCTTGAATGGGGCACTATTCTGACTGTGTCCTACAGGATAAACCTGTAAAGCTAATCTATCTGTGGGCAGCCTCCCGGAGCACAGTCTCTGCACCCTCCTGGTCTCTTGAATGGGGCACTATTCTGACTGTGTCCTACAGGATTAGCCTGTGAAAGCTAATCTAACTGTGGGGAGCCTCCCGGAGCACAGTCTCTGCACCCTCCTGGTCTCTTGAATGGGGCACTATTCTGACTGTGTCCTACAGGATAAACCTGTAAAGCTAATCTAACTTTGGGCAGCCTCCCGGAGCACAGTCTCTGCACCCTCCTGGTCTCTTGAATGGGGCACTATTCTGACTGTGTCCTACAGGATAAACCTGTGAAAGCTAATCTAACTGTGGGCAGCCTCCCGGAGCACAGTCTCTGCACCCTCCTGGTCTCTTGAATGGGGCACTATTCTGACTGTGTCCTACTGGATAAACCTGTAAAGCTAATCTAACTGTGGGCAGCATCCCCGAAGCACAGTCTCTGCACCCTCCTGGTCTCTTGAATGGGGCACTATTCTGACTGTGTCCTACAGGATAAACCTGTGAAAGCTAATCTAACTGTGGGCAGCCTCCCGGAGCACAGTCTCTGCACCCTCCTGGTCTCTTGAATGGGGCACTATTCTGACTGTGTCCTACAGGATAAACCTGTGAAAGCTAATCTAACTGTGGGCAGCCTCCCGGAGCACAGTCTCTGCACCCTCCTGGTCTCTTTGATGGGCACTATTCTGACTGTGTCCTACAGGATAAACCTGTGAAAGCTAATCTAACTGTGGGCAGCCTCCCGGAGCACAGTCTCTGCACCCTCCTGGTCTCTTGAATGGGGCACTATTCTGACTGTGTCCTACAGGATTAGCCTGTGAAAGATAATCTAACTGTGGGGAGCCTCCCGGAGCACAGTCTCTGCACCCTCCTGGTCTCTTGAATGGGGCACTATTCTGACTGTGTCCTACAGGATAAACCTGTAAAGCTAATCTAACTTTGGGCAGCCTCCCGGAGCACAGTCTCTGCACCCTCCTGGTCTCTTGAATGGGGCACTATTCTGACTGTGTCCTACAGGATAAACCTGTGAAAGCTAATCTAACTGTGGGCAGCCTCTCGGAGCACAGTCTCTGCACCCTCCTGGTCTCTTGAATGGGGCACTATTCTGACTGTGTCCTACAGGATAAACCTGTAAAGCTAATCTAACTGTGGGCATCCTCCCGGAGCACAGTCTCTGCACCCTCCTGGTGTCTTGAATGGGGCACTATTCTGACTGTGTCCTACAGGATAAACCTGTGAAAGCTAATCTAACTGTGGGCAGCCTCTATTCTGACTGTGTCCTACAGGATAAACCTGTGAAAGCTAATCTAACTGTGGGCAGCCTCCCGGAGCACAGTCTCTGCACCCTCCTGGTCTCTTGAATGGGGCACTATTCTGACTGTGTCCTACAGGATAAACCTGTGAAAGCTAATCTAACTGTGGGCAGCCTCCCGCAGCACAGTCTCTGCACCCTCCTGGTCTCTTTGATGGGCACTATTCTGACTGTGTCCTACAGGATAAACCTGTGAAAGCTAATCTAACTGTGGGCAGCCTCCCGGAGCACAGTCTCTGCACCCTTCTGGTCTCTTGAATGGGGCACTATTCTGACTGTGTCCTACAGGATAAGCCTGTGAAAGCTAATCTAACTGTGGGCATCCTCCCGGAGCACAGTCTCTGCACCCTCCTGGTCTCTTGAATGGGGCACTATTCTGACTGTGTCCTACAGGATAAACCTGTAAAGCTAATCTAACTTTGGGCAGCCTCCCGGAGCACAGTCTCTGCACCCTCCTGGTGTCTTGAATGGGGCACTATTCTGACTGTGTACTACAGGATAAACCTGTGAAAGCTAATCTAACTGTGGGCAGCCTCCCGGAGCACAGTCTCTGCACCCTCCTGGTCTCTTGAATGGGGCACTATTCTGACTGTGTCCTACAGGATAAACCTTTGAAAGCTAATCTAACTGTGGGCAGCCTGCCAGAGCACAGTCTCTGCACCCTCCTGGTGTCTTGAATGGGGCACTATTCTGACTGTGTCCTACAGGATAAACCTGTGAAAGCTAATCTAACTGTGGGCAGCCTCCCGCAGCACAGTCTCTGCACCCTCCTGGTCTCTTTGATGGGCACTATTCTGACTGTGTCCTACAGGATAAACCTGTGAAAGCTAATCTAACTCTGGGCAGCCTCCCGGAGCACAGTCTCTGCACCCTTCTGGTCTCTTGAATGGGGCACTATTCTGACTGTGTCCTACAGGATAAGCCTGTGAAAGCTAATCTAACTGTGGGCAGCCTCCCGGAGCACAGTCTCTGCACCCTCCTGGTCTCTTGAATGGGGCACTATTCTGACTGTGTCCTACAGGATAAACCTGTAAAGCTAATCTAACTTTGGGCAGCCTCCCGGAGCACAGTCTCTGCACCCTCCTGGTCTCTTGAATGGGGCACTATTCTGACTGTGTCCTACAGGATAAACCTGTGAAAGCTAATCTAACTGTGGGCAGCCTCTCGGAGCACAGTCTCTGCACCCTCCTGGTCTCTTGAATGGGGCACTATTCTGACTGTGTCCTACAGGATAAACCTGTAAAGCTAATCTAACTGTGGGCAGCCTCCCGGAGCACAGTCTCTGCACCCTCCTGGTGTCTTGAATGGGGCACTATTCTGACTGTGTCCTACAGGATAAACCTGTGAAAGCTAATCTAACTGTGGGCAGCCTCTATTCTGACTGTGTCCTACAGGATAAACCTGTGAAAGCTAATCTAACTGTGGGCAGCCTCCCGGAGCACAGTCTCTGCATCCTCCTGGTCTCTTGAATGGGGCACTATTCTGACTGTGTCCTACAGGATAAACCTGTGAAAGCTAATCGAACTGTGGGCAGCCTCCCGCAGCACAGTCTCTGCACCCTCCTGGTCTCTTTGATGGGCACTATTCTGACTGTGTCCTACAGGATAAACCTGTGAAAGCTAATCTAACTGTGGGCAGCCTCCCGGAGCACAGTCTCTGCACCCTTCTGGTCTCTTGAATGGGGCACTATTCTGACTGTGTCCTACAGGATAAGCCTGTGAAAGCTAATCTAACTGTGGGCAGCCTCCCGGAGCACAGTCTCTGCACCCTCCTGGTCTCTTGAATGGGGCACTATTCTGACCATTTCCTACAGGATAAGCCTGTGAAAGCTAATCTAACTGTGGGCAGGCTCCCGGAGCACAGTCTCTGCACCCGACTGGTCTCTTGAATGGGGCACTATTCTGACTGTGTCCTACAGGATAAACCTGTGAAAGCTAATCTAACTTTGGGCAGGCTCCCGGAGCACAGTCTCTGCACCCTCCTGGTCTCTTGAATGGGGCACTATTCTGACCATATCCTACAGGATAAGCCTGTGAAAGCTAATCTAACTGTGGGCAGCCTCCCGGAGCCCAGTCTCTGCACCCTCCTGGTCTCTTGAATGGGCACTATTCTGACTGTGTCCTACAGGATAAACCTGTGAAAGCTAATCTAACTGTGGGCAGCCTCCCGGAGCACAGTCTCTGCACCCTCCTGGTCTCTTGAATGGGGCACTATTCTGACTGTGTCCGACAGGATAAACCTGTAAAGCTAATCTAACTTTGGGCAGCCTCCCGGAGCACAGTCTCTGCACCCTCCTGGTCTCTTGAATGGGGCACTATTCTGACTGTGTCCTACAGGATAAACCTGTGAAAGCTAATCTAACTGTGGGCAGCCTCTCGGAGCACAGTCTCTGCACCCTCCTGGTCTCTTGAATGGGGCACTATTCTGACTGTGTCCTACAGGATAAACCTGTAAAGCTAATCTAACTGTGGGCAGCCTCCCGGAGCACAGTCTCTGCACCCTCCTGGTGTCTTGAATGGGGCACTATTCTGACTGTGTCCTACAGGATAAACCTGTGAAAGCTAATCTAACTGTGGGCAGCCTCTATTCTGACTGTGTCCTACAGGATAAACCTGTGAAAGCTAATCTAACTGTGGGCAGCCTCCCGGAGCACAGTCTCTGCACCCTCCTGGTCTCTTGAATGGGGCACTATTCTGACTGTGTCCTACAGGATAAACCTGTGAAAGCTAATCTAACTGTGGGCAGCCTCCCGCAGCACAGTCTCTGCACCCTCCTGGTCTCTTTGATGGGCACTATTCTGACTGTGTCCTACAGGATAAACCTGTGAAAGCTAATCTAACTGTGGGCAGCCTCCCGGAGCACAGTCTCTGCACCCTTCTGGTCTCTTGAATGGGGCACTATTCTGACTGTGTCCTACAGGATAAGCCTGTGAAAGCTAATCTAACTGTGGGCAGCCTCCCGGAGCACAGTCTCTGCACCCTCCTGGTCTCTTGAATGGGGCACTATTCTGACCATTTCCTACAGGATAAGCCTGTGAAAGCTAATCTAACTGTGGGCAGGCTCCCGGAGCACAGTCTCTGCACCCGACTGGTCTCTTGAATGGGGCACTATTCTGACTGTGTCCTACAGGATAAACCTGTGAAAGCTAATCTAACTTTGGGCAGGCTCCCGGAGCACAGTCTCTGCACCCGACTGGTCTCTTGAATGGGGCACTATTCTGACTGTGTCCTACAGGATAAACCTGTGAAAGCTAATCTAACTTTGGGCAGGCTCCCGGAGCACAGTCTCTGCACCCTCCTGGTCTCTTGAATGGGGCACTATTCTGACTGTGTCCTACAGGATAAACCTGTGAAAGCTAATCTAACTGTGGGCAGCCTCCCGGAGCACAGTCTCTGCACCCTCCTGGTCTCTTTGATGGGCACTATTCTGACTGTGTCCTACAGGATAAACCTGTGAAAGCTAATCTAACTGTGGGCAGCCTCTCGGAGCACAGTCTCTGCACCCTCCTGGTCTCTTGAATGGGGCACTATTCTGACTGTGTCCTACAGGATTAGCCTGTGAAAGATAATCTAACTGTGGGGAGCCTCCCGGAGCACAGTCTCTGCACCCTCCTGGTCTCTTGAATGGGGCACTATTCTGACTGTGTCCTACAGGATAAACCTGTAAAGCTAATCTAACTGTGGGCAGCCTCCCAGAGCCCAGTCTTTGCACCCTCCTGGTCTCTTGAATGGGGCACTATTCTGACTGTGTCCTACAGGATAAACCTATGTAAGCTAATCTAACTGTGGGCAGCCTCCCGGAGCACAGTCTCTGCACCCTACTGGTCTCTTGAATGAGGCACTATTCTGACCGTGTCCTACAGGATAAACCTGTAAAGCTAATCTAACTGTGGGAAGCCTCCCGGAGCACAGTCTCTGCACCATCCTGGTCTCTTGAATGGGGCACTATTCTGACTGTGTCCTACAGGATAAGCGTGTGAAAGCTAATCTAACTGTGGGCAGCCTCCCGGAGCACAGTCTCTGCACCCTCCTGGTCTCTTGAATGGGGCACTATTCTGACTGTGTCCTACAGGATAAACCTGTGAAAGCTAATCTAACTGTGGGCAGCCTCCCGGAGCACAGTCTCTGCACCCTCCTGGTCTCTTGAATGGGGCACTATTCTGACTGTGTCCTACAGGATAAACCTGTAAAGCTAATCTAACTGTGGGCAGCCTCCCGGAGCACAGTCTCTGCACCCTCCTGGTCTCTTTGATGGGCACTATTCTGACTGTGTCCTACAGGATAAACCTGTGAAAGCTAATCTAACTGTGGGCAGCCTCCCGGAGCACAGTCTCTGCACCCTCCTGGTCTCTTGAATGGGGCACTATTCTTACTGTGTCCTACAGGATAAACCTGTAAAGCTAATCTAACTGTGGGCAGCCTCCCGGAGCCCAGTCTCTGCACCCTCCTGGTCTCTTGAATGGGGCACTATTCTGACTGTGTCCTACAGGATAAGCGTGTGAAAGCTAATCTAACTGTGGGCAGCCTCCCGGAGCACAGTCTCTGCACCCTCCTGGTCTCTTGAATGGGGCACTATTCTGACTGTGTCCTACAGGATAAACCTGTGAAAGCTAATCTAACTGTGGGCAGCCTCCCGGAGCACAGTCTCTGCACCCTCCTGGTCTCTTGAATGGGGCACTATTCTGACTGTGTCCTACAGGATAAACCTGTAAAGCTAATCTAACTGTGGGCAGCCTCCTGGAGCACAGTCTCTGCACCCTCCTGGTCTCTTTGATGGGCACTATTCTGACTGTGTCCTACAGGATAAACCTGTGAAAGCTAATCTAACTGTGGGCAGCCTCCCGTAGCACAGTCTCTGCACCCTCCTGGTCTCTTTGATGGGCACTATTCTGACTGTGTCCTACAGGACAAGCCTGTGAAAGCTAATCTAACTGTGGGCAGCCTCCCGGAGCACAGTCTCTGCACCCTCCTGGTCTCTTGAATGGGGCACTATTCTGACTGTGTCCTACAGAATAAACCTGTGAAAGCTAATCTAACTGTGGGCAGCCTCCCGGAGCACAGTCTCTGCACCCTCCTGGTCTCTTGAATGGGGCACTATTCTGACTGTGTCGTACAGGATAAACCTGTGAAAGCTAATCTAACTTTGGGCAGCCTCCCGGAGCACAGTCTCTGCACCCTCCTGGTCTCTTGAATGGGGCACTATTCTGACTGTGTCCTACAGGATAAACCTGTGAAAGCTAATCTAACTGTGGGCAGCCTCCCGGAGCACAGTCTCTGCACCCTCCTGGTCTCTTGAATGGGGCACTATTCTGACTGTGTCCTACAGGATAAACCTGTGAAAGCTAATCTAACTGTGGGCAGCCACCCGGAGCACAGTCTCTGCACCCTCCTGGTCTCTTGAATGGGCACTATTCTGACCGTTTCCTACAGGATAAGCCTGTGAAAGCTAATCTAACTGTGGGCAGCCTCCCGGAGCACAGTCTCTGCACCCTCCTGGTCTCTTGAATGGGGCACTATTCTGACTGTGTCCTACAGGATAAACCTGTAAAGCTAATCTAACTGTGGGCAGCCTCCCGGAGCACAGTATCTGCACCCTCTTGGCCTCTTGAATGGGGCACTATTCTGACTGTGTCCTACAGGATTAGCCTGTGAAAGCTAATCTAACTGTGGGCAGCCTCCCGGAGCACAGTCTCTGCACCCTCCTGGTCTCTTGAATGGGGCACTATTCTGACTGTGTCCTACAGGATAAACCTGTAAAGCTAATCTAACTGTGGGCAGCCTCCCGGAGCACAGTCTCTGCACCCTCCTGGTCTCTTGAATGGGGCACTATTCTGACTGTGTCCTACAGGATAAACCTGTAAAGCTAATCTAACTGTGGGCAGCCTCCCGGAGCACAGTCTCTGCACCCTCCTGGTGTCTTGAATGGGGCACTATTCTGACTGTGTTCTACAGGATAAACCTGTGAAAGCTAATCTAACTGTGGGCAGCCTCCCGGAGCACAGTCTCTGCACCCTCCTGGTCTCTTGAATGGGCACTATTCTGACTGTGTCCTACAGGATAAACCTGTGAAAGCTAATCTAACTGTGGGCAGCCTCCCGGAGCACAGTCTCTGCACCCTCCTGGTCTCTTGAATGGGGCACTATTCTGACTGTGTCCTACAGGATAAACCTGTAAAGCTAATCTAACTGTGGGCAGCCTCCCAGAGCCCAGTCTCTGCACCCTCCTGGTCTCTTGAATGGGGCACTATTCTGACTGTGTCCTACAGGATAAACCTATGTAAGCTAATCTAACTGTGGGCAGCCTCCCGGAGCACAGTCTCTGCACCCTACTGGTCTCTTGAATGAGGCACTATTCTGACCGTGTCCTACAGGATAAACCTGTAAAGCTAATCTAACTGTGGGAAGCCTCCCGGAGCACAGTCTCTGCACCATCCTGGTCTCTTGAATGGGGCACTATTCTGACTGTGTCCTACAGGATAAACCTGTAAAGCTAATCTAACTTTGGGCAGCCTCCCGGAGCACAGTCTCTGCACCCTCCTGGTCTCTTGAATGGGGCACTATTCTGACTGTGTCCTACAGGATAAACCTGTGAAAGCTAATCTAACTGTGGGCAGCCTCTCGGAGCACAGTCTCTGCACCCTCCTGGTCTCTTGAATGGGGCACTATTCTGACTGTGTCCTACTGGATAAACCTGTAAAGCTAATCTAACTGTGGGCAGCCTCCCGGAGCACAGTCTCTGCACCCTAACTGGTGTCTTGAATGGGGCACTATTCTGACTGTGTCCTACAGGATAAACCTGTGAAAGCTAATCTAACTGTGGGCAGCCTCCCGGAGCACAGTCTCTGCACCCTCCTGGTCTCTTGAATGGGGCACTATTCTGACTGTGTCCTACAGGATAAACCTGTGAAAGCTAATCTAACTGTGGGCAGCCTCCCGGAGCACAGTCTCTGCACCCTCCTGGTCTCTTTGATGGGCACTATTCTGACTGTGTCCTACAGGATAAACCTGTGAAAGCTAATCTAACTGTGGGCAGCCTCTCGGAGCACAGTCTCTGCACCCTCCTGGTCTCTTGAATGGGGCACTATTCTGACTGTGTCCTACAGGATTAGCCTGTGAAAGATAATCTAACTGTGGGGAGCCTCCCGGAGCACAGTCTCTGCACCCTCCTGGTCTCTTGAATGGGGCACTATTCTGACTGTGTCCTACAGGATAAACCTGTAAAGCTAATCTAACTTTGGGCAGCCTCCCGGAGCACAGTCTCTGCACCCTCCTGGTCTCTTGAATGGGGCACTATTCTGACTGTGTCCTACAGGATAAACCTGTGAAAGCTAATCTAACTGTGGGCAGCCTCTCGGAGCACAGTCTCTGCACCCTCCTGGTCTCTTGAATGGGGCACTATTCTGACTGTGTCCTACAGGATAAACCTGTAAAGCTAATCTAACTGTGGGCATCCTCCCGGAGCACAGTCTCTGCACCCTCCTGGTGTCTTGAATGGGGCACTATTCTGACTGTGTCCTACAGGATAAACCTGTGAAAGCTAATCTAACTGTGGGCAGCCTCTATTCTGACTGTGTCCTACAGGATAAACCTGTGAAAGCTAATCTAACTGTGGGCAGCCTCCCGGAGCACAGTCTCTGCACCCTCCTGGTCTCTTGAATGGGGCACTATTCTGACTGTGTCCTACAGGATAAACCTGTGAAAGCTAATCTAACTGTGGGCAGCCTCCCGCAGCACAGTCTCTGCACCCTCCTGGTCTCTTTGATGGGCACTATTCTGACTGTGTCCTACAGGATAAACCTGTGAAAGCTAATCTAACTGTGGGCAGCCTCCCGGAGCACAGTCTCTGCACCCTTCTGGTCTCTTGAATGGGGCACTATTCTGACTGTGTCCTACAGGATAAGCCTGTGAAAGCTAATCTAACTGTGGGCATCCTCCCGGAGCACAGACTCTGCACCCTCCTGGTCTCTTGAATGGGGCACTATTCTGACTGTGTCCTACAGGATAAACCTGTAAAGCTAATCTAACTTTGGGCAGCCTCCCGGAGCACAGTCTCTGCACCCTCCTGGTGTCTTGAATGGGGCACTATTCTGACTGTGTTCTACAGGATAAACCTGTGAAAGCTAATCTAACTGTGGGCAGCCTCCCGGAGCACAGTCTCTGCACCCTCCTGGTCTCTTGAATGGGGCACTATTCTGACTGTGTCCTACAGGATAAACCTTTGAAAGCTAATCTAACTGTGGGCAGCCTGCCAGAGCACAGTCTCTGCACCCTCCTGGTGTCTTGAATGGGGCACTATTCTGACTGTGTCCTACAGGATAAACCTGTGAAAGCTAATCTAACTGTGGGCAGCCTCCCGCAGCACAGTCTCTGCACCCTCCTGGTCTCTTTGATGGGCACTATTCTGACTGTGTCCTACAGGATAAACCTGTGAAAGCTAATCTAACTGTGGGCAGCCTCCCGGAGCACAGTCTCTGCACCCTTCTGGTCTCTTGAATGGGGCACTATTCTGACTGTGTCCTACAGGATAAGCCTGTGAAAGCTAATCTAACTGTGGGCAGCCTCCCGGAGCACAGTCTCTGCACCCTCCTGGTCTCTTGAATGGGGCACTATTCTGACTGTGTCCTACAGGATAAACCTGTAAAGCTAATCTAACTTTGGGCAGCCTCCCGGAGCACAGTCTCTGCACCCTCCTGGTCTCTTGAATGGGGCACTATTCTGACTGTGTCCTACAGGATAAACCTGTGAAAGCTAATCTAACTGTGGGCAGCCTCTCGGAGCACAGTCTCTGCACCCTCCTGGTCTCTTGAATGGGGCACTATTCTGACTGTGTCCTACAGGATAAATCTGTAAAGCTAATCTAACTGTGGGCAGCCTCCCGGAGCACAGTCTCTGCACCCTCCTGGTGTCTTGAATGGGGCACTATTCTGACTGTGTCCTACAGGATAAACCTGTGAAAGCTAATCTAACTGTGGGCAGCCTCTATTCTGACTGTGTCCTACAGGATAAACCTGTGAAAGCTAATCTAACTGTGGGCAGCCTCCCGGAGCACAGTCTCTGCACCCTCCTTGTCTCTTGAATGGGGCACTATTCTGACTGTGTCCTACAGGATAAACCTGTGAAAGCTAATCTAACTGTGGGCAGCCTCCCGCAGCACAGTCTCTGCACCCTCCTGGTCTCTTTGATGGGCACTATTCTGACTGTGTCCTACAGGATAAACCTGTGAAAGCTAATCTAACTGTGGGCAGCCTCCCGGAGCACAGTCTCTGCACCCTTCTGGTCTCTTGAATGGGGCACTATTCTGACTGTGTCCTACAGGATAAGCCTGTGAAAGCTAATCTAACTGTGGGCAGCCTCCCGGAGCACAGTCTCTGCACCCTCCTGGTCTCTTGAATGGGGCACTATTCTGACCATTTCCTACAGGATAAGCCTGTGAAAGCTAATCTAACTGTGGGCAGGCTCCCGGAGCACAGTCTCTGCACCCGACTGGTCTCTTGAATGGGGCACTATTCTGACTGTGTCCTACAGGATAAACCTGTGAAAGCTAATCTAACTTTGGGCAGGCTCCCGGAGCACAGTCTCTGCACCCTCCTGGTCTCTTGAATGGGGCACTATTCTGACCATATCCTACAGGATAAGCCTGTGAAAGCTAATCTAACTGTGGGCAGCCTCCCGGAGCCCAGTCTCTGCACCCTCCTGGTCTCTTGAATGGGCACTATTCTGACTGTGTCCTACAGGATAAACCTGTGAAAGCTAATCTAACTGTGGGCAGCCTCCCGGAGCACAGTCTCTGCACCCTCCTGGTCTCTTGAATGGGGCACTATTCTGACTGTGTCCTACAGGATAAACCTGTAAAGCTAATCTAACTTTGGGCAGCCTCCCGGAGCACAGTCTCTGCACCCTCCTGGTCTCTTGAATGGGGCACTATTCTGACTGTGTCCTACAGGATAAACCTGTGAAAGCTAATCTAACTGTGGGCAGCCTCTCGGAGCACAGTCTCTGCACCCTCCTGGTCTCTTGAATGGGGCACTATTCTGACTGTGTCCTACAGGATAAACCTGTAAAGCTAATCTAACTGTGGGCAGCCTCCCGGAGCACAGTCTCTGCACCCTCCTGGTGTCTTGAATGGGGCACTATTCTGACTGTGTCCTACAGGATAAACCTGTGAAAGCTAATCTAACTGTGGGCAGCCTCTATTCTGACTGTGTCCTACAGGATAAACCTGTGAAAGCTAATCTAACTGTGGGCAGCCTCCCGGAGCACAGTCTCTGCACCCTCCTGGTCTCTTGAATGGGGCACTATTCTGACTGTGTCCTACAGGATAAACCTGTGAAAGCTAATCTAACTGTGGGCAGCCTCCCGCAGCACAGTCTCTGCACCCTCCTGGTCTCTTTGATGGGCACTATTCTGACTGTGTCCTACAGGATAAACCTGTGAAAGCTAATCTAACTGTGGGCAGCCTCCCGGAGCACAGTCTCTGCACCCTTCTGGTCTCTTGAATGGGGCACTATTCTGACTGTGTCCTACAGGATAAGCCTGTGAAAGCTAATCTAACTGTGGGCAGCCTCCCGGAGCACAGTCTCTGCACCCTCCTGGTCTCTTGAATGGGGCACTATTCTGACCATTTCCTACAGGATAAGCCTGTGAAAGCTAATCTAACTATGGGCAGGCTCCCGGAGCACAGTCTCTGCACCCGACTGGTCTCTTGAATGGGGCACTATTCTGACTGTGTCCTACAGGATAAACCTGTGAAAGCTAATCTAACTTTGGGCAGGCTCCCGGAGCACAGTCTCTGCACCCGACTGGTCTCTTGAATGGGGCACTATTCTGACTGTGTCCTACAGGATAAACCTGTGAAAGCTAATCTAACTTTGGGCAGGCTCCCGGAGCACAGTCTCTGCACCCTCCTGGTCTCTTGAATGGGGCACTATTCTGACCATATCCTACAGGATAAGCCTGTGAAAGCTAATCTAACTGTGGGCAGCCTCCCGGAGCCCAGTCTCTGCACCCTCCTGGTCTCTTGAATGGGCACTATTCTGACTGTGTCCTACAGGATAAACCTGTGAAAGCTAATCTAACTGTGGGCAGCCTCCCGGAGCCCAGTCTCTGCACCCTCCTGGTCTCTTGAATGGGCACTATTCTGACTGTGTCCTACAGGATAAACCTGTGAAAGCTAATCTAACTGTGGGCAGCCTCCCGGAGCACAGTCTCTGCACCCTCCTGGTCTCTTGAATGGGGCACTATTCTGACTGTGTCCTACAGGATAAACCTGTAAAGCTAATCTAACTGTGGGCAGCCTCCCAGAGCCCAGTCTTTGCACCCTCCTGGTCTCTTGAATGGGGCACTATTCTGACTGTGTCCTACAGGATAAACCTATGTAAGCTAATCTAACTGTGGGCAGCCTCCCGCAGCACAGTCTCTGCACCCTCCTGGTCTCTTTGATGGGCACTATTCTGACTGTGTCCTACAGGATAAACCTGTGAAAGCTAATCTAACTGTGGGCAGCCTCCCGTAGCACAGTCTCTGCACCCTCCTGGTCTCTTTGATGGGCACTATTCTGACTGTGTCCTACAGGACAAGCCTGTGAAAGCTAATCTAACTGTGGGCAGCCTCCCGGAGCACAGTCTCTGCACCCTCCTGGTCTCTTGAATGGGGCACTATTCTGACTGTGTCCTACAGAATAAACCTGTGAAAGCTAATCTAACTGTGGGCAGCCTCCCGGAGCACAGTCTCTGCACCCTCCTGGTCTCTTGAATGGGGCACTATTCTGACTGTGTCCTACAGGATAAACCTGTAAAGCTAATCTAACTGTGGGCAGCCTACCGGAGCCCAGTTCTGCACCCTCCTGGTCTCTTGAATGGGGCACTATTCTGACTGTGTCGTACAGGATAAACCTGTGAAAGCTAATCTAACTTTGGGCAGCCTCCCGGAGCACAGTCTCTGCACCCTCCTGGTCTCTTGAATGGGGCACTATTCTGACTGTGTCCTACAGGATAAACCTGTGAAAGCTAATCTAACTGTGGGCAGCCTCCCGGAGCACAGTCTCTGCACCCTCCTGGTCTCTTGAATGGGGCACTATTCTGACTGTGTCCTACAGGATAAACCTGTGAAAGCTAATCTAACTGTGGGCAGCCACCCGGAGCACAGTCTCTGCACCCTCCTGGTCTCTTGAATGGGCACTATTCTGACCGTTTCCTACAGGATAAGCCTGTGAAAGCTAATCTAACTGTGGGCAGCCTCCCGGAGCACAGTCTCTGCACCCTCCTGGTCTCTTGAATGGGGCACTATTCTGACTGTGTCCTACAGGATAAACCTGTAAAGCTAATCTAACTGTGGGCAGCCTCCCGGAGCACAGTATCTGCACCCTCTTGGCCTCTTGAATGGGGCACTATTCTGACTGTGTCCTACAGGATTAGCCTGTGAAAGCTAATCTAACTGTGGGCAGCCTCCCGGAGCACAGTCTCTGCACCCTCCTGGTCTCTTGAATGGGGCACTATTCTGACTGTGTCCTACAGGATAAACCTGTAAAGCTAATCTAACTGTGGGCAGCCTCCCGGAGCACAGTCTCTGCACCCTCCTGGTCTCTTGAATGGGGCACTATTCTGACTGTGTCCTACAGGATAAACCTGTAAAGCTAATCTAACTGTGGGCAGCCTCCCGGAGCACAGTCTCTGCACCCTCCTGGTGTCTTGAATGGGGCACTATTCTGACTGTGTTCTACAGGATAAACCTGTGAAAGCTAATCTAACTGTGGGCAGCCTCCCGGAGCACAGTCTCTGCACCCTCCTGGTCTCTTGAATGGGCACTATTCTGACTGTGTCCTACAGGATAAACCTGTGAAAGCTAATCTAACTGTGGGCAGCCTCCCGGAGCACAGTCTCTGCACCCTCCTGGTCTCTTGAATGGGGCACTATTCTGACTGTGTCCTACAGGATAAACCTGTAAAGCTAATCTAACTGTGGGCAGCCTCCCAGAGCCCAGTCTCTGCACCCTCCTGGTCTCTTGAATGGGGCACTATTCTGACTGTGTCCTACAGGATAAACCTATGTAAGCTAATCTAACTGTGGGCAGCCTCCCGGAGCACAGTCTCTGCACCCTACTGGTCTCTTGAATGAGGCACTATTCTGACCGTGTCCTACAGGATAAACCTGTAAAGCTAATCTAACTGTGGGAAGCCTCCCGGAGCACAGTCTCTGCACCATCCTGGTCTCTTGAATGGGGCACTATTCTGACTGTGTCCTACAGGATAAACCTGTAAAGCTAATCTAACTTTGGGCAGCCTCCCGGAGCACAGTCTCTGCACCCTCCTGGTCTCTTGAATGGGGCACTATTCTGACTGTGTCCTACAGGATAAACCTGTGAAAGCTAATCTAACTGTGGGCAGCCTCTCGGAGCACAGTCTCTGCACCCTCCTGGTCTCTTGAATGGGGCACTATTCTGACTGTGTCCTACTGGATAAACCTGTAAAGCTAATCTAACTGTGGGCAGCCTCCCGGAGCACAGTCTCTGCACCCTAACTGGTGTCTTGAATGGGGCACTATTCTGACTGTGTCCTACAGGATAAACCTGTGAAAGCTAATCTAACTGTGGGCAGCCTCCCGGAGCACAGTCTCTGCACCCTCCTGGTCTCTTGAATGGGGCACTATTCTGACTGTGTCCTACAGGATAAACCTGTGAAAGCTAATCTAACTGTGGGCAGCCTCCCGGAGCACAGTCTCTGCACCCTCCTGGTCTCTTTGATGGGCACTATTCTGACTGTGTCCTACAGGATAAACCTGTGAAAGCTAATCTAACTGTGGGCAGCCTCTCGGAGCACAGTCTCTGCACCCTCCTGGTCTCTTGAATGGGGCACTATTCTGACTGTGTCCTACAGGATTAGCCTGTGAAAGATAATCTAACTGTGGGGAGCCTCCCGGAGCACAGTCTCTGCACCCTCCTGGTCTCTTGAATGGGGCACTATTCTGACTGTGTCCTACAGGATAAACCTGTAAAGCTAATCTAACTTTGGGCAGCCTCCCGGAGCACAGTCTCTGCACCCTCCTGGTCTCTTGAATGGGGCACTATTCTGACTGTGTCCTACAGGATAAACCTGTGAAAGCTAATCTAACTGTGGGCAGCCTCTCGGAGCACAGTCTCTGCACCCTCCTGGTCTCTTGAATGGGGCACTATTCTGACTGTGTCCTACAGGATAAACCTGTAAAGCTAATCTAACTGTGGGCATCCTCCCGGAGCACAGTCTCTGCACCCTCCTGGTGTCTTGAATGGGGCACTATTCTGACTGTGTCCTACAGGATAAACCTGTGAAAGCTAATCTAACTGTGGGCAGCCTCTATTCTGACTGTGTCCTACAGGATAAACCTGTGAAAGCTAATCTAACTGTGGGCAGCCTCCCGGAGCACAGTCTCTGCACCCTCCTGGTCTCTTGAATGGGGCACTATTCTGACTGTGTCCTACAGGATAAACCTGTGAAAGCTAATCTAACTGTGGGCAGCCTCCCGCAGCACAGTCTCTGCACCCTCCTGGTCTCTTTGATGGGCACTATTCTGACTGTGTCCTACAGGATAAACCTGTGAAAGCTAATCTAACTGTGGGCAGCCTCCCGGAGCACAGTCTCTGCACCCTTCTGGTCTCTTGAATGGGGCACTATTCTGACTGTGTCCTACAGGATAAGCCTGTGAAAGCTAATCTAACTGTGGGCATCCTCCCGGAGCACAGTCTCTGCACCCTCCTGGTCTCTTGAATGGGGCACTATTCTGACTGTGTCCTACAGGATAAACCTGTAAAGCTAATCTAACTTTGGGCAGCCTCCCGGAGCACAGTCTCTGCACCCTCCTGGTGTCTTGAATGGGGCACTATTCTGACTGTGTTCTACAGGATAAACCTGTGAAAGCTAATCTAACTGTGGGCAGCCTCCCGGAGCACAGTCTCTGCACCCTCCTGGTCTCTTGAATGGGGCACTATTCTGACTGTGTCCTACAGGATAAACCTTTGAAAGCTAATCTAACTGTGGGCAGCCTGCCAGAGCACAGTCTCTGCACCCTCCTGGTGTCTTGAATGGGGCACTATTCTGACTGTGTCCTACAGGATAAACCTGTGAAAGCTAATCTAACTGTGGGCAGCCTCCCGCAGCACAGTCTCTGCACCCTCCTGGTCTCTTTGATGGGCACTATTCTGACTGTGTCCTACAGGATAAACCTGTGAAAGCTAATCTAACTGTGGGCAGCCTCCCGGAGCACAGTCTCTGCACCCTTCTGGTCTCTTGAATGGGGCACTATTCTGACTGTGTCCTACAGGATAAGCCTGTGAAAGCTAATCTAACTGTGGGCAGCCTCCCGGAGCACAGTCTCTGCACCCTCCTGGTCTCTTGAATGGGGCACTATTCTGACTGTGTCCTACAGGATAAACCTGTAAAGCTAATCTAACTTTGGGCAGCCTCCCGGAGCACAGTCTCTGCACCCTCCTGGTCTCTTGAATGGGGCACTATTCTGACTGTGTCCTACAGGATAAACCTGTGAAAGCTAATCTAACTGTGGGCAGCCTCTCGGAGCACAGTCTCTGCACCCTCCTGGTCTCTTGAATGGGGCACTATTCTGACTGTGTCCTACAGGATAAATCTGTAAAGCTAATCTAACTGTGGGCAGCCTCCCGGAGCACAGTCTCTGCACCCTCCTGGTGTCTTGAATGGGGCACTATTCTGACTGTGTCCTACAGGATAAACCTGTGAAAGCTAATCTAACTGTGGGCAGCCTCTATTCTGACTGTGTCCTACAGGATAAACCTGTGAAAGCTAATCTAACTGTGGGCAGCCTCCCGGAGCACAGTCTCTGCACCCTCCTTGTCTCTTGAATGGGGCACTATTCTGACTGTGTCCTACAGGATAAACCTGTGAAAGCTAATCTAACTGTGGGCAGCCTCCCGCAGCACAGTCTCTGCACCCTCCTGGTCTCTTTGATGGGCACTATTCTGACTGTGTCCTACAGGATAAACCTGTGAAAGCTAATCTAACTGTGGGCAGCCTCCCGGAGCACAGTCTCTGCACCCTTCTGGTCTCTTGAATGGGGCACTATTCTGACTGTGTCCTACAGGATAAGCCTGTGAAAGCTAATCTAACTGTGGGCAGCCTCCCGGAGCACAGTCTCTGCACCCTCCTGGTCTCTTGAATGGGGCACTATTCTGACCATTTCCTACAGGATAAGCCTGTGAAAGCTAATCTAACTGTGGGCAGGCTCCCGGAGCACAGTCTCTGCACCCGACTGGTCTCTTGAATGGGGCACTATTCTGACTGTGTCCTACAGGATAAACCTGTGAAAGCTAATCTAACTTTGGGCAGGCTCCCGGAGCACAGTCTCTGCACCCTCCTGGTCTCTTGAATGGGGCACTATTCTGACCATATCCTACAGGATAAGCCTGTGAAAGCTAATCTAACTGTGGGCAGCCTCCCGGAGCCCAGTCTCTGCACCCTCCTGGTCTCTTGAATGGGCACTATTCTGACTGTGTCCTACAGGATAAACCTGTGAAAGCTAATCTAACTGTGGGCAGCCTCCCGGAGCACAGTCTCTGCACCCTCCTGGTCTCTTGAATGGGGCACTATTCTGACTGTGTCCTACAGGATAAACCTGTAAAGCTAATCTAACTTTGGGCAGCCTCCCGGAGCACAGTCTCTGCACCCTCCTGGTCTCTTGAATGGGGCACTATTCTGACTGTGTCCTACAGGATAAACCTGTGAAAGCTAATCTAACTGTGGGCAGCCTCTCGGAGCACAGTCTCTGCACCCTCCTGGTCTCTTGAATGGGGCACTATTCTGACTGTGTCCTACAGGATAAACCTGTAAAGCTAATCTAACTGTGGGCAGCCTCCCGGAGCACAGTCTCTGCACCCTCCTGGTGTCTTGAATGGGGCACTATTCTGACTGTGTCCTACAGGATAAACCTGTGAAAGCTAATCTAACTGTGGGCAGCCTCTATTCTGACTGTGTCCTACAGGATAAACCTGTGAAAGCTAATCTAACTGTGGGCAGCCTCCCGGAGCACAGTCTCTGCACCCTCCTGGTCTCTTGAATGGGGCACTATTCTGACTGTGTCCTACAGGATAAACCTGTGAAAGCTAATCTAACTGTGGGCAGCCTCCCGCAGCACAGTCTCTGCACCCTCCTGGTCTCTTTGATGGGCACTATTCTGACTGTGTCCTACAGGATAAACCTGTGAAAGCTAATCTAACTGTGGGCAGCCTCCCGGAGCACAGTCTCTGCACCCTTCTGGTCTCTTGAATGGGGCACTATTCTGACTGTGTCCTACAGGATAAGCCTGTGAAAGCTAATCTAACTGTGGGCAGCCTCCCGGAGCACAGTCTCTGCACCCTCCTGGTCTCTTGAATGGGGCACTATTCTGACCATTTCCTACAGGATAAGCCTGTGAAAGCTAATCTAACTATGGGCAGGCTCCCGGAGCACAGTCTCTGCACCCGACTGGTCTCTTGAATGGGGCACTATTCTGACTGTGTCCTACAGGATAAACCTGTGAAAGCTAATCTAACTTTGGGCAGGCTCCCGGAGCACAGTCTCTGCACCCGACTGGTCTCTTGAATGGGGCACTATTCTGACTGTGTCCTACAGGATAAACCTGTGAAAGCTAATCTAACTTTGGGCAGGCTCCCGGAGCACAGTCTCTGCACCCTCCTGGTCTCTTGAATGGGGCACTATTCTGACCATATCCTACAGGATAAGCCTGTGAAAGCTAATCTAACTGTGGGCAGCCTCCCGGAGCCCAGTCTCTGCACCCTCCTGGTCTCTTGAATGGGCACTATTCTGACTGTGTCCTACAGGATAAACCTGTGAAAGCTAATCTAACTGTGGGCAGCCTCCCGGAGCCCAGTCTCTGCACCCTCCTGGTCTCTTGAATGGGCACTATTCTGACTGTGTCCTACAGGATAAACCTGTGAAAGCTAATCTAACTGTGGGCAGCCTCCCGGAGCACAGTCTCTGCACCCTCCTGGTCTCTTGAATGGGGCACTATTCTGACTGTGTCCTACAGGATAAACCTGTAAAGCTAATCTAACTGTGGGCAGCCTCCCAGAGCCCAGTCTTTGCACCCTCCTGGTCTCTTGAATGGGGCACTATTCTGACTGTGTCCTACAGGATAAACCTATGTAAGCTAATCTAACTGTGGGCAGCCTCCCGGAGCACAGTCTCTGCACCCTACTGGTCTCTTGAATGAGGCACTATTCTGACCGTGTCCTACAGGATAAACCTGTAAAGCTAATCTAACTGTGGGAAGCCTCCCGGAGCACAGTCTCTGCACCATCCTGGTCTCTTGAATGGGGCACTATTCTGACTGTGTCCTACAGGATAAGCGTGTGAAAGCTAATCTAACTGTGGGCAGCCTCCCGGAGCACAGTCTCTGCACCCTCCTGGTCTCTTGAATGGGGCACTATTCTGACTGTGTCCTACAGGATAAACCTGTGAAAGCTAATCTAACTGTGGGCAGCCTCCCGGAGCACAGTCTCTGCACCCTCCTGGTCTCTTGAATGGGGCACTATTCTGACTGTGTCCTACAGGATAAACCTGTAAAGCTAATCTAACTGTGGGCAGCCTCCCGGAGCACAGTCTCTGCACCCTCCTGGTCTCTTTGATGGGCACTATTCTGACTGTGTCCTACAGGATAAACCTGTGAAAGCTAATCTAACTGTGTGCAGCCTCCCGGAGCACAGTCTCTGCACCCTCCTGGTCTCTTGAATGGGGCACTATTCTTACTGTGTCCTACAGGATAAACCTGTAAAGCTAATCTAACTGTGGGCAGCCTCCCGGAGCCCAGTCTCTGCACCCTCCTGGTCTCTTGAATGGGGCACTATTCTGACTGTGTCCTACAGGATAAGCGTGTGAAAGCTAATCTAACTGTGGGCAGCCTCCCGGAGCACAGTCTCTGCACCCTCCTGGTCTCTTGAATGGGGCACTATTCTGACTGTGTCCTACAGGATAAACCTGTGAAAGCTAATCTAACTGTGGGCAGCCTCCCGGAGCACAGTCTCTGCACCCTCCTGGTCTCTTGAATGGGGCACTATTCTGACTGTGTCCTACAGGATAAACCTGTAAAGCTAATCTAACTGTGGGCAGCCTCCCGGAGCACAGTCTCTGCACCCTCCTGGTCTCTTTGATGGGCACTATTCTGACTGTGTCCTACAGGATAAACCTGTGAAAGCTAATCTAACTGTGGGCAGCCTCCCGGAGCACAGTCTCTGCACCCTCCTGGTCTCTTTGATGGGCACTATTCTGACTGTGTCCTACAGGACAAGCCTGTGAAAGCTAATCTAACTGTGGGCAGCCTCCCGGAGCACAGTCTCTGCACCCTCCTGGTCTCTTGAATGGGGCACTATTCTGACTGTGTCCTACAGAATAAACCTGTGAAAGCTAATCTAACTGTGGGCAGCCTCCCGGAGCACAGTCTCTGCACCCTCCTGGTCTCTTGAATGGGGCACTATTCTGACTGTGTCCTACAGGATAAACCTGTAAAGCTAATCTAACTGTGGGCAGCCTCCCGGAGCCCAGTTCTGCACCCTCCTGGTCTCTTGAATGGGGCACTATTCTGACTGTGTCGTACAGGATAAACCTGTGAAAGCTAATCTAACTTTGGGCAGCCTCCCGGAGCACAGTCTCTGCACCCTCCTGGTCTCTTGAATGGGGCACTATTCTGACTGTGTCCTACAGGATAAACCTGTGAAAGCTAATCTAACTGTGGGCAGCCTCCCGGAGCACAGTCTCTGCACCCTCCTGGTCTCTTGAATGGGGCACTATTCTGACTGTGTCCTACAGGATAAACCTGTGAAAGCTAATCTAACTGTGGGCAGCCACCCGGAGCACAGTCTCTGCACCCTCTTGGTCTCTTGAATGGGCACTATTCTGACCGTTTCCTACAGGATAAGCCTGTGAAAGCTAATCTAACTGTGGGCAGCCTCCCGGAGCACAGTCTCTGCACCCTCCTGGTCTCTTGAATGGGGCACTATTCTGACTGTGTCCTACAGGATAAACCTGTAAAGCTAATCTAACTGTGGGCAGCCTCCCGGAGCACAGTATCTGCACCCTCTTGGCCTCTTGAATGGGGCACTATTCTGACTGTGTCCTACAGGATTAGCCTGTGAAAGCTAATCTAACTGTGGGCAGCCTCCCGGAGCACAGTCTCTGCACCCTCCTGGTCTCTTGAATGGGGCACTATTCTGACTGTGTCCTACAGGATAAACCTGTAAAGCTAATCTAACTGTGGGCAGCCTCCCGGAGCACAGTCTCTGCACCCTCCTGGTCTCTTGAATGGGGCACTATTCTGACTGTGTCCTACAGGATAAACCTGTAAAGCTAATCTAACTGTGGGCAGCCTCCCGGAGCACAGTCTCTGCACCCTCCTGGTGTCTTGAATGGGGCACTATTCTGACTGTGTTCTACAGGATAAACCTGTGAAAGCTAATCTAACTGTGGGCAGCCTCCCGGAGCACAGTCTCTGCACCCTCCTGGTCTCTTGAATGGGCACTATTCTGACTGTGTCCTACAGGATAAACCTGTGAAAGCTAATCTAACTGTGGGCAGCCTCCCGGAGCACAGTCTCTGCACCCTCCTGGTCTCTTGAATGGGGCACTATTCTGACTGTGTCCTACAGGATAAACCTGTAAAGCTAATCTAACTGTGGGCAGCCTCCCAGAGCCCAGTCTCTGCACCCTCCTGGTCTCTTGAATGGGGCACTATTCTGACTGTGTCCTACAGGATAAACCTATGTAAGCTAATCTAACTGTGGGCAGCCTCCCGGAGCACAGTCTCTGCACCCTACTGGTCTCTTGAATGAGGCACTATTCTGACCGTGTCCTACAGGATAAACCTGTAAAGCTAATCTAACTGTGGGAAGCCTCCCGGAGCACAGTCTCTGCACCATCCTGGTCTCTTGAATGGGGCACTATTCTGACTGTGTCCTACAGGATAAGCGTGTGAAAGCTAATCTAACTGTGGGCAGCCTCCCGGAGCACAGTCTCTGCACCCTCCTGGTCTCTTGAATGGGGCACTATTCTGACTGTGTCCTACAGGATAAACCTGTGAAAGCTAATCTAACTGTGGGCAGCCTCCCGGAGCACAGTCTCTGCACCCTCCTGGTCTCTTGAATGGGGCACTATTCTGACTGTGTCCTACAGGATAAACCTGTAAAGCTAATCTAACTGTGGGCAGCCTCCCGGAGCACAGTCTCTGCACCCTCCTGGTCTCTTTGATGGGCACTATTCTGACTGTGTCCTACAGGATAAACCTGTGAAAGCTAATCTAACTGTGGGCAGCCTCCCGGAGCCCAGTCTCTGCACCCTCCTGGTCTCTTGAATGGGGCACTATTCTTACTGTGTCCTACAGGATAAACCTGTAAAGCTAATCTAACTGTGGGCAGCCTCCCGGAGCCCAGTCTCTGCACCCTCCTGGTCTCTTGAATGGGGCACTATTCTGACTGTGTCCTACAGGATAAGCGTGTGAAAGCTAATCTAACTGTGGGCAGCCTCCCGGAGCACAGTCTCTGCACCCTCCTGGTCTCTTGAATGGGGCACTATTCTGACTGTGTCCTACAGGATAAACCTGTGAAAGCTAATCTAACTGTGGGCAGCCTCCCGGAGCACAGTCTCTGCACCCTCCTGGTCTCTTGAATGGGGCACTATTCTGACTGTGTCCTACAGGATAAACCTGTAAAGCTAATCTAACTGTGGGCAGCCTCCCGGAGCACAGTCTCTGCACCCTCCTGGTCTCTTTGATGGGCACTATTCTGACTGTGTCCTACAGGATAAACCTGTGAAAGCTAATCTAACTGTGGGCAGCCTCCCGGAGCACAGTCTCTGCACCCTCCTGGTCTCTTTGATGGGCACTATTCTGACTGTGTCCTACAGGACAAGCCTGTGAAAGCTAATCTAACTGTGGGCAGCCTCCCGGAGCACAGTCTCTGCACCCTCCTGGTCTCTTGAATGGGGCACTATTCTGACTGTGTCCTACAGAATAAACCTGTGAAAGCTAATCTAACTGTGGGCAGCCTCCCGGAGCACAGTCTCTGCACCCTCCTGGTCTCTTGAATGGGGCACTATTCTGACTGTGTCCTACAGGATAAACCTGTAAAGCTAATCTAACTGTGGGCAGCCTCCCGGAGCCCAGTTCTGCACCCTCCTGGTCTCTTGAATGGGGCACTATTCTGACTGTGTCGTACAGGATAAACCTGTGAAAGCTAATCTAACTTTGGGCAGCCTCCCGGAGCACAGTCTCTGCACCCTCCTGGTCTCTTGAATGGGGCACTATTCTGACTGTGTCCTACAGGATAAACCTGTGAAAGCTAATCTAACTGTGGGCAGCCTCCCGGAGCACAGTCTCTGCACCCTCCTGGTCTCTTGAATGGGGCACTATTCTGACTGTGTCCTACAGGATAAACCTGTGAAAGCTAATCTAACTGTGGGCAGCCACCCGGAGCACAGTCTCTGCACCCTCCTGGTCTCTTGAATGGGCACTATTCTGACCGTTTCCTACAGGATAAGCCTGTGAAAGCTAATCTAACTGTGGGCAGCCTCCCGGAGCACAGTCTCTGCACCCTCCTGGTCTCTTGAATGGGGCACTATTCTGACTGTGTCCTACAGGATAAACCTGTAAAGCTAATCTAACTGTGGGCAGCCTCCCGGAGCACAGTATCTGCACCCTCTTGGCCTCTTGAATGGGGCACTATTCTGACTGTGTCCTACAGGATTAGCCTGTGAAAGCTAATCTAACTGTGGGCAGCCTCCCGGAGCACAGTCTCTGCACCCTCCTGGTCTCTTGAATGGGGCACTATTCTGACTGTGTCCTACAGGATAAACCTGTAAAGCTAATCTAACTGTGGGCAGCCTCCCAGAGCACAGTCTCTGCACCCTCCTGGTCTCTTGAATGGGGCACTATTCTGACTGTGTCCTACAGGATAAACCTGTAAAGCTAATCTAACTGTGGGCAGCCTCCCGGAGCACAGTCTCTGCACCCTCCTGTTGTCTTGAATGGGGCACTATTCTGACTGTGTTCTACAGGATAAACCTGTGAAAGCTAATCTAACTGTGGGCAGCCTCCCGGAGCACAGTCTCTGCACCCTCCTGGTCTCTTGAATGGGGCACTATTCTGACTGTGTCCTACAGGATAAACCTTTGAAAGCTAATCTAACTGTGGGCAGCCTGCCAGAGCACAGTCTCTGCACCCTCCTGGTCTCTTTGATGGGCACTATTCTGACTGTGTCCTACAGGATAAGCCTGTGAAAGCTAATCTAACTGTGGGCAGCCTCCCGGAGCACAGTCTCTGCACCCTCCTGGTCTCTTGAATGGGACACTATTCTGACCGTGTCCTACAGGATAAGCCTGTGAAAGCTAATCTAACTGTGGGCAGCCTCCCGGAGCACAGTCTCTGCACCCTCCTGGTCTCTTGAATGGGGCACTATTCTGACCGTGTCCTACAGGATAAGCCTGTGAAAGCTAATCTAACTGTGGGCAGCCTCCCGGAGCACAGTCTCTGCACCCTCCTGGTCTCTTGAATGGGGCACTATTCTGACTGTGTCCTACAGAATAAACCTGTGAAAGCTAATCTAACTGTGGGCAGCCTCCCGGAGCACAGTCTCTGCACCCTCCTGGTCTCTTGAATGGGGCACTATTCTGACTGTGTCCTACAGGATAAACCTGTAAAGCTAATCTAACTGTGGGCAGCCTCCCGGAGCCCAGTTCTGCACCCTCCTGGTCTCTTGAATGGGGCACTATTCTGACTGTGTCGTACAGGATAAACCTGTGAAAGCTAATCTAACTTTGGGCAGCCTCCCGGAGCACAGTCTCTGCACCCTCCTGGTCTCTTGAATGGGGCACTATTCTGACTGTGTCCTACAGGATAAACCTGTGAAAGCTAATCTAACTGTGGGCAGCCACCCGGAGCACAGTCTCTGCACCCTCCTGGTCTCTTGAATGGGAACTATTCTGACCGTTTCCTACAGGATAAGCCTGTGAAAGCTAATCTAACTGTGGGCAGCCTCCCGGAGCACAGTCTCTGCACCCTCCTGGTCTCTTGAATGGGGCACTATTCTGACTGTGTCCTACAGGATAAACCTGTAAAGCTAATCTAACTGTGGGCAGCCTCCCGGAGCACAGTATCTGCACCCTCTTGGCCTCTTGAATGGGGCACTATTCTGACTGTGTCCTACAGGATTAGCCTGTGAAAGCTAATCTAACTGTGGGCAGCCTCCCGGAGCACAGTCTCTGCACCCTCCTGGTCTCTTGAATGGGGCACTATTCTGACTGTGTCCTACAGGATAAACCTGTAAAGCTAATCTAACTGTGGGCAGCCTCCCGGAGCACAGTCTCTGCACCCTCCTGGTCTCTTGAATGGGGCACTATTCTGACTGTGTCCTACAGGATAAACCTGTAAAGCTAATCTAACTGTGGGCAGCCTCCCGGAGCACAGTCTCTGCACCCTCCTGGTGTCTTGAATGGGGCACTATTCTGACTGTGTTCAACAGGATAAATCTGTGAAAGCTAATCTAACTGTGGGCAGCCTCCCGGAGCACAGTCTCTGCACCCTCCTGGTCTCTTGAATGGGGCACTATTCTGACTGTGTCCTACAGGATAAACCTTTGAAAGCTAATCTAACTGTGGGCAGCCTGCCAGAGCACAGTCTCTGCACCCTCCTGGTCTCTTTGATGGGCACTATTCTGACTGTGTCCTACAGGATAAGCCTGTGAAAGCTAATCTAACTGTGGGCAGCCTCCCGGAGCACAGTCTCTGCACCCTCCTGGTCTCTTGAATGGGGCACTATTCTGACTGTGTCCTACAGGATAAACCTGTAAAGCTAATCTAACTGTGGGCAGCCTCCCGGAGCACAGTCTCTGCACCCTCCTGGTGTCTTGAATGGGGCACTATTCTGACTGTGTTCTACAGGATAAACCTGTGAAAGCTAATCTAACTGTGGGCAGCCTCCCGGAGCACAGTCTCTGCACCCTCCTGGTCTCTTGAATGGGGCACTATTCTGACTGTGTCCTACAGGATAAACCTTTGAAAGCTAATCTAACTGTGGGCAGCCTGCCAGAGCACAGTCTCTGCACCCTCCTGGTCTCTTTGATGGGCACTATTCTGACTGTGTCCTACAGGATAAGCCTGTGAAAGCTAATCTAACTGTGGGCAGCCTCCCGGAGCACAGTCTCTGCACCCTCCTGGTGTCTTGAATGGGCACTATTCTGACTGTGTCCTACAGGATAAGCCTGTAAAGTTAATCTAACTGTGGGCAGCCTCCCGGAGCACAGTCTCTGCACCCTCCTGGCGTCTTGAATGGGGCACTATTCTGACTGTGTCCTACAGGATAAGCCTGTAAAGCTAATCTAACTGTGGGCAGCCTCCCGGAGCACAGTCTCTGCACCCTCCTGGTCTCTTGAATGGGGCACTATTCTGACTGTGTCCTACAGGATAAGCCTGTAAAGCTAATCTAACTGTGGGCAGCCTCCCGGAGCACAGTCTCTGCACCCTCCTGGTCTCTTGAATGGGGCACTATTCTGACTGTGTCCTACAGGATAAGCCTGTAAAGCTCATCTAACTGTGGGCAGCCTCCCGGAGCACAGTCTCTGCACCCTCCTGGTCTCTTTGATGGGCACTATTCTGACTGTGTCCTACAGGATAAACCTGTGAAAACTAATCTAACTGTGGGCAGCCTCCCGGAGCACAGTCTCAGCACCCGACTGGTCTCTTGAATGGGGCACTATTCTGACCGTTTCCTACAGGATAAGCCTGTGAAAGCTAATCTAACTGTGGGCAGCCTCCCGGAGCACAGTCTCTGCACCCTCCTGGTCTCTTGAATGGGGCACTATTCTGACCATTTCCTACAGGATAAGCCTGTGAAAGCTAATCTAACTGTGGGCAGCCTCCTGGAGCCCAGTCTCTACACCCTCCTGGTCTCTTGAATGGGCACTATTCTGACTGTGTCCTACAGGATAAACCTGTAAAGCTAATCTAACTGTGGGCAGCCTCCCGGAGCCCAGTCTCTGCACCCTCCTGGTCTCTTGAATGGGGCACTATTCTGACTGTGTCCTACAGGATAAACCTGTGAAAGCTAATCTAACTGTGGGCAGCCTCCCGGAGCACAGTCTCTGCACCCTCCTGGTCTCTTGAATGAGGCATTATTCTGACCGTGTCCTACAGGATAAACCTGTAAAGTTAATCTAACTGTGGGCAGCCTCCCGGAGCACAGTCTATGCACCCTCCTGGTCTCTTGAATGGGGCACTATTCTGACTGTGTCCTACAGGATAAGCGTGTGAAAGTTAATCTAACTGTGGGCAGCCTCCCGGAGCACAGTCTCTGCACCCTCCTGGTCTCTTGAATGGGGCACTATTCTGACTGTGTCCTACAGGATAAACCTGTGAAAGCTAATCTAACTGTGGGCAGCCTCCCGGAGCACAGTGTCTGCACCCTCCTGGTCTCTTGAATGGGGCACAATTCTGACTGTGTCCTACAGGATAAACCTGTAAAGCTAATCTAACTGTGGGCAGCTTCCCGGAGCACAGTCTCTGCACCCTCCTGGTCTCTTTGATGGGCACTATTCTGACTGTGTCCTACAGGATAAACCTGTGAAAGCTAATCTAACTGTGGGCAGCCTCCCGGAGCAAAGTCTCTGCACCCTCCTGGTCTCTTGAATGGGGTACTATTCTGACTGTGTCCTACAGGATAAACCTGTAAAGCTAATCTAACTGTGGGCAGCCTCCCAGAGCCCAGTCTCTGCACCCTCCTGGTCTATTGAATGGGGCACTATTCTGACTGTGTCCTACAGGATAAACCTGTGAAAGCTAATCTAACTGTGGGCAGCCTCCTGGAGCACAGTCTCTGCCCCCTCCTGGTCTCTTGAATGAGGCACTATTCTGACCGTGTCCTACAGGATAAACCTGTAAAGCTAATCTAACTGTGGGCAGCCTCCCGGAGCACAGTCTCTGCACCCTCCTGGTCTCTTGAATGGGGCACTATTCTGACTGTGTCCTACAGGATAAGCGAGTGAAAGCTAATCTAAATGTGGGCAGCCTCCCGGAGCACAGTCTCTGCACCCTCCTGGTCTCTTGAATGGGGCACTATTCTGACTGTGTCCTACAGGATAAGCGTGTGAAAGCTAATCTAACTGTGGGCAGCCTCCCGGAGCACAGTCTCTGCACCCTCCTGGTCTCTTGAATGGGGCACTATTCTGACTGTGTCCTACAGGATAAACCTGTGAAAGCTAATCTAACTGTGGGCAGCCTCCCGGAGCACAGTCTCTGCACCCTCCTGGTCTCTTGAATGGGGCACTATTCTGACTGTGCCCTACAGGATAAACCTGTAAAGCTAATCTAACTGTGGGCAGCCTCCCGGAGCACAGTCTCTGCACCCTCCTGGTCTCTTTGATGGGCACTATTCTGACTGTGTCCTACAGGATAAACCTGTGAAAGCTAATCTAACTGTGTGCAGCCTCCCGGAGCAGTCTCTGCACCCTCCTGGTCTCTTGAATGGGGCACTATTCTGACTGTGTCCTACAGGATAAGCCTGTGAAAGCTAATCTAACTGTGGGCAGCCTCCCGGAGCCCAGTCTCTGCACCCTCCTGCTCTCTTGAATGGGGCACTATTCTGACCATTTCCTACAGGATAAACCTGTGAAAGCTAATCTAACTGTGGGCAGCCTCCTGTAGCACAGTCTCTGCACCCTCCTGGTCTCTTTGATGGGCACTATCCTGACTGTGTCCTACAGGATAAACCTGTGAAAGCTAATCTAACTGTGGGCAGCCTCCCGGAGCACAGTCTCCGCACCCTCCTGGTCTCTTGAATGGGGCACTATTCTGACTGTGTCCTACAGGATAAGCCTGTGAAAGCTAATCTAACTGTGGGCAGCCTCCCGGAGCCCAGTCTCCGCACCCTCCTGGTCTCTTGAATGGGGCACTATTCTGACTGTGTCCTACAGGATAAACCTGTAAAGCTAATCTAACTGTGGGCAGCCTCCCGGAGCCCAGTCTCTGCACCCTCCTGGTCTCTTGAATGGGGCACTATTCTGACTGTGTCGTACAGGATAAACCTGTGAAAGCTAATCTAACTGTGGGCAGCATCCCGGAGCATAGTCTCTGCACCCTCCTGGTCTCTTGAATGGGGCACTATTCTGACTGTGTCCTACAGGATAAACCTGTGAAAGCTAATCTAACTCTGGGCAGCCTCCCGGAGCACAGTCTCTGCACCCTCCTGGTCTCTTGAATGGGGCACTATTCTGACTGTGTCCTACAGGACAAACCTGTGAAAGCTAATCTAACTGTGGGCAGCCTCCCGGAGCACAGTCTCTGAACCCTCCTGGTCTCTTGAATGGGCACTATTCTGACCGTTTCCTACAGGATAAGCCTGTGAAAGCTAATCTAACTGTGGGCAGCCTCCCGGAGCACAGTCTCTGCACCCTCCTGGTCTCTTGAATGGGGCACTATTCTGACTGTGTCCTACAGGATAAACCTGTAAAGCTAATCTATCTGTGGGCAGCCTCCCGGAGCACAGTCTCTGCACCCTCCTGGTCTCTTGAATGGGGCACTATTCTGACTGTGTCCTACAGGATTAGCCTGTGAAAGCTAATCTAACTGTGGGGAGCCTCCCGGAGCACAGTCTCTGCACCCTCCTGGTCTCTTGAATGGGCACTATTCTGACTGTGTCCTACAGGATAAACCTGTAAAGCTAATCTAACTTTGGGCAGCCTCCCGGAGCACAGTCTCTGCACCCTCCTGGTCTCTTGAATGGGGCACTATTCTGACTGTGTCCTACAGGATAAACCTGTGAAAGCTAATCTAACTGTGGGCAGCCTCTCGGAGCACAGTCTCTGCACCCTCCTTGTCTCTTGAATGGGGCACTATTCTGACTGTGTCCTACAGGATAAACCTGTAAAGCTAATCTAACTGTGGGCAGCCTCCCGGAGCACAGTCTCTGCACCCTCCTGGTGTCTTGAATGGGGCACTATTCTGACTGTGTCCTACAGGATAAACCTGTGAAAGCTAATCTAACTGTGGGCAGCCTCCCGGAGCACAGTCTCTGCACCCTCCTGGTCTCTTTGATGGGCACTATTCTGACTGTGTCCTACAGGATAAACCTATGAAAGCTAATCTAACTGTGGGCAGTCTCCCGGAGCACAGTCTCTGCACCCTCCTGGTCTCTTGAATGGGGCACTATTCTGACTGTGTCCTACAGGATAAGCCTGTGAAAGCTAATCTAACTGTGGGCAGCCTCCCGGAGCACAGTCTCTGCACCCTCCTGGTCTCTTGAATGGGGCACTATTCTGACCATTTCCTACAGGATAAGCCTGTGAAAGCTAATCTAACTGTGGGCAGGCTCCCGGAGCACAGTCTCTGCACCCGACTGGTCTCTTGAATGGGGCACTATTCTGACTGTGTCCTACAGGATAAACCTGTGAAAGCTAATCTAACTGTGGGCAGGCTCCCGGAGCACAGTCTCTGCACCCTCCTGTTCTCTTGAATGGGCACTATTCTGACTGTGTCCTACAGGATAAGCCTGTAAAGCTAATCTAACTGTGGGCAGCCTCCCGGAGCACAGTCTCTGCACCCTCCTGGTGTCTTGAATGGGGCACTATTCTGACTGTGTCCTACAGGATAAGCCTGTAAAGCTAATCTAACTGTGGGCAGCCTCCCGGAGCACAGTCTCTGCACCCTCCTGGTCTCTTGAATGGGGCACTATTCTGACTGTGTCCTACAGGATAAGCCTGTAAAGCTAATCTAACTGTGGGCAGCCTCCCGGAGCACAGTCTCTGCACCCTCCTGGTCTCTTGAATGGGGCACTATTCTGACTGTGTCCTACAGGATAAACCTGTGAAAGCTAATCTAACTGTGGGCAGCCTCCCGGAGCACAGTCTCTGCACCCTTCTGGTCTCTTGAATGGGGCACTATTCTGACTGTGTCCTACAGGATAAACCTGTAAAGCTAATCTAACTGTGGGCAGCCTCCCGGAGCACAGTCTCTGCACCCTCCTGGTCTCTTTGATGGGCACTATTCTGACTGTGTCCTACAGGATAAACCTGTGAAAGCTAATCTAACTGTGTGCAGCCTCCCGGAGCACAGTCTCTGCACCCTCCTGGTCTCTTGAATGGGGCACTATTCTGACTGTGTCCTACAGGATAAGCCTGTGAAAGCTAATCTAACTGTGGGCAGCCTCCCGGAGCCCAGTCTCTGCACCCTCCTGGTCTCTTGAATGGGGCACTATTCTGACCATTTCCTACAGGATAAACCTGTGAAAGCTAATCTAACTGTGGGCAGCCTCCTGTAGCACAGTCTCTGCACCCTCCTGGTCTCTTGAATGGGGCACTATTCTGACTGTGTCCTACAGGATAAGCCTGTGAAAGCTAATCTAACTGTGGGCAGCCTCCCGGAGCCCAGTCTCCGCACCCTCCTGGTCTCTTGAATGGGGCACTATTCTGACTGTGTCCTACAGGATAAGCCTGTGAAAGCTAATCTAACTGTGGGCAGCCTCCCGGAGCACAGTCTCTGCACCCTCCTGGTCTCTTGAATGGGGCACTATTCTGACTGTGTCCTACAGGATAAGCCTGTGAAAGCTAATCTAACTGTGGGCAGCCTCCCGGAGCACAGTCTCTGCACCCTCCTGGTCTCTTGAATGGGGCACTATTCTGACTGTGTCCTACAGGATAAACCTGTGAAAGCTAATCTAACTCTGGGCAGCCTCCCGGAGCACAGTCTCTGCACCCTCCTGGTCTCTTGAATGGGGCACTATTCTGACTGTGTCCTACAGGATAAACCTGTGAAAGCTAATCTAACTCTGGGCAGCCTCCCGGAGCACAGTCTCTGCACCCTCCTGGTCTCTTTGATGGGCACTATTCTGACTGTGTCCTACAGGATAAGCCTGTGAAAGCTAATCTAACTGTGGGCAGCCTCCCGGAGCACAGTCTCTGCACCCTCCTGGTCTCTTGAATGGGACACTATTCTGACCGTGTCCTACAGGATAAGCCTGTGAAAGCTAATCTAACTGTGGGCAGCCTCCCGGAGCACAGTCTCTGCACCCTCCTGGTCTCTTGAATGGGGCACTATTCTGACCGTGTCCTACAGGATAAGCCTGTGAAAGCTAATCTAACTGTGGGCAGCCTCCCGGAGCACAGTCTCTGCACCCTCCTGGTCTCTTGAATGGGGCACTATTCTGACCGTGTCCTACAGGATAAGCCTGTGAAAGCTAATCTAACTGTGGGCAGCCTCCCGGAGCACAGTCTCTGCACCCTCCTGGTCTCTTGAATGGGGCACTATTCTTACTGTGTCCTACAGGATAAGCCTGTGAAAGCTAATCTAACTGTGGGCAGCCTCCCGGAGCACAGTCTCTGCACCCTCCTGGTCTCTTGAATGGGGCACTATTCTGACTGTTTCCTACAGGATAAGCCTGTGAAAGCTAATCTAACTGTGGGCAGCCTCCCGGAGCACAGTCTCTGCACCCTCCTGGTCTCTTGAATGGGGCACTATTCTGACTGTGTCCTACAGGATAAACCTGTGAAAGCTAATCTAACTGTGGGCAGCCTCCCGGAGCACAGTCTCTGCACCCTCCTGGTGTCTTGAATGGGCACTATTCTGACTGTGTCCTACAGGATAAGCCTGTAAAGTTAATCTAACTGTGGGCAGCCTCCCGGAGCACAGTCTCTGCACCCTCCTGGCGTCTTGAATGGGGCACTATTCTGACTGTGTCCTACAGGATAAGCCTGTAAAGCTAATCTAACTGTGGGCAGCCTCCCGGAGCACAGTCTCTGCACCCTCCTGGTCTCTTGAATGGGGCACTATTCTGACTGTGTCCTACAGGATAAGCCTGTAAAGCTAATCTAACTGTGGGCAGCCTCCCGGAGCACAGTCTCTGCACCCTCCTGGTCTCTTGAATGGGGCACTATTCTGACTGTGTCCTACAGGATAAGCCTGTAAAGCTCATCTAACTGTGGGCAGCCTCCCGGAGCACAGTCTCTGCACCCTCCTGGTCTCTTTGATGGGCACTATTCTGACTGTGTCCTACAGGATAAACCTGTGAAAACTAATCTAACTGTGGGCAGCCTCCCGGAGCACAGTCTCTGCACCCTCCTGGTCTCTTGAATGGGGCACTATTCTGACCGTTTCCTACAGGATAAGCCTGTGAAAGCTAATCTAACTGTGGGCAGCCTCTCGGAGCACAGTCTCTGCACCCACCTGGTCTCTTGAATGGGGCACTATTCTGACTGTGTCCTACAGGATAAACCTGTGAAAACTAATCTAACTGTGGGCAGCCTCCCGGAGCACAGTCTCTGCACCCTCCTGGTCTCTTGAATGGGGCACTATTCTGACCGTTTCCTACAGGATAAGCCTGTGAAAGCTAATCTAACTGTGGGCAGCCTCGCGGAGCCCAGTCTCTGCACCCTCCTGGTCTCTTGAATGGGCACTATTCTGACTGTGTCCTACAGGATAAACCTTTGAAAGCTAATCTAACTGTGGGCAGCCTCCCGGAGCCCAGTCTCAGCACCCGACTGGTCTCTTGAATGGGGCACTATTCTGACCGTTTCCTACAGGATAAGCCTGTGAAAGCTAATCTAACTGTGAGCAGCCTCCCGGAGCACAGTCTCTGCACCCTCCTGGTCTCTTGAATGGGGCACTATTCTGACCATTTCCTACAGGATAAGCCTGTGAAAGCTAATCTAACTGTGGGCAGCCTCCCGGAGCACAGTCTCTGCACCCTCCTGGTCTCTTGAATGGGGCACTATTCTGACTGTGTCCTACAGGATAAACCTGTGAAAGCTAATCTAACTGTGGGCAGCCTCCCGGAGCACAGTCTCTGCACCCTCCTGGTCTCTTGAATGGGGCACTATTCTGACTGTGTCCTACAGGATAAACCTGTGAAAGCTAATCTAACTGTGGGCAGCCACCCGGAGCACAGTCTCTGCACCCTCCTGGTCTCTTGAATGGGCACTATTCTGACCGTTTCCTACAGGATAAGCCTGTGAAAGCTAATCTAACTGTGGGCAGCCTCCCGGAGCACAGTCTCTGCACCCTCCTGGTCTCTTGAATGGGGCACTATTCTGACTGTGTCCTACAGGATAAACCTGTAAAGCTAATCTAACTGTGGGCAGCCTCCCGGAGCACAGTATCTGCACCCTCTTGGCCTCTTGAATGGGGCACTATTCTGACTGTGTCCTACAGGATAAACCTGTGAAAGCTAATCTAACTGTGGGAAGCCTCCCGGAGCACAGTCTCTGCACCCTCCTGGTCTCTTGAATGGGGCACTATTCTGACTGTGTCCTACAGGATAAACCTGTAAAGCTAATCTAACTGTGGGCAGCCTCCCGGAGCACAGTCTCTGCACCCTCCTGGTCTCTTGAATGGGGCACTATTCTGACTGTGTCCTACAGGATAAACCTGTAAAGCTAATCTAACTGTGGGCAGCCTCCCGGAGCACAGTCTCTGCACCCTCCTGGTGTCTTGAATGGGGCACTATTCTGACTGTGTTCTACAGGATAAACCTGTGAAAGCTAATCTAACTGTGGGCAGCCTCCCGGAGCACAGTCTCTGCACCCTCCTGGTCTCTTGAATGGGGCACTATTCTGACTGTGTCCTACAGGATAAACCTTTGAAAGCTAATCTAACTGTGGGCAGCCTGCCAGAGCACAGTCTCTGCACCCTCCTGGTCTCTTTGATGGGCACTATTCTGACTGTGTCCTACAGGATAAGCCTGTGAAAGCTAATCTAACTGTGGGCAGCCTCCCGGAGCACAGTCTCTGCACCCTCCTGGTCTCTTGAATGGGGCACTATTCTGACTGTGTCCTACAGGATAAACCTGTAAAGCTAATCTAACTGTGGGCAGCCTCCCGGAGCACAGTCTCTGCACCCTCCTGGTGTCTTGAATGGGGCACTATTCTGACTGTGTTCTACAGGATAAACCTGTGAAAGCTAATCTAACTGTGGGCAGCCTCCCGGAGCACAGTCTCTGCACCCTCCTGGTCTCTTGAATGGGGCACTATTCTGACTGTGTCCTACAGGATAAACCTTTGAAAGCTAATCTAACTGTGGGCAGCCTGCCAGAGCACAGTCTCTGCACCCTCCTGGTCTCTTTGATGGGCACTATTCTGACTGTGTCCTACAGGATAAGCCTGTGAAAGCTAATCTAACTGTGGGCAGCCTCCCGGAGCACAGTCTCTGCACCCTCCTGGTCTCTTGAATGGGACACTATTCTGACCGTGTCCTACAGGATAAGCCTGTGAAAGCTAATCTAACTGTGGGCAGCCTCCCGGAGCACAGTCTCTGCACCCTCCTGGTCTCTTGAATGGGGCACTATTCTGACCGTGTCCTACAGGATAAGCCTGTGAAAGCTAATC